>NW_023416346.1:88351521-88839493 GCF_014108235.1 Myotis myotis
ATGGGGAATCCTTTGCAGGTAACTATCTGTCTCTCTCTGCCACTTTTAAGATTCTTACTATCTCATTTGTGTTTCCCCATTTTATTAAATGTGCCTTGGCATCGGTTTTTTGGGGTTCAATTTTGTTTGGGACTCTGTGAGCTTCTTGGATTTGTGTGAGCTGTTGTTTTTTCCCCCCCTATATCAGGAAGTTTTCTGTCATTATTTCTTCAAACATGTGTTTCTATTCTGTGCTCAGTTTCCTCTCCTTCTGGCACCCCTACTATGCGGATGTTTTTTTGTTTCATGTTGTCCCAAATTTCCCTTAGGCTCTCCTCCTGGTTTTTAAGGTTTTTTTTTTCCTTGATGCTTCTCTGCTTGGGTAATTTTTTACTACATTGTCTCTTAAGCTCATTGATGCAGTCCTCTGCTTCTCTAGTCTAATGTTGATGCTTTCTATTGAGATCTTTATAGCAGTGATGTCATTTTCCATTTCTTCTTGGTTCTTCATTTCCTCTTGGTTCTTACACATATTGTTGAATTTGTCTTTCATTCTTTTCATCCACCAATGACCATTTCTCTGAATTCTTTCTCTGACATT
The DNA here is from genome assembly GCF_014108235.1 of Myotis myotis. NCBI lineage: Eukaryota > Metazoa > Chordata > Mammalia > Chiroptera > Vespertilionidae > Myotis > Myotis myotis. Next base: position 88,352,102 of record NW_023416346.1, read on the forward strand.
TTGCTTGCCTCCTTTTCATTCTACTTCCTTTTCTGGTGATGCATCTTTTTCTTTCATTTGCGGGCTGTTTTGTTGTCTCCCCATGATCTCTCTTCTCCAGGTGTATGGTTATGTAGCTCTCTCTCTCCTGCATTGATTTGAAGGCATAAAATACAACACAACAAGGCACAATGCACAACACACTGAACACAAATGTATTCACAATACTAATAACCCCAAATAAGGTGACAACCTGAGAAAAGAGAGAATTAGGGGATAAGAAAAGAAAAAGACTCAGCTGGTGAGACAGCTTGCAGCCAGTAAGGGAGGAATTCCCCTGGAAAGGTAAAAAAAAAACAAAAAAAAAAAAAAAACAGGATCTAAGCAGGAAAGTTTGCCAGACCTCTGAGCCCAGAGGGTCAGAGGGGGACCGCGTGGCAGACAGCCACGTCCCTTGGGACAGGCACAGCCCCTGAGTGGGGAAAGGAGATCTGCGGGAATCCTGGAGCCAGGGGATTTGAGATCTGGGTTCTGTGATCACGGAGGACTGAGCCTAAAAGAGGCAGCCTGAAGAGCTGACCAGAGCATGCAAGTGCCGGTAAGAGAAGAGCTTACAGGAACTCAGCCATCCCCATTTCCACGGCCGGCGTTTTGTTTGTTTGTTTTCACTGAATCCTGTTCATAAGACATTTTGGATACAGACACCCACCTGTGCTGAAGAGAGAGAGAGAAGGTGCGGACGAGTGGAATCTGGGGAGAGGCTGAGGAGAGAGGGGGCGCCTGGAAGGTGGCAGTGAATTGAGTGCTGAGGACACCCCTGGGACCAGAATCAGGGCAGCCATTCTCTCCGAAGAGGGGGACTCCTCTACTTAGCCCCCAGGCAAGGAGCACAGCCACACCCAGATTCCACCTGAACGAGATGAAGGATTAAATAATCCGATCAGTCCCTGGGAGTTAACAGGGTCTGGCCTATAGAGGGATTTTCAATCCCAGCAACAACACAGAGCAGGGTAGCGATTAAAGAACCAGCTCTGGACAGTTGACTTACCCAAATCAGTTTTAAGTGCAATAAAAAAAATAAACCCTTGCTACTGCATAGAGAAGCCTTATAACCTCAGAGGCCAACCCAAAAACACTGCCACTCAGAGGCTGAGCCACAAACTGATTCTTAATTAAACAGAAATTAAGGCAGTCTGGGACACAAATACAGCCTGCTTTAAATTCAGGTCTGTGGTTTACAACACGGAGGAACAGTGTATCGAAGGGAAATTCAACACTCCTGAATTCCTGGCAGGACTAAGGTGAGCCAGACTGACACGTAGAAGAACTGATGGACCTAAACTACTGCAAACATTTTTTTTTTCTTTTTTCACCTTTTAACTAAGAAACCAATTTTTTTTTTATTTTTCCATCACCTGATTTTATCCTTCTAATTACTACATTTTTATTTTTAACCAGTATTATTAATGCCACCATTTTACCATTTTTTAAAATGCCATTTTATTTTCTCTTTATTTTATTTTGGGATTAGTGTTCTCCATTCTATTTCCATCATTCCTGTACCATCAATTTTCAGTACCTCAATTTTACCTCTCTGCTAAAATCTTTGTCCTCACTTTTCCCTTCTGTTGTCCTGTTTCTCTTGCCCTATTCCTGCTTTAGATTTTCCCTATTCCTTCTGTTTACCTCCTGTCAAAATTTCACCCTACGTTATATATCCTATTTCAATCCACTGCTCTAAATCCTTATACACATATCCCTTATCTTTCTTCACTATCCAAAACTTTTTTTCTCTTATTTTATCTTTCCATTGTTTTGTTGCTGTTTGCTTGATTATTGAGTATATTGTTGGTTTTTTTTCTCTTTCTTCTTTTTTGTGTCTGTGTGTGCGTGTGTGTTTTAGGACTGGTTGTGAGGTTGTTTTGCTTTTCCTTTTTATTTTTTTCTGCTGGTTTTTCCCCTCCCACCACCCCCCCACCCCGGTTATTTTTGTGCTTCTGTTTTCCCTTGCCTCTCTTGATCTTATTGGTTGTTTCTAGTTTGCATTCATCTCCAGGGAGCTGTTGCTGGAATTTGTTGGGATTAGTGGCAGTTCTATCAGAGTTTTCTCCTCATATAAATAGACACTTCCCCTCTTCTACTTCATTCTCTCTTTTCATTCTTTTGCCCCCTTCCTTTTTCCAATTTCATTTTTTCACTCCTTTTTTTCCTAGTTTTCTTTTCTTTTTTCTCTTCTTTCTTTCTTATCCCCTAATTCTCTCAATTTGGGTGGTCTCCATTATTTGGGTTTATTAATATCGTGAATATATTTGTGTTCAGTGCCTGGTACGTGGTGCCTTGTTGTGTTGTATTTTGTCGATTTAAATCAACTTAGCAGATCCAAGCAACAGCAGCCTCGAGAGCAACACAGCTTCTGTCTGAGGAACAGCAGCTGTACATGAAACCTACCCCCAACAGACAGAAGAGCCACCACAGCTGTGGACAGCACCCACCAGAGGAGTTGCTGCCAACTGAGGAGCAGCTGCTACTGCAATTGCCCTAGGAGCAACAACAGCCCAAGGAGCCACTGCCACCCAGGGAACAGCCATTGAACGAATCAAGGTCTAGATATGTCAGTGAGATCAAACATGGGTAAACAAAGAAACCCCCAAAGGAAAGAAAAGGAGGACTTGCCAGAAAAGCAGCTAAGTGATGCAGAGGCATGCAACATGACAGAAAAAGAATTCAGAATAAGGGTCCTAGAGTGCATAAAACGGAAAGGGAAAAATCAACAACTTCTGCAAGAAGCAAGAAGAAACAGATGAAAAAGTCAACTACCTATGCAAAGAGCAAGCAGAAACAGATGAAAAAATGGATAACTTATGCAAGAAGCAAGAAGAAACAGATGAAAAAATCAACAAATTATTCAAGCAGCAAGAAGAAGCAGATTAAAAGATCAATAAATTATGTAAGAACCAAGAAGAAATGAAGAGCGATATAGCTGCAATAAAAAAAACCATTGAAAGTATCAACAGTAGACTAGGAGAAGCGGAGGACTGAATTAGTGAATTAGAAGGCAAGGAAGCAAAACACACCCAAACTGTACTGCAAGTGGAGAAAATTTAAAAGTCAGGAGGAGAGCCTAAAGGAGCTTTGGGACAACATGAAATGAAACAACATACAAATAATAGGGATGCCAGAACAACAGAAAGCTGAACAAGGATTAGAAAACCTATTCGAAGAAATAATATCAGAAAACTTCCCTGAGGTGGGGAAGAAAAAAGTCACACAAGCACAGAGAGTCCCAAACAAGGTGAACCCGAAAAGACCCACACCAACACACATCATAATTACCATGGCAAATGTTCAGGACAAAGAGAGAATCTTATAGGCTGCAAGAGAGTGACGGAAAGTTACATACATTGATCTCCCATTAGATTATCAAATGATTTCTCAACAGAAACACATCAGGCCAGAAAAGAATGGACGGAAATTTACAAAGTGATGCAAAGCAAAGGACTGAATCCAAGAATACTCTATCCAGCAAGGCTATCATTCAAAATTGAAGGGGAAATAAGAAGCTTCATAGACAATAAAAGGCTAAGGGAGTTTATCACCACCAAGCCAGCAATGCAAGAAATGCTAAAGGGACTGGTGTAAAAAGAAGAAATAAAAAGCTCAGTAAGAAAACAGCCACACAACATAAAAAGAAATGGCTACAAACAAGTACCTTTCAATAATAACTTTAAAAGTAAATGGACTAAATGCTCCAACGAAAAGACATTGAGTGGCTGAATGGATAAAAAAAACATGACCCATACATTTCCTGTCTACAAGAGACCCACCTCATTAGAAGGGACTCACACAGACTGAAAGTGAAGGGATGGAAAAATATCTTTCAGGCAAATGGAAAGGAAAAGAAAGCTGGGGTAGCAATACTTATATCGGACAAAATAGACCTCATAGTGAAGGCCATAACAGGAGATAAGGAAGGCCACTTCATAATACTAAAGGGATCAATACAACAAGAAGATATAACCCTGATAAACATATATGGACCCAATGCGGGAGCACCCAAATACATTAAAAGTCTCCTGGAAGATATGAAAGGAGAGATTGACAATACAATCGTAGTAGGGGACGTTAATACACCACTGACATCACTGGATAAATCCTCTAGACAAACAATCAGCAAAGAAACAGCAATCCTATATGACTCACTAGAGCAGATGGACATAATTGACATCTTCAGAACACTTCACCCGAATGCCACGGAATACACATTCTACTCAAAGGCTCATGGGACAGATTCAAAAATAGACCACATATTGGGTCAAAAACAAAGTCTCCCCAAATTCAAGAAGATTGAAATCATACCAAGCATCTTCTCAGACCACGATGGCATAATAGTAGAAATAAACTACAATAAAAACATCCCAAAATATTCAAACACTTGGAAGCTGAATAGTATGTTATTACATATTGATTGGGTTACCAATGAGATCAAAGAAGAAATCTAAAACATCCTGGAAACTAATGACGATGAAAACACAACAATCCAAAACCTATGGGACACAATGAAAGCAGTCCTGAGAGGGAAGTTTATAGCTCTACAGGCCTATCTCAAAAAACAAGAAAAAATGGTAGTAAATCATCTAACTCTAAGACTCAAAGAATTAGAAAGGGAGCAACAAGAAAACCACAGAGTGAGCATAAGGAAGGAGATAATAAATATTAGAGCAGAAATAAATGACATACACACCAAAAAAAAGTATAATAAAATCAATGAAACCAAGAGCTGGTTTTCTGAAAGGATAAACAGGATTGGCAAACCTCTAGCCAGGCTCACCAAGAAGCAATGAGAGAGGACCCAAATCAACAAAATCAGAAACGATAGAGGCTAAATAACAACAGACCCCTCAGAAATACAAAGGATTGTTAAAAAAATATTATGGACAGCTCTACTCCTACAAACTAGACAACCTCGAGGAAATGGACAAATTCATAGAAAAATACAACATTCCAAAACTCAATCAGGAAGAATCTAAAAATCTCAATAGGCCAATAACTCTGGAAGAAATTGAAGCAGTCATTCAAAAGCTTACAGCAAACAAAAGCCCAGGACCAGATGGCTTCAGAGGGGAGTTTTACCAAACATTCAAGGAAGATTTAACGCTATCCTCCTCAGAATACTACAAAATATTCAATAGGAAGGAATACGTCGAAGCTCATTCTACGAAGCCAGCATCACCCTAATACCAAAACCAGGTAAAGACAACACAATGAAAGAAAATTACAGGCCAATATCCCTCATGAACATAGATGCCAAAATCCTCAACAAAATCCTAGCAAATCATATCCAGCAGTACATCAGAAAGATCATACACCATGACCAAGTAGGATTTATTCCAGAGATGCAAGGATGGTACAATATCCGCAAATCAATAAACGTGATACATCACATAAACAAATTGAAAGAAAAAAACCACGTGGTCATATCAATTGATGCAGAAAAAGCATTTGACAAAATCCAACACCCATTTTTGATAAAAACTCCCAGCAAGGTGGGAGTAGAAGGATCATACTTCAACATAATAAAAGCCATATATGACAGGCCCACAGCCAACATCATACTCAATGGACGAAAACTAACATCATTTCCCCTAAGAACAGGAATAAGACAGGGATGCCCACTCTCACCACTCCTGTTCAACATAGTACTGGAAGTATTAGCCATTGCAATTAGACAAGATGAAGAAATAAAAGGCATCCAAATTGGAAAAGAGGAAGTAAACTGTACTTATTTACAGACGACATGATATTATACATACAAAACCCTAGAGACTCCATCAAAAAGGTACTAGACTTAATACATGAATTTGGCAATGTAGCAGGATACAAAATTAACCTCAAGAAATCTGAGGCATTTCTATACACCAATACTGAACTTTCAGAAATAGAGATTATAAAAACAATCCAATTTACCATCGCACCAAAAAAATTGAGCTACCTAGGAATAAACTTCACTAAAGAGGTAAAAGACCTCTACTCAGAAAACTACAGGACGTTGAAAGAAGAGATAGAGGAAGACATAAACAGATGGAAAAACATACCGTGTTCATGGATTGGTAGAATCAACATCATTAAAATTTCCATACTACCCAAAGCAATCTATAAATTCAACGCACTTCTCATTAAAATACCAAAGGCATAATTCACAGATCTAGAACGAACTCTCCAAAAATTCATCTGGAATAAAAAAAGACCCCGAATAGCTGCAGCAATCCTGAGAAAGAACAAAGTAGGTGGGATCTCAATACCAGATATCAAGCTGTATTACAAAGCCACTGTTCTTAAAACTGCTGGGTACTGGCAGAAGAACAGACATATTGATCAATGGAATAGAATAGAGAGCCCAGAAATCAGCCCCAACCAATATGCTCAATTAATATTTGACAAAGGAGGCAAGAACATACAATGGAGCCAAGATAGTCTCTTCAATAAATGGTGTTGGGAAAATTGGACAGATATATGCAAGAAAATGAAACTAGACCACCAACTTACACCATACACAAAAATAAACTCAAAATGGTTAAAGGACTTAAATGTACAACGGGAAACCATAAAAATTCCAGAAGAATCCAAAGGCAACAAAATCTCAGACATATGCCTTAGCAATTTCTTCACTGATACAGCTCCTAGGGCACTTGAAACTAAAGAGAAAATAAACAAATGGGACTACATCAAATTAAAAAGCTTCTGCACAGCAAAAGAAACTGTCATCAAAACAAAAGAAAACCCACTGCGTGGGAAAACATATTTGCCAATGTCATATCTGATAAGGGCCTAATCTCCAAAATATATAGGGAACTCATACCACTTAACAAAAGGAAGATAAACAATACAATCAAAAAATGGCAAAAGACGTAAATAGACACCTTTCAAAAGAGGACATTCAGAAAGCCAAGAGACATATGAAAACATGCTCAAAGTCACTAGTCATCCAAGAGATGCAAATCAAATCAATGAGGTACCATCTCACACCTGTCAGACTGGCTATCATCAACAAAGGACAAGTGCTGGAGAAAATGTGGAGGAAAGGGACACTCGTGCACTGCTGGTGGGAATGCAGACTTGTGCAGCCACTATGGAAGACAGTATGGAGTTTCCTCAAAAAACTAAAAATGGAACTCCCATTTGACCCTGTGATCCCACTTCTAGGAATATATCCCAAGAAACCAGAAACACCAATCAGTAAGGATATAGGCATCCATATGTTCATAGCAGCACAATTCACCCTAGCTAAAATCTGGAATCAGCCTATGTGCCCATCAGTAGATAAATGGATTAGAAAACCGTGGTACATCTACACGATGGAATACTATGCTGCTCTAAAAAGAAAGGAACTCTTACCATTTGCAACAGCATGGATGGAACTGGAGAGCATTATGCTAAATGAAATAAGCCAGTCAATGAAGGAAAAATACCACATGATCTCACTCATTCATGGACAATAGAGACCATTATAAACTTTTGAACAATAATAGATACAGAGGCAGAGCTGCCTCAAACAGATTGTCAAACTGCAGTGGGAAGTCCGGGGAGGGTTGGGGCCAGGAGGGAGGGGGGCAAGAGATCAACCGAAGGACTTGTATGCATGCATATAACCATAACCAATGGACATAAGACACTGAGGGGTAGGGGAGGCCAGGGGATTGTCAAGGGCGGGGAAAAAAAGACACATATGTAATTCCCTTTGTAGTACTTTAAGCAATAAAAAAAATAAGAAATAAAATAAACAAAAGAAAATAAAAGTTAAAAAAAAGAAAAGAAAAAAAGTGCAATGATATTGAGAAAAGAAAAAAAAGTTAGTGAGAGAAGAAATAGAATAAATAAGAAGTGGGGGGGGGGAACTATTTTTATGGGGAAAAACTCCAGTAGAACAACAACTAATCCCAAAAAATTCAAACATCAAACACTCAGAGTTGAATGTAAACTACAAACAACAACTAATAACAAGAGAGGAGAGGAAAATTCAGAAGCCAAAAATAGAACAAAAAAGGGGTAACAATCTCAAAACAAGCAAAAAAAAAAAAACCAATCTAAACAACAATCAAGCAAACCATAACAATAGGACAGAGATAAAAACAAGTCAAAACAAAACAAAAAAAAACATTGTACAAAGAAAACAAAACAAAAAATAATAACAACATTAAAAAACAAAACAAAACCAAAAAAAAGGGAAGAGAGAAAAAAATTGATATTTAAAAAAACAAAGAGAGAGGTGTGTATAGACTTGGAGCAGGGGATCATAAATTAAATTTACAAGTAGGATGAATTTTTAACAGGTGTTTGAAAGAAGGAATAGGGAAAATCTAACGCAGGAATAGAGTAAGAGAACAGGACAACAAAAGGGAAAAGCAAGGTATGGAATGTTGGCATAAAGGTAAATTGTGATAGAGTAAAATGATGCTAAAGGAACAATGAAAATAGAATGTAGAACATTAATCCCAAAATAATATAAAGAGAAAATAAAATGACACTTTAAAAAAAAGGTTACAATAGTAGTAGCAATAATACTAATTAAAATAAAAATATAATAATTAAAAAGGTAAAATCAAGTGAGGAAAAAAAGAAAAAAATTAGTTTCTTAAGTAAAAGGTGAAAAAATAAAAATGTGCAGTAGTGAAGGTCATTCACTTTCTCTACTCTTCTGTTTGGCACACCTTTTTCCTGTCAGGTAGTCAGGACAGTATTGAAGTTCCCTGTGATACACTGCTCCTCCTTGTTGTAAACCACAGTCCTGATTTTAAAGCAGGCAGTATTTCTTTGTTTCCCAGACTGCCTTTATTTGTATTTACAGAAGAGTCAATTTGTGATTCAGCCCCTGGGTGGCAGTGTTTCTAGATTGACCTCCGGGGCTATAAGTCCTTTCTAGCCAGTATTTAGGTTTTCTTTTCCCTGTCACAATTAGTACTGGTCTGGGAGAATCTACTGCCCCAGAGCTGGTTCCCTGATCGTTACTACCAGCCTTGATCCCCAGGTTCCGCAAAAACAACTTTCCCCTGAAGTCTCTGTGAGTGTCCCCAATTGGGTGATCCTATGTATTGGGTTTAGTAATCAAAATCAAGGATTTAAAGAGAAAAAAAGGAGCCAGAGTAAATATGCGTGCTCACAACTTTTACCATCCAGCTCTGGACGCAATTCTCTTCTGCAGGTTCTTTTTCTCCTTGCACTAAGCAGCTGGCACACTGGTAAAATATGAGGCTGCCTTGTTGAGCCCAGTCCAGCTATGGGCTGATTTTTAGAGTTCCCTTCTGCCAGCAGCCCTGCAGATCCCCTTCTACATTCGAGGATAACGCTTGCCCCCAAGGCCACGGATTTTGTGGGGCGCAGACTTCCCCCACGTGTGTTCCTCTCTCCAACCTGGATTGCAGACCTCACCTTTCCCTAGGCGGAATCTGACCTTTCCATGAGGAAGAGCAGGGCTTATCCAGGTCCAAGTATTCGTGCTGCATGAGATCTGGTGTTCTTGGGTTCGTAGCTGGTCCCTGGGTGTTGTGGTTGCAGTGTCCCTGGATGTATATGCTTCCAATAAGAGCCACTGTCCCCTTCAAGATGGTGCAGTCTCCCTCTACTATTTTTCTTTAACTTTTTACACTTAGGTTATTTATTTATTTATTTATTTATTTATTTTTATTACTACTTCAGTTTCATTAGTTGTTATTGGTCTATTCCAGTTGTCTGATTCTTTCTGATTCAGTTTTGGAAAATTGTATGTTTCTAGGAATGTCATTTTTAAAATATATTTTTATTGATTTCATAGAGGAAAGGAAAGGGACAGAAAGAGAGATAGAAACATCAATGATGAGACAGAATCATTGACCAGCTGCCCCCTGCCCACCCAACACTGAGGATCGAGCCCACAACATGGGCATGTGCCCTGACCTCCTGGTTTATGGGTTGACAGTCAACCACTGAGACATGCTGGCCAGATTAGGAATTGTCATACTTTGTCCAATTTCTCCAATTTTTTGACAAATTGTTGTATTTCTGATATTATTAATTTTGGCACTTTCGATTTTCGTCTTGATGAGTCTGGTTAAAGACTCATTAATCTTGTTTATATCTTTTTGAAGGACCAGCTTTTGGTTTCATCTTTCTTTCTTTCTTTCTTTCTTTCTTTCTTTCTTTCTTTCTTTCTTTCTTTCTTCTTTCTTTCTTTCTTTCTTTCTTTCTTTCTTTCTTTCTTTCTTTCTTTCTTTCTTTCTTTCGTCTCTGTGTCATTTATTTCCACTCTTACTTTCATTATTTCCTTCCTTCTACTTACTCAGGGCTTTTCTTGTTGTGTTTACTAGTTCTTTTAGGTGTTAGGGTGAGATTGTTTATGTGATATTTTTCTTAATTTTTGTGGTAGGCCAATAATTCTATGAACTTCACATTCAGGATTGCTTTTCTCTGTGTTCTATTAATTTCAGGTTGTTGTTTCTTCATTTTCATTTGTTTCCAGAATTTTTTTTTTATTTCTTCCTTGATCTCATTGGTAACCCATTAATTGTTTAATTACATGTTTTTTGACTGTATCTGTTGGAATGTTTTTGAGTGTTTTTATTGTAGTTATTTCTATTTCAATGCCATTGTGATCCGGGAAGATCCTTAGTATGTTTTCTAATTTCTCAAATTTAACACTTATTTTATGTAGTAACATGTAATCAATCTTTATGAATGTTCCACAAGCACTTCAAAAGAACGCAGAATCTTCTGCTTTGAGATGAAATGTTCTGATAACATCAATTAAATCCATCTATTCAGGTATGTCATTTAAGGTCACTGTTTCCTTGTTGATTTTTTTTGTCTATAAGATCTATCCAGTGATGACAGTGGGGTAGTAAAGTTCCTACTATGACTAGATTCTAGCTCTCAATCTCTCTCTTATAGTTCACCAAGAAGTGTTTTTTTGTTTTTGTTTTTTAATATTCATTTATGTGCTCCTATATTGGGTGTATTTATGTATACCATGGTAATGCCCTCTTGTTGGACTGATCCTTTTACTATTAGGTAGTGAACATCTTTGTCTCTTTTTGGCATGTGTTTGTTTGTTGTTTTTTTTAATATATATTTTTTAATATATTTTATTGATTTTTTACAGAGAGGAAGGGAGAGAGATAGAGAGTTAGAAACATCGATGAGAGAGAAACATCGATCAGCTGCCTCCTGCACATCTTCTACTGGGGATGTGCCCGCAACCCAGGTACATGCCCTTGACTGGAATCGAACCTGGGACCTTTCAGTCCACAGACCGACGCTCTATCCACTGAGCCAAACCGGTTTCGGCTTGGCCTGTGTTTTGAATTCTATTTTGTCAGACATACATATTGCTATTCCAGCTCTTTTATTTGTCTCCATTTGCATGCAATATTTTTTTCCAACCCTTCACTTTCAGTCTGTGTAAATGTTTTGTTCTGAGGTGGGTATTTTGTAGAAAGCATATGTATGGCTCATGTTTTTTTTTTTTTTTTTTTTTATCCATTCAGCTACCCTTTGTCTTTTCACTGGAGCATTTAATCCATTTACACTTAAGATCATTATTGACAAGTACTTATTTATTGCCACTTTTTTTTAATACCAGTGTTTCTCTTTGTCTCTATTTCTTTTTCTTCTTAGAGCAGACCTTATAACCTATCCTGGAATGCTGGTTTATTGGTATTTAACTCCCTTAGTGTTTTGGGGGTTTTTGGTCTGGGAAACTTCCTTTGCCTTCAATTTTAAATGATAGCCTTTCTGGATAGAGTAGTCATTGATTCATGTCCATATTTTTCATTCCTTTGAATACTTCAGGCCAATACCTTCTGACCTGAAGTATTTCTGTGGAGAAATCTGCTGACAGCTATTGGGAACTTTTATGTAGATCTCTCTCTCTCTCTCTCTCTCTCTCTCTCTCTCTCTTTCTCTCTCTCTCTCTCTCTCTCTCTTTCTCTCTCTCTCTCTCTTTCTCTCTCTTAATCTTTAAAGTTTCCCATTGATTTAATATGTGTCTTGGCATGGGTCTTTTTTGTTCATCTTGATTGGGACTCTCTGTACTTCCTGAACTTGTGTGAATTTTTCCTTATCCAGGTTAGGAAACTTTTTGTTGTTTGTTATTTAATTGATCTTAATTGTTGAAAGTACTTCCTTCTGTGTTTTTCCTCATTGACCCTCTCCGCCTTCCACTTGCCCACCCCCAGGCCTTCACCATACTATTGTCAATGTCCATGGACTATGCATACATGAATAAAAGTTCCCTGGTTAATCTCTCTCAACCCACACCCCCATTCCTGCCTCCACTCTGAAATTTGTCAGTCTGTTCCATGTTTCTATGTCTAGATCTATTTTTTCAATAGTTTATTTTGTTCATTAGATCCCAAATATGAGTGAGATCTTGGGGTACTTCTCTTTCTCTGAGTAGCTTATTTCGCTAAGGTCCATCCATGCTGTTATGTTTTACAGCTGCATAGTATTACATTGTGTACATACACCACAGTTATTTAATCCATTCATCTACTGATGGGCACTTGGGAATTTTCAAGTAGAAAAAGCAATAGGTCAAAGCACTTAGCCACTGTGAATAACACTGTTATGAAGATAAAGATGCATATATTATTTCTGATTGGTGTTTTAAGCTTCTTAGGATATATTCCTAGAAGTGGGATCACTGGGTGAAATGGAAGGTCCATTTTTTAAATTTTTAAAAATTTTTTGAGGAAACTCCGCACTCTTTTCCATAGACTCAGTGAGCACCAAAGCCCCACTGAAGCAAGCCCTGTTCCATAGGGGTGTCTCCTGCACAGCATTTCTTCCACTGTAGTCAAAACTGACTCTCACAGACAGTTGGGCTGGGGTCAATTTCTCCCAGTGACACCAACAATGGTCAAGAATTAACTACAACAAGATACTGCACACAGCCCACAGAGGGGCTCACTGAATGTGCCCAGCTCAGGAGAATAGGAAGGCTGAGCCATTGGGCCCTACAGGACACCTAATACACAAAGCCACTCTACCAATTCCAGGAGACAAAGAAGCTCTACCTAATACATAAAAACAAACAAAGGGAAGCAGCCAAAGTGCAGTGACAAAGAAACATGTTACAAATGAAATAACAGATTATACTTCCAGAAAAAGAAAACAAAAATGAAATGGAAGCAATCAAACTACTAGATACAGAGTTAAAAATAATGGTTGTAGGCTGCTCAAGAATCGTAATGAGAACTTCAAAGGACTTAGTCAGAATTTCAATGATTTTAGTGAGAATATTTTAATAAAATTTATGAGATCATCAAAGATACGAAAAAGGACAAGTTAGAAGCAAGGGGTATACTAACTGAAATGAAGAAAAATTTAAAGGGAATCAACAGTAGAGTAGAAGATGCTTATAATCAAATCAGCAATTTGTAATATGAGGAAAAAAATATCATCTAATCAGTAGAGCAAAAGAAAAAATAATCTGGAAATATGAAAATAGCATAAGGAACACTGGCACAACTTCAATCGTACCAATATTTGCATCATGGAGGTACCAGAAGAAGAAGAGTGAGCAAGATATTAAAAACCTATTTGAAGAAATAATGACAGAAAACTTTTCCTAACTGGTGAAAGAAGTAGGCATACAAGTCCAGGAAGTGCAGAGAGTCCCAAACAAGAGGAACCCAAAGAGGCCCATACCAAGACACATCATAATTGAAATACCAAAGGTTAAAGACAAAGAGAGAATATTAAAATCAGAAAGAGAAGAGCAGTTAGTTACCTACAAGGGAGAGCCCATATGACTGTCAGCTGATTTCTTAACAGAAACTTTCCAAGCTGGGGGGGGGGAGGGGGCGACAAGAAATATTCGAAGTGATGAATAGCAAGTACCTGTAACCAAGATTACTCTACCCAGCAAAGCTATCATTTAGAATTGAAGGTCAGATAAAGAGTTTTACAGATAAGAAAAAGCCAAAGGAGTTCATTACCAAATCAGTATTACATGAAATGTTGAAGGGTGCTCTTGAAGACAACAATGAAGAAGAAGGAGAAGAAGGAGAAGAAGGAGAAGGAGAAGGAGGACGAGAAGGAGGAGGAGGAGGAGGAAGTGGAGGAGGAGGAGAAGGAGAAGAAGAAATTCAGAATATTAACAAAATAAAATGGCAATAAATATGTATCTATCAACAATTGAATCTAAAAATAAAAATAAATGAACAAGGAAACTAATGTACAAAATAAACTGATAAATAAAATAGAACCAGAGGCATGGGGACATGGAACCGACTGACAAATCTTAGAGGAAAGTAGGAGGGTAGGAAGAGTCTAATGAAAAAACTCATATGCATATATGAATTACCTATGGACACAAACAATAGGGTGGTGAAGGCCTGAAGTTGTGTGGGAACTGGTTGAGGGCAGCAATAGGGGGGGAGGGGAACATTTGTAATACACTTAATAATAAAGATTTTAAAAAACACCCAATCAGAGTAGCAAAAAGAAAAATAATAAAAAAAAATGAGGGTGTTTTAAGGGAACTTTAGGACAACATAAAATGTAACAAAATCTGCATTATAGAGATACCAGAAGGAGTAGAAAGTGAGCAAGGGGAAAGAAAAATTTGAAAAATTATGACAGAAAACCTCCTTAACCTGGTGAAGGAAAATCTCACACAAGTACAGGAACCACAAAGAATCCCAATCAAGATGAACACAAAGAGCCCAACACCAAAACACATCATAAATAAAATGACAAAGGTTTAAAACAAAAAGAGTATCTTAAAGGCAGAAAAACAGAGACAGAACAAGGGAGTTCCCATAAGACTGATTTCTAATTAAATGAAGTCAGGTCAGAAGTGATTGGCATGAAGTCTTCAAAATATTAAAAAGCATGACTGAATCCAAAATTATCCTATCTAGAAAAGCTATAATTTAAAATTGAAGGCAAAATAATGAGATATCCAGAAAAAAAGAAAAGATGAAATATATATGAACAAAACAGAATTGAAAGAAATGTTAAAGAGACTCCTTTAAGAATAAGAAGAGCAAGAAAGAGGAACATAGGTGTAAAGAAATAAGGCATCAAATAAATACCTATCAAAAATAACCTTAAATGTAAAAAGCTTAGATGCCTCTATCAAAAGACACAGGGTAGCTGAATCAATAAGAAAGCATGAACTCTGTGCTGATGGTGAGAAATGGAGGCACTCAGCACAGCCCAGGACCATGCTAATCATGCAAAGCGGAGGTACCCAGTGCCCTGAACTAGCCACAGGACAGTGCTACAAGTGTATCCCAGATGGTTCTAGGGTGCCACTCTACCATGGGTGCTGGCTCTGTGCAGTGAATTGCATGCCAGAGGACTCTGGGACCTCACAGGGAGTCATATACCAGAGGAACTTTGCACACACCCCTGCCAACCCCAAGCATCATCAATGGACAACTAAGGAACCAGACCCATGGGGGAAAGGAGTAAAACTTAAGGAGAGACAATAAAGGCATGAAACTCAAGGCAGACCCAGCCCCTGGGCCATGGAGGCCCAGACCATTGGACCACTAGGGGCTTCAACCTCTCAGACCTCATCAGGTTGCCCACCACCATAAAGAGAGAACAGCTCACATTACATAGGAACAAATACAAAGGGACAGCAAAAATGGGGAGACAAAAAAAACAATTCCCAAAGGAAAGAAAAGAAGTGATCACAAAAAAAAAAAAAAATGAAATGGAGACAGACATTTTGTCAAAGAATTCAGAGTAATAGTTATAAAGATGCTCAAACTTCAGGTATTAAATTCACCATCCATAGGAATCAAGAGGAAATGAAGAATGATATAGCAGCAATAAAGAACATGATGGAAGGCTTCACCAGTAGACTAGAAGCAGAGGACCTAATCAGCGAGTTAGAAGAAAGGGTAGAAAAAAAATGTACCCAACATGAACAGCAATGGAAAAAGTTTAAAAAGCAGGAGAATTTAAGAAAGCTTTGAGACAACATAAAATAAAGCAACATCTGCATAATAGTAGTACCAGAAGGAGAAGAAGCTGAGTAAGGACTAGACTTGGGGTGGTGAAAGTCAAACAAGCATAGAGAGTCCAAAATAAGATGAACCCAAAAAGACTAACACCAAGACACCTCGTAATTAAAATGACAAACTTTAATAACAAAGAAAGAATGTTAAGGGCTGCAAGAGAGAAACAAAAGTTACCTACAAGACATCTCCCATTAGACTATCAACTGATTTCTCAACAGAAACACATCAGGCCAGAAGGTAATGAAATGCATTATACAAAGTAATGCAAAGCAAGGGACTGAATCCAAGAATACTTTATCCAACAAGGCTATCCTTTAAAATTGAAGGAGAAATCAGGAGCTTTACAAACAAAAATAACCTAAGGGAGTTTATTAGGAGAAAGCCAGCAATGCAAGAAATGCTAAAGGGACTTCTGTAAAAAGAAGAAATACAAAGGAAAGAAGGAACCCAGGCATGAAAAATAGAGATGGTAACAAGCAAATACATATCAATAATAACCTTAAATATAAATGGATTAAATGCTCCAATCAAAAGATATACAGTGGCTGAATGGATAAGAAAACATGACCCATATATATGCTGTCTACCTGAGACCCACCTCAAAACAAAGAACACATGCAGAATGAAAGTGAAGGGATAAAAAATATATATTTTTAAGGAAAATGGAAAAGAAAAAAAAAAGCTGGGGAAGCAGTGCTAATATCTGACAAAATAGACCTCAAAGTGAAGGCCATAACAAGAGACCAGGAAGGCCATTTCATAATGCTAAAGAGATCAATAAAAAAGAGGTTATACATCTAAAAAAAAATATGCACCCAATACTGAAGCACCCAAATACATAAGAAAAATTTCTAGAAGATATCAAGGGAGAGATTGACAGCAATACAATCATAGTAAGGAACTTTAAAATCCCATTGACTTCACTGGATAAATCTAGAAGAAAATTAACAAGGAAACAGCAGTCCTAAATGGCTCACTAGATCAGATGGAATTAATAGACATGTTCAAAACATTTCATCCAAAAGCTACAGAATATACATTCTTCTTATGTGCTCATGGGACATTTTCAAATATAGACCACATATTAGGACACATGTTAAGTCTCTACAAATTCAAAAAGACTGAAATCATATCAAGCATCCATTGAGATAACAATGGCATAAAATTAGAAATCAACTACAATAAAACCATCAGCAACAATAAAAAACATGAAGGTTAAGTAACATGCTATTATACAATTTGTAAGAATGAAGTGCACATGCCTAACTTAAAAAAAAAGAGAAAAAGAGAACTTAGACACAGAACTGGAGAACCAAGATGGCGGCATAGGTTAACACCGGAGTTTGCTGCTTTGAACAACTACTTCAAAAGTGAAACCAAAAAACGGAAGGGACATCACCCAGAACCACAGGAACGCTGGCTGAGTGGAAGTCCTACAACTAGGAGGAAAGAGAAACGCATACGGACACTCAGAGGAGGCGCAGTGCTGAAGTCAAATTCTGAGGTGCGGAGTGCGCGGTTGGCGTTTTCAATCGGGAGGGAGTCGCAGACTCTGAGCTCCAGATCCGGGCGAGTCTTTAGGGACCCAGACTCAAACGGGAGAAGCGGGACTGTCAGGCTTCGGTCAGAGCGAGTGCAGCTTTCTCTCTGAGCTTTGCAGCGGGTGCTGGGACTCAGAGAGGCAGAGCCCCTGGGGACAGGACTGAGAGCCGCCATAACTGCTCTCTCCGGCCCACCCTGTTGATCCTGTGCGACCCGCCCCACCCAAGCCCTGCACACAGGCATTTGCCGGATAGCCTCAGGCAAAGGCTAGATTAGCACCTCCCTAGAGGACAGAAGTTCTCTCACTGCTGACACAGCTGATTCTCATAGCCACTTGGCCTGGAGGTCAAACCCTCCCTGGTATTAGCTACAACAATCAAGATTTAACCATAAGACTGCGAACAAAGACCACTAGGGGGTGCACCAAGGAAGCATTAAAAAATGCGGAGACAAAGAAACAGGACAAAATTGTCAATGGAAGATATAGAGTTCAGAACCACACTTTTAAGGTCTCTCAAGAACTGTTTAGAAGCCGCCGATAAACTTAATGAGATCTACAAGAAAACTAATAAGACCCTCGAACTTATATTGGGGAACCAACTAGAAATTAAGCATACACGGACTGAAATAACGAATATTATACAGACTCCCGACTGCAGACCAGAGGAGCGCAAGAATCAAGTCAATGATTTGAAATGCGAGGAAGCAAAAAACACCCAACTGGAAAAGCAAAATGAAAAAAGAATCCAAAAATGCGAGGATAGTGTAAGGAGCCTCTGGGACAGCTTCAAGCGTACCAACATCAGAATTATAGGGGTGCCAGAAGATGAGAGAGAGCAAGATATTGAAAACCTATTTGAAGAAATAATGACAGAAAACTTCCCCCACCTGGTGAAAGAAATGGACTTACAGGTCCAAGAAGCACGGAGAACCCCAAACAAAAGGAATCCAAAGAGGACCACACCAAGACACATCATAATTAAAATGCCAAGAGCAAAAGATAAAGAGAGAATCTTAAAAACAGCAAGAGAAAGAAACTCAGTTACCTACAAGGGAATACCCATACGACTGTCAGCTGATTTCTCAACAGAAACTTTGCAGGCCAGAAGGGAGTGGCAAGAAATATTTAAAGTGATGAATACCAAGAACCTACAACCAAGATTACTTTATCCAGCAAAGCTATCATTCAGAATTGAAGGTCAGATAAAGAGCTTCACAGATAAGGAAAAGCTAAAGGAGTTCATCACCACCAAACAGGATTATATGAAATGCTGAAAGGTATCCTTTAAGAAGAGGAAGAGGAAGAAAAAGGTAAAGATACAAATTATGAACAACAAATATGCATCTATCAACAAGTGAATCTAAGAATCAAGTGAATAAATAATCTGATGAACAGAATGAACTGTTGATTATAATAGAATCAGAGACATAGAAAGGGAATGGACTGACTATTCCTGGGGGGGAAAGGGGTGTGGGAGATGCGGGAAGAGACTGGACAAAAATCGTGCACCTATGGATGAGGACAGTGGGTGGGGAGTGAGGGCGGAGGGTGGGGCGGGAACTGGGAGGAGGGGAGTTATGGGGGGGAAAAAAGAGGAACAAATGTAATAATCTGAACAATAAAGATTTAATTTAAAAAAAAAAAAAAAGAACTTAGACACAGAACTAAGAAGACAGAACCAGGAGGCACAGAACCTACACAGAACGTTCTCTAGAGACAGAAGAACTTCGCTGGGGAGAACATGGCAAAAGATCCTGGACTGAACCTGACTACAGAAATTGGCAAGAGAACCTGACTAGAATCTGGTGACTGAACCTGGCTGGGGAACCTAGCAAGAGAACATGGACACAGAACCTGGCTGGAGATCCTAACCAGAACTTCGCTGGAGATCCAGACCAGAACTTGGCTGGAGATCCTGGCTAGAGATCCTGGCTAGGCTGCCGATGAACTGAATGCTGCCTCCATGTCATTCCTTCTTAGCCGACTCCATCCACACCTTTGAGGACCCCTGGACCTGCTGGGGTTGGACCCCGGCACTTCCCTGCCACCCAGCCACCAACAGTCATGAGCTCTCCTCCCATGGGGTCTGGATCTCTAGCTCAAGGGTGTTCCTTACCTTGCTATTCCTCTGTGTTACTTCTTACTAGCCAATCCATTTTGACTTCAGTCCCCCCTTATAGTTAATAATTTTTTATATCAAATTTCCTTGTTCCAATTCCTTGTGGTTTCTCTCTTCTGATTGGATCTCCAGACTGATACACACCCTCGCTCTTCACCTGGCTAATTTTATTCATGCTTTCGATTTTAATATCATTTTCTCATCTCTCAAATCAAATCATATCCCTCTCCTTTTTATTCACAACATCTTCCACAATTCTAAAATTACATATTCATTGTGACATTAAGCCTTTGCCTCCCCTGACTTGATAATAAGATCTAGGAGGGTAGTGATCACATTCATTTACTGCTATAATCCCAGTGCCTATCATAGTGCCTGACCCAACAATGGTCATTAAATGAAAAGAGAAGTAAATCTTTAATGAGGTCCTATTATATGCAAGTTGCTGGCGGCAAGTTAAAAAAATAGAACTCAATTCCTGTTCCACAGGAGGGTGACAAATTTATATGAGAAAATAAGACCCATACACACAAAAAGCAGTAAAGGGAAGTTTCCAAAAGAATGACATAAGCTGTAAGTACTAGTGATTCAGAGACAACTGAAAACATTATTTTTTAAAAGATTTTGTGTCTTATAAACATCCCGAGAAGTCAATTTCTTCTTAGATAATTGGATTTTACCCATTATACTAGTATATAAGTGGGGAGGAAAGTGGAACAAATGAGATCAGTTATTTTAGAAGATATTTTTGGTAGATTCATAGGGAGTTATTAATTTCTTTCAGAAGTTTTAAAATGTAGCATATTTTATTTTTTCTATTCATGTAGGTTTCCAAAAATAAAAATAACTATAAAATTGGAAAAAAAAAAAAAAAAAAGAGAAAGAAAAAAAGAAAGAAAGAAAAACTGGTAACAATTATTTAACCCCACAGGTTAAAGACTTAGAAAGAGAGCCACAAGAAAAGTGGAGAATAAGAAGAAGATAGGAAATAATAAAGATCAATGCAGAAATAAATGACATAGAGACCAAAAAAAAAAAATCAAAAGAACCAAAAGTTAGTTATTTGAATGGATGAACAAGATTGATACACCTCGAGCCTGGCTCACCAAGAAATAAAGAGAGAGGACCCAAAAAAACGAAATTACAAATGAAGGAGGTGAAATAACAATGGAACCAACAGACATACAAAGTGTTGTAAAAAATAAAATACATTGAACAACTCTATTCCAACAAACTGACAATGAAGATGAAATGAACATATTGCTAGAAAAAATACAATCTTCCAAAACACAGTCAGCAAAATAAAAATAAAAAAAAACTGAATAGACCGATAACTACTGAAATTTAATTAAAAAAAAAAATAAAATGAATCTTCCAGCAAACAAAATCTTGGTCAGGATGGCTTCACAAGAGAGTTTTCCCAAACAATTCAAAGAAGATCTAACACCTACCTTCCTCAGACTATTCCAAAACAACAACGAACAAAAAAAAAAAAAGAAAACAAGAGGAACACTTCACGGATCTTTCTATGAAGCCAGCATTACCCTAATCTGATAATCAGATAATGACATTACAAAGAAAGAGAATTACAGGCCAATATACATAATGAACATAGATGCTAAAATTCTCAACAAAATATTAGCAAATTTCATCTAGCAATACATTAAAAAGATCATACACCATGATCAAGTGGGATTTATTCTGGTGAGGCAAGGCTGACACAATATCCACAAATCAATAAACGTGATACATCATATAAACAAAATTGACAGAGAAAAATCACATGATATCAAAAATTGATGCAAGAAAAGCATTTGACAAAATCCAACACTTTTTATTGATGAAAACTCTCAGCAAAGTGGAATAAAGGGATCATACCTCAACATAATAAAAGCCTTACCTGACAAACCTAATGCCACCATCATACTGAATGTGTGAAAACTAAAACCATTTCCCTGTGAACAGGAACAAGAGAGGGATGCACACTTTCAACACTCCTTTTCAACATAGTACTGTAAGTGCTAGCAATAGCAATCAGATAAGAAGAAGAAATAAAAGGCACCCAAATTGGAAAAGAAGAAGTAAAATGGTCATTATTTGCACATGAAATGATGTTGTACATAGAAAATTCTAAAGACTCCACCAAAAACTCCTATCCTATATAATAAAAGGCTAATATGCAAATTGACCCTAACAGCAGAACAACCAGAACAACTCCTGGACCAGTCACTCTGGGGCACACTGATCACCTCTTGGTCCCTTCCCCCAGCCATCAGGCACCGACCACCCAGTGGCGAATAGGGAACCGGGGGTGGGTGGCAGCGGGAGGCGGGACCAGCTGCGGGCAGCTGGGGAAGATGGCCCTGATCCCAGGCCAGACCTAGGGACTATACCTGTGCATGAATTTCATGCACCAGGCCTCTAGTATTTAATAAATGAATTTGACAATGTAGCAGGGTACATAATTAGCATCCAGAAATCTATGGCATTTTTATACACCAATAACAAACTCACAGGAAGAGAAACTGAACAACAACAACAAAAATTAAGATATCTAGAAATAAAATTAACTAAGGAAGAAAAAGACCTGTATTCAGAAAACTACAGGAAGCTGAAAAAAGAAATAGAGGAAGATATAAACAAGTGGAAGAATATACTGTGTTCATGGATTGGTAGAATCAACATCCTTATAATGTCCATACTACCCAAATCAATCTGTAGATTCAAAGCAATTTGCATTAAAATACCAACGGCACAGTTCTCAGACTAAAAGCACACTCTCCAAAAATTTATATGGAATAAAAAAGGCACCAAATTTTTGCAGCAATTCTGTAAAAGAAGAACAAAGTTGGAGGGATCACAATACCAGATATCAAGCTATATTACAAAGCCACTGTACTCAAACAGCCTGGTACTGGCACAAGAATAGACATATAGACCAATGAAACAGAACAGAGAATTCAGAAATCAACCCAAGACATTATGCTCAATTAATATTTGACAAAGGAGGAAAGAGCATACAATGGAGTCAAGACACTCTCTTCAATAAGTGGTGTTGGGGAAATTTGACAGATACATGCAAAAAATGAAACTAGACCACCAACTTACACCAACAGCAAACATAACTCAAAATGGATAGAAGACGTAAATGTAAGACAGGAAACAATAAAAATCTTAGAAGAATCCCTAGGCAGAAAAATATCAGGCATATCTCCTAACAATATCTTGACTGATACATCTTCTAGGACAATGGAAACTAAGGAGAAAATAAACAAATGGAACTACATCAAAATTATATTCTTCTGCAAAGCAAAAGAAACCATCAAAACAATAACAAAGATCCCATTGTATGGGAGAACATATATGCCAATATTACATCTGATAAGGGTTTAATCCCCAAAATTTATAGGGAACTCATACAACTTTATAAAAGGAAGATAAACAATCCAATAAATACATGGGCAAAGTGGGCATATGGAAGACCAAGAGGCATATGTAAAAATTCTCAAATTCACTAATCATTTGACAGATGCAAAGCAAAATGACAATGTGTACTACCTCACACCTGTCAGAATGGCTATCATCGACAAATCAACAAACAAGTGCTGGCGAGAAAAAGGAACCCTCCTGCACTGCTGGTGGGAATGCACATTGGTGCAGCCTCTGTGGTAAAAAGTATGGAGTTTCCTCACAAAATTAAAAATGGAACTCCCATTTGATCCAGTAATTCCACTTCTAGGAATATATTCCATGAAACAAGAAACACCAATCAGAAAGACTATATGCACCCCTATGATCATATCATTGCAATTTACAATAGCTAATATTGGGAAACCACCTAAGTGCCCATCAGCTGATGAGTGGATTAAGAAACACCGGTACAGATGGTAGTGAGAGATCCAAGGTGGCTGCTGACAGGATGGCAAGCTGCAAGATAGTGTGTGAGTGAAAGAACAAAAGGAAAGTGCGTCGATGTGTAGGAAGTGTCTGTATTTGTGAATGAGGGAACAGTTATATTCCAAGGAATTGCTGGGGACTGCTGGACTTGGCACCCCTGGCCTGGCAGCCTTTACTGCTGCAGAAATCTCTCCCGGAGTGGCTGGCTCTGCAGTGACCATACCATCTTGAAGGGGAGAGTGGCGGTGATCTAAAGCCCAGCCCTACCTTCAACAAGGATCTCAGATACCTTCCAGGACCTTACAACCACAACCCCCAGGGATGAGCTGCCTCAGCTTCAAACCCAGGAACACCAAGACTCCAGCCTCTCTGACCACAGGCACCTAGAAAGTCTGTCCAGAAGGACACAAAGTGGCGTGAATACGCGGATGAGCCCTGCTCCTTCACACAGAGCAGAAAGAAGGATGAGCTGAATTGATTAATATCCACCCAGAATTGGCGAATTAAACACAGGTCAGATAGCCCCTAGGGCAGCGGTTCTCAACCTGTGCGTCGCGACCCCTTTGGCTGTTGAACGACCCTTTCAGAGGGGTCGCCTAAGACCATCCTGCATATCAGATATTTACATTATGATTCATAACAGTAGCAACATTACAGTTATGAAGTAGCAACGAAAATAATTTTATGGTTGGGTCACAACATGAGGAACTGTATTTAAAGGGCCAGAATGTTGAGAATGACTGGCCTGGGGAAAGGTGAGATCTGGGATCCAGGTTGGAGGGAGAAACATGCAGGAAACGCATGCAGTGAGAACTGAAGTCTCAGAGGAAGACTGCGCCCCACAAAATCCACGGCTGCTGGGGTCAGTGTAGCCCTTGAATGTGGAAGGGGGTCCACAGGGATGCTGGCAGAAAGGGACTATAGAAATTAACCCACAGCAGGGCTGGGTCCAGAAAGGCAGCCGGAAATTCTACCAGTATACTGGCTGCATAGTGCCAGGGGAAAAAGACGCGAGTCTGCCCATGTCCTGTGGCTTTTTAATTTTCTTCTTTGTCTTTTTAAATCCTTGCTTTTGAATGCTAAGTCCAGTACATAGGATCTTTCAATTAAAAAACACTCACTGAGACTGCAGGGGAAAGCTGTTTTTGTGGAACCTGGGTTTCAGAGTGGGGAGAGACAAGCAGAAAACCAGCTCTAGGGCAGTCTGTCCACCCAACCCAATACTGAAGCTGCAGGAAAAGCAATCTAACCACTGTGTATGGGAGGGCATTTTAGCACCAGATATCAATACAGAAACACTGCCACCCAGAGGTTTTAGAAGAAATTGACTGTTGTGTAAATACAACTAAAGGCAGACTGAGAAACAAAGAGCTCCTGACTGTTTGAAAACAGGGTTGTGCCCTATCATACAGTGATCCAGATTCCTTCTGCTGACAACTACTGCTGGGCCACCGATTTCTATGACACTGCTGATAAAGATGATGGAGGAAATGTGAAATATGGCATTACTTGTTCCAAAGGGAAAATCTGTGTAAATGCATCCTGCACTGATGATGATGTGCTCAAGTATTACTGAGATGTACAAGCAATGTGTGATCGGAAAGGAGTTTGCAACAATTTGAAGCACTGCCATTGTAGATCTGGCTATGTACCCCCTAACTGCAAATCCTTAGGAGATGTGGGTAGTGTGGACAGTGGTCCCCTTGGTTTGCCCCTTGATGAACAGCCAACAGATGGTGGAAGTTCCATCACTGGCCATCCTGCCAAACATGAAAGATCTTAGACAATATGATCTTATCATTCTTAATACTTTTTCTCATATTAGTAGTTGTCAGTATTGCCACATGCATCCTTTGTAAAGCTTCAAAAACAGAGCCCACAGAAAAGCCTCCAGAAGAGAAGCCTCCAGAAGAGGCTGCCCCAGAGAAAGGAGGGGAAAAAGAGGGAGAAAAGGAGGAGGGGGAAGAGGAGGAGGAGGAGGAGGAGGAGGAGGAGGAGGAGGAGGAGGAGGAGGAAGAGGAAGAAGATGATGAATAAAACAAGAATAAAACAAGTAGAGGGAGGAAGAAGCCAAATATATGAAACACTTCAAACACTGACCAGAAACCAGAGGTTCAATGACACAAAGGTGAAATGGGAATTGATAACTCCATGTCTCTGACTAGGATTATATAATAGTATAAACAAAATTTATACTAATTTTATAACAGTATAGAAGCTGAAACTAAAATTTTGTCTTTAGTTTGAAAATAATCCAATATGAGAAGAGGGATACTCTCATTTTCATTATTCATTTTAGTAATTAAGGTTTTATTTACTTAATATAGTACATGTTACTACTTTTTCTTTTTAACATTGCATTTGAACTCTTCACATACATCTTCTGACATCAATGTCTTCGTCGTGGGCTAATTTTTTCAATCACCAGAAACTTTTTCAGGACATGCCATCTTTCATCTAAGCTGTTTGATATATGCTACTATATGTGCCTGCACTTATTACTGTCACTTCGGTTTTTATTTCAAGTAGAAACTACCTATTACGTGAGGACAGTTGTTTATGCAATTGATTGTTCTAGTTTGCCCTATAAATGTGCATTCATGAAATGAGACTTTAAATGAATAAAACTCTATTCAGATTAGAAAAAAGAAAACAGGGTGGTGGCTTATGACATAGAGGAGCGGTGGAGTGCAGGGAACTTCAATATTGTGTGATCTACCTGACAAAAAACGTATCTGCCAAGCAGAATAGTAGAGGAAGTGAATGACCTTCACTACTTCATATTTTTATTTTTTATCTTTTACTTAAGAAACTAAATTTTTTTCTCACTTGATTTTACCTTTTCTATTATATTTTTATTTTAAATTATTATTATTGCTACTATTATTTTACCTTTTTAAACTTATTTTATTTTATTTTATTTTATTTATTTTATTTTATTTTATTTTATTTTATTTTATTTTATTTTAGGATTAGTGTTCTACATTCTATTTTTATTTTTCCTTTAGCATTATTTTACACTCAATTTTTCCTTTATGCCAATGCTCTCTTCCTCACTTTCTTCTTTTATTCTGTTTCTCTTACCCTGTTCCTGCTTTAGTTTTTTCTCTATCCTTTCTCTTTACTCCTTGTTAAAAATTGATCTTACTCATATATCTAATTTATGCTCCCTTGTTCCAAGTCCATACACACCTCCTTCATCTCTTTCTTAACTATCTAAATGTTCTTTTTCTTCTATTTTTTGCCCTTTTCTTTCTATCTATCTTGTTGTTTGTTTTATTATTGATTAGTTTGTTTTTTACTGCTTGTTTGTTTTTAGTTCTTTTTGGTTTTTTTTGTTTTTTTATTTGTGGGTTTTTTTTTTTTACTTCTGTTTTTCCTCTCCTCATTTATTCTCTTCTCCTACTAATAGCTTAGCTAATTCCAATCACAAACTCAAGACTATCTACTCGCTATTCTCCTCTTCCAATAGTAAACAAATACATAGATAGGTAGATTAAAGAAGGGGGAAAGTCTATATATATATATATATATATATATATATATATATATATATATATATTTTTCATATATACTTTTATATATATATATATTCTTCTTTATATTTAGTTTTTTGGTTTTTTGTTTTACTTTTATTCTTATACACTCATTCTCTTTCTACCTCCTCTATACTGAATCATGGGTATTTCCCCATCCATTCAATTCCTTGACCTTAACTTCTGGAAATAATCTCAGCTTCCTCAGATTCATCTGGGTGTTTGTTATTTGTTGTTTTCATTTTTTGGATTAGTTGTTGTTTTATTGGAGTTTTATCCCCATATACATATATTTCCCCACCTTCTTTCTCTTCTGTTTCTTTCCTCTCCTCATTATCATTTTTAGACTCTTTTATATCCTGTAATTCTCTTTTCTCTGGTGGTCACCTTTATTTGGGGTTATTACTATCATGAATACATTTGTGTTTGGCACCCTGTGCATTGTGTCTTGTTGTGTTATATTTTGTGCCTTCAAGTCAATGCAGGAGAGAGAGAGCTACATAACCAGACACCCAGAGAGGAGCAGTCATGGGAGACAAAGAAATAGCCGACATATAATAGAAAAGAAGGAATCACCAGAAAACGAAATAACCAAAATAGAGGCAAGCAACATGTCAAAGAAAGAATTCAGAGCAATGGTCATAAGGTCGCTGAAAAGGATGGAAGACAAATTCAACAACATTTGTAAGAACCAGGAGGAAATGAGGAAGAACCAGAAAGAAATGAATAATGACATAGCTGCAATAAAGAACATAATAGAAAACATCAACAGTAGACTAGAAGAAGCAGAGGACCACATCAGTGAGCTAGAATACAAGGTAAGAAAAAATACCCAAGCAGAGCAGCAAACAAAACAAAACAAAACAAAACAAAACAAAACAAAAAAAAAAACACTTTAAAAGAGGAGCAGAGCCTAAGGGAACTTTGGGACAATACAAAATGAAACAACATCCACATAATAGGGGTGTCAGAAAGAGAGGAAATTGAGCAAGGAATAGAAAACCTGTTTGAAGAAATAATGACAGAAAACTTCCCTGATATAGGGAAGGAAAAAAACTCAAACAAATCCAAGAAGCTCACAGAGTTCCAAACAAGATGAACGCCAAAAGACCGACAACCAAGACACATTGTAATTAAATTGCCGAACACCAATGACAAAGTAAGAATCTTAAAGGCTGCCAGAGAGAGACAGAAAGTTACCTACAGAGGATCCCCCATCAGACTAGCAACTGATTTCTCAACAGAAACACATCAGGCCAAAAAGGAATGGAATGAAATATACAAAGTCATGCAAAGGTGGGGTAGCAATACTTACATCTGACAAATTAGACCTCAATGTGAAGGTCATAACAAGAGTTAAGGAAGGTCACTTCATAAGACTAAAGGGAGAAATTCAACATGAAGATATAACTCTGGTAAACATATATGCACCCAATATAGGAACACCCAAATACATAAAAAAAACACTTCTGGAGGATATCAAGAGAGAGATTGACATCAATACAATCTTTGTAGGGGACTTTAATACCCCTCTAATACCACAGGACAAACCCTCTAAACAAAAAATCAGCAAAGAAACATTAATTCTAAATGACTCATTAGATCAAATAGAATTCATTTACATCTTCAGAACATTTCATCCCAAAGCCACAGAATATATATTCTTCTCAAGTGCACATGAGTCTTTTTCAAAGATAGACCACAAATTGGGACACAGGCAAAGTCTCTTCAAACTCAAGAAGACAGAAATCATATCAAGAGTCTTCTCAGATCACAATAGCATAAAACTAGAAATGAAATACAATAAAAAAAAATCAAATAGCTGGAGGCTAAATAGCAAGCTATTAAACAATGACTGGGTGACCAAAGAGATCAAAGAATAAATTAAAAGCATCATGGAAACAAACGAGTATGAAAACACAAAAATCCAAAATCTATGGGACACAGTGAAAGCAGTCTTGAGAGGGAAGTTCATAGCTCTGCAGGCCAATCTCAAAAAACAAGAAACAATGGTAATAAATTATCTAACCCTACAACAAGAAGAGATAGAAATAGAGCAACATGAAAAGCCCAGTGTAAGCAGAAGGAAATAATAAAGATAAGAGAGGAGATAAATGCCATAGAGACTATATATAGTCTAATGAGTCATTTAGAATTAATGTTTTTTTGCTGATTTTTTGTTTAGAGGATTTGTCCTGTGGTGTTAGAGGGGTATTAAAGTCCCCTACTAAGATTGTATTGATGTCAATCTCTCTCTTGATATCCTCCAGAAGTATTTTTTTTTCTATGTATTTGGGTGTTCCTATATTGGGTGCATATATGTTTACCAGAGTTATATCTTCATGTTGAATTTCTCCCTTTAGTCTTATGAAGTGACATTCATAAGCCAGTTCTTTGAAAGGACAAGCAAGATTGATAAACCTTTAGCCAGGCTCACCAAGAAGCAAAGAGAGAGGACCCAAATAAACAAAACCAGAAGTGAAAGAGGTGAGGTAACAACTGATCCCACTGAAATACAAATGATTATGAAAAAATACTATGAACAACTCTATTCCAACAAATTGTACAACCTAGATGAAATGGACATATTCTTAGAAAAATAGAAGCTCCAAAAAACCCAACCAAGAAAGTAAAAAAACCTGAATAGACCGATAACTACCAAAGAAATTGAAACAGTTATCAGAAATCTTCCAGCAAACAAAAGCACTGGTCTGGATGGCTATACAGGGGAGTTCTACTAAACATTCAAAGAACTAAAACCTATCCTCCTCAGACTATTTCAAAAAATTCAAAAGGAAGGCATATTTCCAAGCTCTTTCTATGAAGCCAGCACTACCCTAATCCCAAAACCAGATAAAGACACCACAAAAAAGAGAACTATAGGCCAATATCCTTGATGAACATAGATGCTAATATCCTCAAAAAACCCTAGCAAATCGGATTCAGCAATACATTAGAAAGATCATATACCATGACCAAGTGGGATTTATTCTGGGGATGCAAGAATGGTACAATATTCAAAAATAAATAAATTGATACATCACATAAAAAAACTGAGAGACAAAAATCACATAATCATATCAACTGATGCAGAAAAAGCATTTGACAAAATCCAACACCCTTTCTTGATCAAAACTCTCAGCAAAGTGAGAATAGAGGGATCAGACCTCAACATAATAAAAGCCCTATACAACAAACCTACAGCCAACATAATACTCAATGGGCAAAAATTAATCTCATTTCCCTTAAGAACAGGAACAAGACAAGGATGCCCACTTTCACCACTCCTGTTCAACATAGTACTAGAAATACTAGCCATAGCGATCAGAGAAGAAGAAGAAGAAATAAAACACATCCAAATTGGAAAAGAAGAAGTAAAACTGTCCTTATTTGCAGATAACATGATACTATACATAGAAAATCCCAAAGACTCCATCAATAAACTACTAGACCTAATAAATGAATTTCTCAATGTAGCAGAATACAAAATTACCTCCCAGAAATCTATGGCCTTTTAATACACCAATAATAAACTCACAGAAACAGAAATGAAAAAAAAAATCCCATTTACCATTGCACACCCCCCAAAAATTAAGATACCTAGGAATAAACTAGACTAAGGATATAAAATACTTGTACTTGGAAAACTACAGGACATTGGAAAAAGAGATAGAGGAAGACATTAAAAAATGGAAGATCATACCATGTTCATGTATTTGTAGCATCAACATCATTAAAATGTCCATACTACCTAAAGCAATCTATAGATTCAATGCAATCCCCATTAAAATATGAATGGCATATTTCAAACACTCCATAAATTCATCTAGAATAAAAAAAGACTCTGAATAGCCAGATCAATCCTGAGAAAGAAGAAAGTTGGAGGGATCACAATACCATATATCTAGCTATATTACAAAGCCACGGTTCTCAAAACTGCCGGGTACTGGCACAGGAACAGACATATAGATCAATGGAACAGACCAGGGAACCCAGAAATTGACCCAAGCTATTATTCTCAGTTAATATTTAACAAAGGAGGCAAGAGCATACAATGGAGTCAAAACAGTCTCTTTAATAAATAGTGCTGGGAAATTTGGACACATACCTGCGAAAAAATGAAACCAGATCACCAAGTTACACCATACACAAAAACAAACTCAAAATGGATAAAAGACTTAAACTTATGATGGGAAACCATAAAAATCCTACAAGACTCCATAGGCAGCAAAATAGCAGACATATGTTGCAGCAATATCTTTACAGACACAGCTTCTATGGCAATGGAGACTAAGGAGAAAATAAACAAATGGGACTACATCAAAGTAAAAAAGCTTTTGCACAGCAAAAGAAACCATCAAAAAACAAACAGAAAGACCACTACATGGGAGAACATATTTGCCAATGTTATATTTGATAAGGGCATAATCTTCAGTATTTATAGGGTACTCATACATCTTAACCAAAGTAATAGAAACAATCCAATAAAAAATTGTCAAAGGATCTAAATAGTCACTTTTCAAAAGAGAACATACAGATGGCCAATAGACATATGAAAACATGCTCAAAGTCACTAAT
The DNA here is from genome assembly GCF_014108235.1 of Myotis myotis. Lineage (NCBI taxonomy): Eukaryota > Metazoa > Chordata > Mammalia > Chiroptera > Vespertilionidae > Myotis > Myotis myotis. Next base: position 88,383,761 of record NW_023416346.1, read on the forward strand.
CATACAAGAGATACAAATCAAAACAATAGTGAGATACCATCTCACATCTGTCAGAATGGCTATCATCAACAAATCAACAAAGGACAAGTGCTGGAGTGGATGTGGAGAAAAAGAAACCCTCATGCACTGCTGGTGGGAATGCAGACTGGTGCAGCCACTGTGGAGGACAGTATGTTGTTTCCTCAAAAAGTTAAAAATGGAACTCCCGTTTGACCCAGTAATTCCACTCCTTGGACTATATCCCAAGAATTAGAAACACCAGTCAGAAAGGATATGTGCATCCCTATGTTTATAGCATCACAATTTACAATAGCTAAGATTTGGAAACAGCCTAAGTGTCCATCAGCAGATGAGTGCATTAAAAAACTGTGGAACATCTACACAGTGGAATACTATGCTGCTGTAAAAAAGAAGGAACTTTTAACATTTGCAACAACATGGATGGGACTGGATAACATTATGCTAAGCGAAATAAGCCAGTCAGAGAAAGATAAATAGCACATGATCTCACTCGTATGTGGGATATAATGATTAACATAATTTGATGAATAAGAATAGATTGATCTAGAGACAAATGGTAGGGAAGGGGGGTTAGAGAGCAACCAAAGGACTTGTATGCATGCATATTTGCATAACCAATGGACACAGACACTGGGGCAGTGGGGGCTTGCTTCGGTGGGAATGGCTTCGGGGGGGCTTTCAATTGGGGAAAAAAGAGACATACGTAAAACTTTAGTCAATAAAAAATACAATGGTATATCTACACAAGGGAATACTATGCTGCTGTACAAGAAAAGAATGTATACCATTTGCAACAACATGGATGGACCAGGAGAGCATTATTCTAAGTGAAATAAGCTAATCAGAGAAAGATAAGTATCACATGATCTCAGTCATTTGTGGAATACAATGAATGACATAAACTGATGAACAAAAATGATCCAGAGACATAGAAGCATTGAACAGACTGTTAAATCTCAGGGTAGGCAGGCTGCTTGGTAGTTAAGAGACCAACCAAAGAACTTGTATACATATAAGCATAACCTATGGACACATACAATAGGGGAGTGAAGGCCTGGGCTGGGGGGTGGAGAAGTCAATGGGGGAACATAGCAGACATATGAAATACTTTCTTTTTTATTTATTTTATTTCTTTAAATCTTTATTGTTCATATTACTAAAGATGTCCCTCTTTTTACCCTCAGAGCTCCCCTACACCCAGTTCCCACCCCACACCAGGCCCTTGCCATCCCACTGTCTGTGCCCATAGGTACTGCATACATGCATATAATATCTTTGTCAAATCTCTTCCCACACTCCCCACACCTCCTTCCCCCCAAAAATTGTCAGTCTGCTCTATTTCCATGCCCATGATTCTACTACATTTACCAGTTTATTCTGTGCATCTGATTTTTTATTCATTTGATTTTTAGATTCACTTGTTCATATGTATTTGTTGTCACTTTGTTGTTCATAATTTTTTATCTTTACCTTTTTTTTCTTCTTCCTCTTCTTAAATAATACCTTTCATCATTTCATATAATACTAGTTTGGTGGTGATGAACTCCTTTAGCTTTTGCTTGTCTGTGAAGCTCTCTATCTGACCTTCAATTTTAAATGATAGCTTTTCTGGGTAGAGTAATCTTGGTTGTAGGTTCTTGCTATTCATTACTTTGAATATTTCTTGCCATTCTCTTCTGGCCTGCATAGTTTCTGTTGAGAAATCAGCTGACAGTCATATGGGTACTTCCTTGTAGGTAACTAGCTGTTTTTCTCTTTCTGTTTTTAAGATTCTCTCTTTGTCTTTTGTCCTTGGCATTTTAATTTTGATATGTCTTGGTGTGGTCCTCTTTGGATTCCTCTTGTTTGGAGTTCTCTGTGCTTCCTGGACTTATAAGTCTATTTCTTTCACCATGCAGGGGAAGTTTTCTGTCATTATTTCTTCAAATAGGTTTTCAATATCTTGCTCTCTCTCTTCTTCTGACACACCCATAATTCAATTGTTAAGATGCTTGAAGTTGTTCCAGCGGTTCCTTACACTATCTTCATATTTTTGGATTCTTTTTTTCTTTTTGCTCTTCTTGTTGGGTGTTTTTTACTTCCTCATATTTCAAATCTTTGACTTGATTCTTGGTATCCTCTAGTCTACTGTTAAACCTCTGTATATTATTCTTTATTTCAGTCAGTTTGTGCTTAATTTCTCACTTGTCCTTTTTCATTTTTGGGGCATTCTCACTAAGATGCTTGAAGGCCTCACTAAGTTCCTTGGAGGTTTCTAGAAGATTCTTGAGTAACCTTATAACTGTGGTTTTGAACTCTATATCCAGTAGTTTGCTTTCTTCCATTTCTTTCACTTGTGACATGTTTCTTTGTCTCTGCATTTTGACTTCTTCCCTGTGTTTGTTTCTATGTATTGGATAGTAGCTAAATCTTCTTGAGTTGATAGAGTGGCCTTGTGTAGTAGGTGTCTTATAGTGCCCAGTGGCTCAACCTCCCCAATCACCTGAGGTGGACACTCTTGGTGCACCCCTTTGTGGGCTATGTGCACAATCTTGTTGTAGTTGAGCCTTGATTGCTGTTGGCATCACTGGGTGGAAGTGACCTCCAGGCCAATTGGCTGTGAGGAGCAGCTGTCTCTACAATGGAAGGGCTGCTGTGCAGGAGACACCCTTATGGAGCAGGACTTGCTTCACTGGGGCTTTGGTGCCCACTGAGTCTGCCCCTTGAGTGTGTCACTTATGGATGTGAAGAGTTGTAACCTGGTATGATCTTGCACTCACCACTGGGTACACTGGTTCTTGGATCTCTAAGAAGGTACAGAGTCAGCCACAGCCTGGGGCCACCTATCAGGAGCTACAGAGAGATAAGCAGATTCCTCCCCTTTGTAAAGGGTTTGGAAGTGCCCAGACAAGGCCCAGCTGTAAAGCAAGGCAGGTTGCTGCTGGTGCTGTCATTGGGCCTTTTATTGATAGGTTTGGGGCTCCTTGACCCAGATGTGGCTTGTCTGACAGGTTTTAGGCTGAGAAAGGACAGGCCATTCATATGTAAAAGCCACTGCACACAGCTTGGGTGGAGTTGTAAATTGGGTAGGGCAGTGTCTCAGGAAATCTCCAGGGCGGAGCAAACAGCAATGGCTGCAGGTCAGCCCTGTCCTGGGAAGGTTCCGGCACAGGAAGAATCACTGCTTTGAGCACCTCTGTCTGGAAGAAAGCCACCCCTGCGTTCCTTCCCCAATGCCAGACAGTCCAGTTTCTCTCGGTATGTGTCTGGGTCCTCCAGAATCTCACCCAGAACTGAAGCTCAGAGCAAGTGTGAGCCTGTATCTCCCTCCCGATAAAAAAAAAAAGCAGCCCGTTCCACACCTTGGCATCTCCTATCAGTCTCAATTCGCTTTCTTCTTTACCTCTCTTGTTGTAGTACTTCCACTCAACCAGCTTTCCCATGGTTCTGGATGATAGTTGTGATGTATTTTAGTTGTAATTTTGATGTGGTTGTGGGAGGCAGCAAGTGCAGGTGTTTACCTATGCTGTCATCTTGGTTCTCTCTTATATGTAATACTTTCAACAATAAAAAATAAAAAAAAGTTTATGACCTAAACACATTTTAAATCTAATTCTTTTTTCCATAATCAGTAGCTTTTCCATATGATGAAATAACCATTATAGCCCCCTAACCCTTGACTTCCATTCTTGTATTAATTTCTCCAAATCTACTCACTAAATTAAGAGTGATCTATTGATCTGACTTAATTGTGTCTTCCCCTACTTTATCCCACAATGAATCACTATCACCTCAACTTCAGAAACAGAATGATTCAGCTAAAATGATAATTTAAATTTATATAATCTCCTTGGAGATGAATCTAGTACTTCTTTTAAAAGCCATTAAAACATTTGTATTTTCAAATATGTACTAATGCCTCACTGATTCTCAAAAAATTTATAATTTTAAAAGAACGCATATTGATGGAATACAGTATCTCATTAACAACTGTAAATAGGAAGACTGTATCAACATAAAGGTGTTAAAGATAAGTAAAATAAAGTTCCAAATTTAAAAAAAGCATGACCCATATATGTGCTGTCTACAAGATACTGATCTCAGCACAAAAGATTTGCAGAGGCTAAAAATGAAGAAATGGAAAAATATATTCCATGGAAATGAAAATGGAAAAAAAAAAGATGGGATAGCAATACTTCCATGTGACAAAATAAACTTCAAAGCAAAGGTCATTAAAGGGACAAGGAATGTCACTATATGATACTAAACGGATCAATCCAAAAAGAGGACACACTCTAGTAAACATATATTCACAAAGTATAAATTCTTGTTGGATTATAAGTGAGAGATCAATAGCAATGTAGTCATAGCAGGAGACTTTAACACCCCACTGTAATCACTGAATAGATCTTCCAGACAACAAAGAGAAAATAAAACAGTGACTTTAAAGGACACACTAGATCAGATGGCTTTACGTGATATTTATAGAACATTTTGTCCCAACTGGCAAATATATATTCTTCTCAAGTGCCCATGGAAAATTCTCAAAGATAGACCACATGTGAGGACACAAAACAAGTCTGAACAAATTCAATACTATTAAAATCCTATCAAGTATCTTAAAGTATCACAATGGCATAAAACTAAAATTCACTTACAATGAAAACACTTAAAAATATGAAGGCTAAATATCATGTTATTAAAGAATGAGTGTGTTACCAATGAGATCTAGGAAAAAAAATATTTGCAAACAAATGAAAATGAATTCACAACAACCCAAAAATCTATGGGACACAGTAAAAGTGGTCCTGAGGGGAAAATTCATAGCACTACAGGCTTATCTCAAGAAGCAAGAAAAAAAATCTCAAATAAATAATCTAACCCTGCACCCAAAAGAACTAAGAAAAGAAAAGAAACAAAGTCCAGAGTAAATAAAAAAAGGAAATAATAAAGATCAGAGGGCAAATAAATAATATAAAGACTAAAATAATTTCAAAAGATCAATGAAACCAAGAGTAGGTTCTTAGAAAAACTAAAGGAGATTGATGAAACTTTATGTAGACTCAGCAAGAAACAGAGATAAAGGACCCAAATAAATAAAATCAGAAATGAAAGAGAAGAAGTAACAACTGAAATTCCAGAAATACAAAGAAATATAAGAAACTACTATAAACAACTATATGCCAACAAACTGGACAACCTAGGGGAAATGAAAAAATTCTTAGAAATATACAATCTTCCAATACTGAATAAGGAACAATCAGAAAGCCTGAATAGACCAATAACAAGTAATTAAATTGAAGCAGTAACTTAAAAACTTCCAGCAAACAAAAATCCTGTACTGGATGACTTCACTGGGGAGTTTTAAAAAAACCTTCAAACAAGAACTCACACCTATCTTATAGCTCAATTTGTTCCAAAAAATTCAGGAGGAGGAAAGATTTCACAATCTTTTTATGGGCCAGCAGTATCCTAATTCAAATCCAGATAAAACCACTACAAATAAAAAATTTATAAGCCAATATCCAGGATGAACTTAGATGCTAACATTTTCAACAAAATATTAGCAAATTGAATTTGGCAATGCATTAAAATATCACATACCATGAACAAGTGGAATTTATTCTGAGTATCCAAAATTGGTACAGCATTCATACAGCAATAAATGTGATACATCACATAAAAATGAAAGCTTAAACTCACATAATCATATCAATAAATGCAAACAAAGAATTTGATAAAATCTAGCACCCATTTTTTATAAAAATTCTTAACAAAGTATGAATATGATCATCCCTCAACATAATGAAGGCCTTATATGACAAACCTGCAGCCAATATCATACTCAATGGCAAAATACTAAAAGTGTTTCCCTTAAGGTCAGGAACAAGTCAGGGATGCCCATTTTCACCACTCTTATTCAACATATTTCTGGAATTCCTAGCCACAGCAATCAGACAAGAAGAAAAAAATAAAAGGTCACACAAATATCAAAAGAGGAAGTAAAATTGTCAGTATTTGCAGATGATAGGATATTCTATATAGAACACTCTAAAGACTTCACAAAAAAACTACTAGATCTGATCAATGAATTGAGCAAAGTAGCAAGATATAAAATCAATACACAGAAAATGGTTGCATTTTTATACACCAATAATGAACAATTAGAAAAAAAACTAAGGAAACAATCCCATTTACTGTTGCAACAGAAAATAGGAATGTACTTAGGAATAAACTGCACTAAGGAGGTAAAAGATCAGTATTAGCAATAAGATCCTGAATAGCCTCAGAAATCTTGACAAATAAGAAAACAGTTGGAACCTAAGTGGCCATTTTTCTCCAGAAGAGCCAGCCCCTCCCAGCAGACTCAAGATAGCTGGTACAGCCACACCCAGTCTACAGCTGAGCAGACAAAGGAAAAAGACTCTGAATAGTCCTAAAGAGCCCTCAGGGACTGGGTTGGAAAGTCCCTGAAAGTGATACAGCACGTAAAGCCCTGTCAGAAATAGTCACTTGAGAGATTAAGATTAACAGCAGGCAGACAGGAAAAGCAGGCAGATTGGTATCACCTGTGTGCAGGCAAGGACGTGGAGACAGACACAAACAGAGGAGCAGTGGATTGCTTGGAACTTCAACACAGTTCTGACTACCTAACAGGAAACTGAACAGTAGCAGACAGAAGAGTGGGGTCTTAAACCAGCCCCATGGGGCATTAAAACTTGGTTGAAGTGAACATTTCACTTTTTTATCTTTTATTAAAAACATTTTTTCTTTTTTATTCTTTCTTTGTGTTTTTTCTTCATTCTATTTTTATTTTTATTGTTATTTTTATTTAATTTTCCACCCTTTTCTTCCCTATTTCTCCCTCTTTCATGCTGTTTTCCCCTTGCCTGTCCCCACATTAGTTTGTCTCTTTCCTTTCTTTTTTTTAAATATATATTTTATTGATTTTTTACAGAGAGGAAGGAAGAGGGATAGAGAGTTAGAAACATCGGATGAGAGAGAAACATCGATCAGCTGCCTCCTGCACACCCCCCACTGGGGATGTGCACACAACCAAGGTACATGCCCTTGACTGGAATCAAATCTGGGACCCTTGAATCTGCAGGCCGATGCTCTATCCACTGAGCTAAACTGGCTAGGGCTCTTTCCTTCCTTTTTACAACTTTTTAAAAATCTGCTTTATTGACATGTTATTATTATTGTAGTCTCTGTTGGCTTACTCATATATCTAATTTCCTCTCCTATTTCAAGTCCATGCGCCCTTCCCCTTTCTCCTTCTTTGCTAGTCAATTTCTATGCTTCTTTTCTCTCTCCTTTCTTGCTCTCTTCTTCTTTTGTTTAATTAGTCTCACTCAATAAACTCAAACCTACCTGCTTGCTCCTCTATTCTCCTTTTCCAGATATGGATGAATAAATTAATAGATAAATTTTAATATATATATATATATATTGGCTTTATCTTTTATTTTTTGTTATTTTTATTAATTTTTAATTTTTTAATCTTATTTCTTTCTTTTTCTTGTTATTCACTCATTCTCTTTCTATTTTCTCTATACTGAACCATTTCCTTCCCCTATATATTCAATTCCATAAACTTTTATTCTATATATAAGCTCTGCCTCTACAGATTCTGTCCGCCTAGTTTTCTGGGTGTTTTTGTTTGCATTATTTGGTTTATCTGTTTGTCCTGTGGTGTTTTCTCCCCATATGTTTTTTTCCTTATTATTTCTTCTTTTATTTTTCCTCTTATCTTTTTTCTTTCCTCAATATCATCTTTGCTCTCTTTTCTCTCCCCTACTTCTTTTTTCTGGTGGTCACTTTTATTGGGGTTATTGGTGCTATGAGTACATTTGGGTTTGTTCCCTTTGTGTTGTGTCTTGCCAAGTTGTATTTTGTGCTGTTTGGTAAACGAGGTAGAGAGCAAGCCACAAAACCAAACACCTTGATAGAGACTGTATCCACAAATAGGACAACAACACTCAAGACCAAACTACACCAAGAAAACCAAAAAATCCCAAGTTAAGGGTATTCCCTAGAATACCCAACACAGACTATCAGAGAGATTGCAACACTGGATCCCACAAAATATAAGACAAATTTTAAAAACCTGGGTGGCATAGCAGTTTGATCTAATAGAAACAGTCACAATGGAATAGCAAAAATATGGAGACAAAGAAATAACCCACATACACAAGCAAAGGAGGAATCACCAGAAAATGACATAAATGAAACGGGGGTAAGCAATTTGTCAAGAAACGATTCAGAGCAATGGTTATAAGGATACTGAAAAGGATAGAACACAAATTCAACAACATGTGTAAGAATCAATAGGAAATAAAGAAGAATCAAGAGAAAATGAAGAATCACATAGATTAAATAGAGAACACAACCCAAATTTTCAAATATAGACTAGAAGCTGAGGACTGCATCAGTGAGTTAGAAGACAAGGTAGAAGAAAAAATACCCAAGCAGAACAGCAACTATAAAAAACAAACAAAACAAAAAACTTAAAAAGCAGTAAGAGAGCATAAGGGAGTATTGGGACAACAGGAAACAAAACAACATCTGCATGATAGTGGTGCCAGAAGGAGAGGAAGCTGAGAAAGGAATAGAAAACTTGCTTGAAGAAATAATGAAAGAAAACTTTCCTGAGGGAGAGCGAAAATGGCGGTTAGCAGGACAGTAGTGAGGGAGAGAGTGTGAGTGAGTGAGGGGGTGAAAGGAGAGTGTGTGGATGTGTGTGGTGTGTGTGTGACTGAGTGATGGACAGTTAAATCCAGCAGGAGTAACACGGCTGGCAGACCAGGCTCTCCTGAACAGGTAGCACCTACCACCACTGTGGGCATTCCCTGGCCCGTGGGTCTTGGGCACTGAGCCCACGCCATCTTGAAGGGGAGAGCGACTTCTTCTGGAAACTCATCAACACAACCACCTAGAATGGCCTTGGACATTGCCCATGACCCTGCAGCCACTTCAGTCAAAATCCTGCTGCAGACCTGTAGACCCTAGGACTTCTACCTCCAAGGGTGAATGGCTCCCACAGCAGTAAGTGTGACTTCCTCTTCCCCAGAAACTGCCCTCTGGACACCTAAGCTGCGCCTTCCCAGCCTCCTGGCCTCCTGAGCCCACCACCACAAAGGCAGCTCTTGAGTGCCACTGTGAGCCCTGGCTGGGCGCTCTCTTATCCAAACAAGGATGCACAGACCTGGCAGTAGAAATTCAGACTTCCCTCTCCTGGCTGCCTGCCTACAAACACCTTGGTCACTCGACTTCAGTCCAAGAGCCCCTCTGAGTGCACCACCCTGGCAAACGGCCCCCTGGTGCCTCTGTAAGACACCACTGGGCACATGCAAATCCAACCAAGGGCAGAAGGCTCAGGCAGCAAAAATGGAGTCTTCCCACTACACAGCTGCTGACTGCCAGAGACCACATTTGAGCCTTTTCAGCGTGCAGGCATTCTGAGCCCACCACCCCAAAGGAAACTCTTGGGTGCCTCTGTGAGCCCCCACTGGGCATGCTCATATCCAAAAAGGGCGCACAGGCTCGGCGGTAGAAATTCGGACTTCTCTCTTCCCGGATGCCTACCGATTGACACTGCAGTCACCTGGTTTCAGCACACAGGACCTCTGAGGCCTCCATCCCAGCAGGCAACTCCCAGGTGCCTCTGTGAGCTTCCATTAGGCACACTCATATCCAACCAAAGGCACAAGTCCCCGGTAGCAGAAACTCAGACTTCCACCTCCTCGGCTGCCAACCTCTGGTCACTGCAATCACACCAATCCAGAGCACAAGCCCCCTGAGCCCGCTGCCCCTGCAGGTGGCCCCTGAGTGCTTCTCTGAGACACTGCAAGGCACAACCCAGGCTGCTGGAATCCAGTGCCTGTGGTAGGACCACTGCAGCACATGGGCCCCCTGAGCCCACTGCCCTAGCAGACAGCTCCTGAGTGCCTCTATAAGCAGCTGCTGTGCATGCATATCCAACCAATGGTGCACATCCTCCAGAGCAGAAACTGGGACTTCTCCCTCCCACGGGGGCTGGTGGCATACCACAATCACTCCAATCCAGCATGTGGGTCCCATGAGCACACACCCTTTGCAGGTGGCTCTTGGGTACCTCTGTAAGCTGCCACTGGGTGTGTGCCTCTCCAACTAAGGGAACACAGCTCCCACAGCAGGATCAATGATATCCCCCTCCTGGCTACATAGCTCTAGACAGGTTGGTGAGTTACTGAGGACTTGCCTCCCTAGATAAGTTCACATTGTTTTAGCTGCAGTCTTCAATAATCCCACATCCCCAGCTGCTGGATCCTGAATGCTTTCGTGATTCAGAGAGGGAAATAACTTTGGCCAGAGTCCCACTGCCTCAACCACAAACTACGAGACACCTGCACCTTCTTGTCATGGGCTGTGGTACCCTCATAGTGAGGTGCAGAGTGATGGTATCCCAGCGAGAGTCACACCACAATGGCCAAAGTCACAGTACCTGAGCCTCGGGCCTTAAGATACCTTCCTCCCGGGCTGTGGACTCTGAGAACCCACACGGAGCACATACCAGTGAGACCTCAGACAATCTTTTACACAAGAGGCAGAACCACAATCACATCCAAAGAGCTTGCACAGTGAAGCTGCAGGTGAGTCACATTGCCAATCTGTGATGAGATTTCATCCATGAATAAGAAACTAACATACAAGATCCATTTACATTAAGAGAACCCAAATAGCTCAAGTAGGGAGCTCTGCTAGATCACCAAACCCAGGAGAACTGAGAGATTGCACCAGTAGCACCACCCACAAAAGAACTTGGGTAGCAAAGAAGTTGGATTTAAGACACAGAGACAATTAAAATGTCACAGAAAAAATGGGAAGACAAAAAAATATAATTTCCAAAGGAAAGAAAAAGGGAAATCACCAGAAAGGGAGTTAAATGAAGTGGAGGCAAGTAACATGTCAGAGAAAGAATTCAAAGTAATGGTTATAAGGTTACTCAAAAGGCTGGATGATAAATACACATAACTCAATAATTACAAAGAATTTCAAGGAGGTGAATGAGAATGTCACCAACATGAAAAGAAGCCAAGAGGAAATGAAGAATGACATTGCTGCAATAAAGAACACAATGGAAGGCTTAAACAGTAGACTAGAAGAGGCTGAGGACCGCATCAACAAATTAGAAGACAAGGTAGGAAAAACACACACAAACAGAGCAGCAACTGGAAAGAAAACTTAAAAAGCAGGAGGAGAGCCTGAAGGAGCTTTGGGACAATGCAAAACGAAGCAACTTCTGCATAATACAGGTACCAGAAGGAGAGGAAGCTGAGCAAGAAATAAAAAACCTGTTTGAAGATATGACAGCAAACTTCCCTGATGTTAACAAGAAAAAACACACTCAAGTTCAAAAAAACAAAAAGAGTCCCAAAGAAGATGAAACCAAAAAAAACGGACACCAAGACACATCATACTTAAATTGGCAAACACCAATGACAAAGTAAGAATCTTAAAGGCTGCCAGAGAAAGACAGAAAGTTACCTACAAGGGATCTCCTATTAGAATATCAACTGATTTCTCAAAATAAACACACCAGGCCATAAGGGAATGAAATGAAATATACAGAGTGATGCAAAGCAAGGGAATGAATCCAAGAATAGTATACCCAGCAAGGCTATCACTAAAAATTAACGGTGGAATAAGAGGCTTCACAGACAAAATAAATGGCTAAGAGAGTTTATTATGACCAAGCCAGCAATGCAACAAATGTTAAAGGGACTTCTGTAAAAAGAAGAAACAGAATGGCAAGAGGGAACACAAAAATAAAGAATAAAAATGGCAATAAACAAGTACTTACCAGCAATAACATAAAATGTAAATTAATTAAATGCTACAATCAAAAGACACAGGGTAGCTGATGGGTGAGAAAACATGACCCATATATTTTCTGTCTGTGAGAGACCTACCTCAGAACAAAGGATTCACACAGACTAATAGCTAAGGAATAAAAAATAATCAGGCAAATGGAAATGAGAAAAAATATGGGTTTGCAATACTTATATCTGACAAAATAGACCTCAAAGTAAAGGCCATAAGAAGAGATAAGGAAGGCCACTACATAATACTAAAGGGTCCAATTCAACAAGAAGATATAACTCTGGTAAACATATATGCACCCAATACAGGAGCACCCAAATACACAAAACCACTTCTGGAAGATATAAAAGGAGAGATCAACAGCAATACAATCATAGTGGGGGACTTTAATACCTCACTGACACCACTGGATAAATCCTCTAAACAAAAAATCAGCAAAGAAACAGCAATCCTAACTGATTCACTAGATCAGAAGTACTTAATTGACATCTTCAGAACATTTCACCCAATGCCACAGAATGTACATTCTTCTCAAGTGCCCATGGGATATTTTCAAAGTTAGACCACAAATAAGGACACATGCAAAGTCTTTTCAAATTCAACAAGATAGAAATCAAAACAAGCATCTTCTAAGAACACAATGGCATAAAATTAGAAATCAACTACAATAGAAACAATGAAAAAAATTAAACATTTGGAGGCTAAATAGCATGCTATTACACAATGACTAGGTTACCAAAGAGATCAACGAAGAAATAAAAAGCATCCTGTAAAAAAAATGACAATGAAAACACAACAATCCAAAATTTTTGAAACACAATGAAAGCAGTCCTGAGAGGGAAGTTCATAACTCTACAGGCCTACCTCAAAAAAATAAGAAAAAAATGGTAATAAATTATCTAACCTTGCAACTTAAAAAATACAAAGAGAGCAAAAAGAAAATCCCACAGTAATCAGAAGAAAGAAAATAACATAGTTCAGAGCAGAAATAAATAACTTTGATACTGAAAATACAATACAAAAGATAGATGACACCAAGAGCTGGTTTTCTGAAAGGATAAACAAGATTGATGACCCTCTAGCCAGGCTCAACAAGAAACAGAGAGTACCCAAATAAATAAAATCAGAAATGAAAGAGCTGAAGTAACAAGTGACCCCACAGATATACAGAGGACTGTAAAAAAATAAAATAAAATACTACCAACAACACTACTGCAACAAACTGGAAAAACCCCACTAAATGGACACATTACTAGAAAAAGACAAGCTTCCAAAAGTGAATGAGGAAGAAAAAAACCTGAATAGGCCAATAACTACAGATGAAATTTAAACAAAAATCAAAAAGCTGCCAGAAAACAAAAAATTTGGACAGGATGGCTTCAGAGGGGAGTTTTACCAAACATTCAAATAAGAACTAAAATGAATACTTCTCAGACTATTTCAAAATATTCAAGAGGACGTCACACTTTTAAGCTCTTTCTATGAAGCCAGTATTACCCTAATATCAAAACCAGATAAAAACACTACAAAGAAAGAGAATTAGAGGCCAATATCCCTGATGAACATAGATGCTAAAATCCTCAACAAAATTCTAGCAAACCAGATCCAGCATTAAATTAGAAAAATCATACACCATGACCAAGTGGGATTTATTCTAATGATGCAAGGATGGTACAATATCCACAAATCAATAAACATGATACATCACATAAACAAATTGAGAGACAAAAAATCACATAATCATATCAATTGATGCAGAAAATGCATTTGACAAAGTCCAGGACCCTTTTCTGATAAAAACGCTCAGCAAACTGGGAATAGAGGGATCACACATCAACATAATAAAAGCCTTATATGATAAACCTACAGCCAACATCATATTCAATGGGTAAAAACTAAAACTATTTACCCTAAGAACAGGAACAAGATTGGAATACCCACTTTTACCACTCCTGTTTAAAATAGTACTGGAAGAGATAGCCACAGCAATCAGAGAAGAATAAGAAATAAAAGGCATCCAAACTGGAAAAGAAAAATAAAATTGTCAATATTCACAGATGACATGATACTGTACATAGAAAACTCTAAAGACTCCAAAAAAAAATCAGATTTAAGAAATGAATTTGGCAATGAAGCAGGATACAAAATTAACGCCAAGTAGTCTATGGCATTTATTTAAAAATATATTTTATTGATTTTTCACAGAGGGGAAGGGAGAGGGACAGAGAGTTAGAAACATCGATGAGAGAGAAACACGGATCAGCTGCCTCCTGCACACTCCCCACTGGGGAAGTGACCACAACCAAGGTACATGCCCGTAACCGGAATCGAACCTGGGAGCCTTGAGTCTTCAGGCTGATGCTCTATCCACTGAGCCAAACCGGTTAGGGAGTCTATGGCATTTTTACACACCAATAGTGAACTTAAAGAGAGATTTAAAAAGCCATCCCATTTACCATTACACCAAAAAAAAAAATTAAGATACTTAGGAATAAACTTAACTAAGGAGGTAAAAGACCTGTACTCAGAAAACGACAAGACACTGAAAAAAGAGATGAAAACATACAAAGATGGAAGAATATACCATGTTCATGCACTGGTGGAATCAACATCTTAAAAATGTCCATACTACCCAAAGCAATCTGTAGATTCAATGCACTCCCCATTAAAATACTAACAGAATACTTCACAGACCTAGAAGGAACTCTACAAAAATACATCTGGAAAAAAAATTACACTGGATTGCTGCAGCAATCCTTAGAAAAAAGAACAAAGGAGGACGGATCTCAATACCAGATATCAAGCTGTATTACAAAGCCACTGTTCTCAAAACTGCCTGGTACTGGCACAAGAACAGACATATAGACCAATGGAATAGAATAGAGAACCCAGAAATCGACCCAAACCACTATGCTCAATTAATATTTGACAAAGGAGGCAAGAACATACAATGGAGTCAAGATAGTCTCTTCAATAAATGGTGTTGGGAAAATTGGACAGATACATGCATAAACAATGAAATTAGACCACCAACTTACACCATACACAAAAATAAACTAAAAATGGTTAAAGGACTTAAATATAAGACAGGAAACCATAAAAATCTTAGAGGGATCCACAGGCAGCACAATCTCAGATATATGCCAAAGCAATATCTTCACCGATATAGCACCTATCGCAATGGAAAATAAAGAGAAAATAAACAAATGAGACTACAACAAAATAAAAAGCTTCTTCACAGCAAAAGAAACCATCAACAAAACAACAAGAAAGCCCACTGCATGGAAGAACACATTTGCCAATGTTATCTCCGATAAGGGTTTAATCTCCAACATTTACAGGGACTCATACAACTTAACAAAATGAAGATAAACAAGCCAATCAAAAAAGGGCAATGGTCTTAAACCTATACTTTTCAAAAGAGGACATACAGAAGGTCAAGATACATATTAAAATAAGCTCATAGTCACTAATCATCTGAGAGATGCAAATCAAAATGACAATGAGATACCTTCTCACACCTATCAGAATGGCTATCATTAAGAAATCAACAAATGACAAGTGCTGGTGAGGATGGGGAGAAAAAGGAACCCTCTTGCATTGCTGGTGGGATTGCAGACTGGGTCAGCTACTGTGGAGAACAATATGGACTTCCCTCAAAAAGTTAAAAATGCAAGTACCAATTGACCCAGTGATCCCACTTCTAGGAATATATCCCCAAAAAACTATAAATAGCAATCTGAAAGGATATATGTACCCCTATGTTCATAGCAGCACAATTTACAATAGCTAAGATATGGAAGCAGCCTAAGGGCCCATAAGCAGATGAGTGGATTAAAAAACTGTGGTACATCTACACAGTGGAATATTATGTTGCTGTAAATTGGAAGGATCTCCTACCATTTGCAACAGCATAGATGGAGCTGGAGAGCATTATGCCAAGTGAATTAAGTCAGTCAGAGAAAGGTAAATATTACATGATCTCACTCATTTATGGGATATAATGAACAACTTAAACTGATGAACAAAATCAGATCCAGAGACAGAGAAGCATTGATCAGAAGCTCAAACCTCAGAGGGAAGGTAGGGGAGGGTGGGGACAAAGGGAAGAAAACAACCAAAGGAATTGTAAGCATGCATATAAGCATAAGCAATGGACACAGACACAAGGGTTTAGGGTATGAGTGGGGGGCAATGGAGAGATAAGGACTCATATGTAATACCTTAATCAATAAATAAAGGGGCAAAAAGAAAGAAAACTTCCCTGATTTGGTGAAGAAAAAGTCACACAATTCCAAGAAGCACACAGAGTTTCAATCAAGAGGAACACAAAAAGACTCACACCAAGACACATCATAATTAAATTGGCAAACATCAAAGACAAAATAAGAATCTTAAAGGTTGTCTGAGAGAGACAGAAAGTTACCTACAAAGGATCTCCCGATTAGACCATCAAAAGATTTCTCTACAGAAACACATCATGCCAGAAGGGAGTGGAATGGAATATACAAAGTGATATAAACCAAGGGTGTGTATGAAAGAATACTATAATCAGCAAAGCTATCATTCAAATTTGAATGGGGAAATCAGGATCTTCACAGACAAAAATAAGGGCTATGGGTGTTTAGTACCACAGCCAGCAATTCAAGAAATGTTAAAGGGACTGTTATAAAAAGAATAAATAGAAAGGGAAGAAGAAACACAGGCATAAAGAATAAAAATGGCCACAAACAAGTACCAATCAATAATAACCTTAATTGTAAATGGATTAAATGCTCCAATCAAAAGACATTGGGTACCTAAATGGATAAGAAAACATGACCCATATATTTGTTATTTACAAGAGACCCACCTCAGAACAAAGGACTCACCACGACTGATAGCGAAGGGATGGAAAAAAAATTTCAGACAAATGGAAATGAAAAAAAAAAAAACAACAAAAAACCAGGGGTAGCAATACTTATATCTGACAAAATAGACTTCAAAGTGAAGTCCATAACAAGAGATGAGGATGGCCACTTCATAATATTAATGCAAGCCATTCAAAAATGGGATATAACTCTGGAAAACATATATGCACCCAATACAAGAGCACCCAAATACATAAAAAATATAAAATAAAAAAAGAAAAATTTCTGGAAGATATCAAAGGAAAGATTGACAGCAATACATTCATAGTAGGAGACTTTTATACCCCATTGACACCACTGGATAAAATCTCTAAACAAAAAAATCAGCAAAGAAACAGCAATCCTAAATGACTCAACAGATCAGATGGAACCAATTGATATCTTTAGAACATTTCACCCCAAAGCCACAGAGTATATACTCTTCTCAAGCACACACAAGACAATTTCAAAGATAGACTACATATTAGAACACAGGCAAAGTGTCTTCAAATTCAAGAAGATAGAAATCATATAAAGCAACTTCTCAGATCACACTGGCATAAAATTAGAAATCATCTATAATAAAAACAGTTAAAAAATCAAACACTTGGAGGATAAATACCATACTATTAAATAATAATTGCTAACCAAAGAGATTCAAGAAGAAATAAAAAGCATCCTGGAAACAAATGGCAATGAAAACACATAAATCCAAAATCTATGGGACACAGTGAAAGCAGTCCTGATTGGGAAGTTCATACTCTACAGGCCTATATTAAAAAACAAAACACAACAAAAAAATGGTGATAAATTATCTAAACCTACAGCTTAAAGAATTAGAAAGAAAGCAACAAGAAAAGCCCAGAGTAAACAGAAGGAAGGAAATAATAAAGATCAGAGTGGAAATAATTGACATAGATCCAAAAAATAAAATAAGAGAGAAAACAATAAATAAGATCAATAAAAACAAGAGTTGGTTCTTTGAAAAGATAAAATAGATTGATGATCCTCTAGCCAGGCTCACCAAGAAGCAAAGAGAGATAACCCAATTAAACAAAATCAGAAATGAAAGAGGTGAAGTAACAATTGATCCCACAGAAATACAAAGGAATATAAAAAAATACTATGAATGACTCTATTCTAACAAACTGGACAACTTAGATAAAATAGACATATTCCTAGAAAAATAACAATCTTCAAAAACTCAATCAGGGAGAATAAAAGACCTGAATAGGCTGATAACTACTGATGAAATTGAAGCAGCAATAAAAAAAACTCCCAGCAAACAAAAGCCCTGGTCCAGATGAATATTCAGCGGAGATTTACCAAACATTCAAAGAAGAACTAAAACCTATCCATCTCAGACTATTAAAAAAAAATTAAGAGGAAGGCACACTTCAAACCTCATTCTATGTAGCCAATATTACTCTAATCCAACAACTGTATAGAAATACTACAAAGAAATAGAATTACTGGCCAATATACCTGATGAACATAGGTGTTAAAATCCTCAACAAAATACTAGCAAATCAGATCCAGCATTACATTAGAAAGATCATGCACCATGACCAAGTAAGATTTATTCCGGGGATGCATGCCTCATACAATATCCACAAATCAATAAACGTTATACATCACATAAAAAAATGAAAGACAAAAATCACATAATCAAATCAATTGACGCAGAAAAAACATTTGAATGTACACAGACAGTGAGGTGGTGGGGGTCTGGGGTGGAGAGGAAAAAAAAAAAAAAAAAGAAAAAGCATTTGAAAAAAAAAAAAAACCCACTCCTCCTTTCTAGATAAAAACTCTCAGCAAAGTGGGAACAGAGAGATCATACCTCAACATTATAAAAGTCTTATATGACAAACCTACAGCCAACATCATACTCAATGGGCAAAAACTAAAACCATTTCCCCTAAGAATAGGAACAAGATAGGGATTCCCACTTTCACCAGTCCTGCTCGACATGATATTGGAATTGCTAGCCATAGAGATAAGACAAGAAGAAGAAATAAAGGGCATCCAAATTGGAAAAGGAGAAATAAAATAGTCATTATTCACAGATGACATGATATTGTGCATAAAAAAACCCCAAAAGACTTCATAAAAAAACCTACTAAATTTAAAAAATAAATTCAGCAATGTTGCAGGATACAATATTTACAACCAGAAATCTATGGCTTTTTAATATACCAATAATGAACTCACAGAAAGATAAATGAAAAGAATAATCCCATTCACCATAGCGACAAAAATTAAGATACCTAGGAATAAACTTAACTAAGGAGGTAAAAATCTTGTATGTGGAAAGAGATAGAGGAAGACATAAATACATAGAAGAATATATCGTGTTCATGGATTGGCAGAATAAACATAATTAAAATATCCATAATTCCCAAAGCAATCTATAGATTCAATGCACTCCCCATTAAAATACCAATGGCATATTTCACAGACCTAGAACAAAATCTCCAAAAGTTCAGATGGAATTTAAAAAGACCCCAAATAGCCCCAGCAATCCTGAGAGAGAAGACCAAAGACAGAGGGATCACAATACCAGATATCAAGCTATATTACAAAGCCACTGTTCTCAAAACTGCCTGCTACTGGCTCAAGAACAGACAGATAGACCAATGGAACAGAACAGAGAAACCAGAAATCAACCCAAGCTATTATGCTCAATTAATATTTGAGAAAGGAGGGAAGATCATACAATGGAGTCAAGAGAGTCTCTTCAATAAATGGTGTTGGGGAAATTGGACAGATACATGCAAACAAATAAAAATAAAAAACATGGAACAAGACCACTAAGTTACACCATACACAAAATTAAAGTCAAAATGGTTAAAGGACTTAAACATAAGATGGGAAACCATAAAAATCTTAGAAGAATCCATAGGCAGCAAAATATCAGACATATCTCATAGCTATATCTTTACCTATACAATTCCTAGGACAATGGAAAATAAGTAGAAAATAAACAAATGGGACTGTATCAGAACAAAAAGCTTCTGCACACCAAAAGAAACCTCCAATGAAACAACAAGAAAGCTCCCTTCATGGGAGGTCATATTTGCCAATGTTATCTCCGATAACGGTATAAACCCCCAAATTTACAGGGAATTCCTACAACTTAACAAATGTAAGATAAGCAATCTAATACAAAAATGGACAAAGGACCTAAATAGACCTTTTTGAAAGATGACATACAGAAGGCCAAGAGACATATGAAACCATGCTGAAATTCATTAATTATCCAAGAGATGCAAATCAAAACGTAAATGAAGTATCATCTCACACCTATCAGAATGGCTACTATCAATAAATCAACAAACGATAAGTCATGGTGAGGATGTGGAGAAAAAGGCACCCTTGTACACTGATGTTGGGGATGCAGACTGGTGCAGCCACTTTGGAAAACAGTATGCAATTTCCTCAGAAAAATTAAAAATGGAACTCCCATTTGATTCAGTAATCTCACTTCTAGGAATATATCCCGAGAAATCAGAAACACCAATCAGAAAGGATATATACACCCCTATGTTCATAGCAGCACTGTTTACTGTTTACAATAGCTAAGATTTGGAAACATTTTAAGTGCCCATCAGCAGATGAGTGGATTAAAAAACAGTGGTACATTTCCAAATTAGAATACTATGCTGCTATAAAAATGAAGGAACTCTTACAGTTTGCAACAGCATGGATGGGGAGCATTATGCTAAGCGAAATCAGCCAGTTGGAGAAAGATAAATATCATATGATCTCATTCATTTGTGGAATATAATGAACAACATAAGCTGATGAACAAAAATAGAGCTGGAAGCATCAAACAGACTGTACAACCTAGGTGGGAAGGCAGGGGAGAGAAGGTAAGAGATCTACCAAAGAACTCGTAGGCATGCATATGAGCATAACCAATGGATACAGACAGTAGAGGCGAAGGCATGGGCTGGGGGGTGGGAACGGTAGGGGAGAGGTCAATGGGGGATAAAGGAGACTTATGTACTACTTTAAACACTAAAGCATTTAAATTAAAACACAGATGAGAGAGAGAGAGAGAGAGAAAGAGAGAGAGAGAGAGAGAGAGAGAGAGAGAGAGAAGTGAGAGAGAGAGAATAGTAAACAGTTGGAGGGATCACAAGATCACAATACCAGATATCAAACTATACTACAAAGTCATTGTATTCAAAACAGCCTTGTACTGGCACAAAAACAGGCATATAGATCAATGCAGTAGAACAGAGAACCAAAATATTAACCCACTCCTTTATGGTCAATTAATATTTGACAAAGGAGGCAAGAGTATATAATAGAGAAATATAGTATTTTCAATAATGGTGTTGGGAAAATTGAACCAATATTTGCAAGAACAATAAAATTAGAACACCAACTTACATCGTAAACTATTATAAAATAAGCATGAATAAAAAACTTAAATATAAGTTGAAAAATAATAAAAATTCTAATAGAAACTTTAGGCAGTAAAATTGCAGACACCTTGCATAGCAGTATTTTTACAATTATTTCTCCTAGGACAATTGAATAAGAAAAAAATCAGAAAATCTAAATAGACTAACAACTAATGAAATAGTAAACAGAAACAAAACAAACAAACAAAAAACCTCCCAGCACACAAAAGTCCTGGCCTGGACAGCTTCACAGGCAAGTTTTACTAAACATTCAAAGAACAACTGCCACCTATCCCCCTCAAATTAATCTAAATATTTCAAGAGGAAGGAAGACTTTCAAGCACTTTTCATGAAGCCATCATTATCCTAATTCCAAAACCAGATGAAAACATGATAATGAAATAAAATTACAGGCCAATATCCCTGGTAACATTAATGCCAAAATCTTCAGCAAAATATTAGCAAATTTGATCCAGCAATATATATCAATATGTTTTTATATTAAACTAGTGTCCTGGTGCATAAAATTTGTGCACATTAAAAGGGGATTAATTAGAGGAAATATTTTAATATTGCTATTTGCCCTTTCTGTATAATAGAAGTGTCAGAGATGAAAGAAAATCAGTAAAATGTATATGAAAATCTTCCTCCTGTCAGAGTCTGGGGCATGCTGTGGGAACTAGAGTCAAGTTCCTGCACACTCACAGCACCCCAAAATTGCATGAGACCCAGACCCAGCCGGCCCCCCACCCCCATTGGGTGAGATCCAGACCTGTCCAGCCTCACCCTTGTTAAGCCCTGCCAGGTGGTGGGCACAGCCTCAGGTCTCCCGTCAAACCCTGCCAGGCAGGGGGTGCAGCCTCAGGTCCCATGGCCTGGTGCTGGGGCGGGGTGTGTGGCCTGAGGTCTCCTGGCCCAGGCCAGGGCAGGGGGCATGTCTTGAGGTCTCTGCCAAGCCCCACTGGGCGGGAGGCACAGCTTCATGTCCCCGGGCACAGGTCAGGGCAGGGAGCATGACTTGAGGTCCTCTGTTAAGCTCATGGGTGGGGGGTGTGGCCTGAGGTCCCCCGGCCTGGCATCAGGGCAGGGGGCATGGCCTGCAGTTCCCTGTCAAGCCCCACCAGGCAGAAGGCGCAGCCTCAGGTCCCCTTCCCCAGCCCAGCACCATGCAGCCTCAGGTCCCTGCTGATTGCTCATTAAGGGAACTCTGCATCTTCTGTGGGCGTAGCCATCTTGTGTTATGGAATCCCTGCCTCCACTGTGGGCACAGCCATCTTGACCATTATGGCATGACAGTCAATTTGCATATTCCCTCTTTATTAGATAAGATTCACCCTTTTATTTATTTAATTTCATTAAACAAAATCTTTATTGTTTAAAGTATTGCATATGTCCCCCCTTTTCCCCATTAACTCCCTCTAGCCAACCCCAAGCTTCACCACCTAATTGTCTGTGTCCATGGGTTATGCATATATGCATACAAGGTCTTTGGTTGATTACCTCCCACCCACCTTAACCCACCTTCCCTCTCAGATTCTGTACTCTATTCCATGCCTCTATGTCTCTGGATCCTCTCTGTTCATCAGGTTTTTTGTTAATTAGATTTGGCATATGAGTGAGATGTGATACTTGTCTTTCTCTGAGTGACATATTTCACTTAGCATGGTACTCTACAGGTCCTTCCATGCTGTCTCAAAGGGTAAGGCATTTTTCTTTTTACTAGATCCAGCAATATGTTAAAATGATTATCCACCATGACTAAGTGGGATTTATACCAGTGATGCAATATTCACAAATCAATAAGTGTGATACAACACACTTAAAAATCATTTGATCATATCTGTAGCTGCAGAAAAAGCATCTGACATTATCCAGTACCCATTTTTTTATAAAAACTCTCAGAGAAGTGAGAATAGAGGGATCATACTTCTATAAAGGCCATATATGACAAATGTACAGTCAACATCGTACTCAATGGGAAAACACTAAAAGCATTTCCATTAAGGACAGGAACAAGACAAGGATGTCTGCTTTCACCACTCTTATTCACCAGAGTAATGGAAGTATAAGTCACAGTGATCAGAGAAAAAGAAAAAAGAAAAGATCAAAATTTGAATGGAGGAAGTGAAAGTGTCATTTTTCACAGATAACATGATATTGTACATAGAAAACTTTAAAGATTCCACACAAAAAAACCCTGCTAGGTGTAATAAGTGATTTCAGCAAAGTAACAGGATATAAAATGAACATTCAAAAATCAATGGAATTTCCATACATCAATAATGAATGCTCAGAAAGCGAATCTAAGAAAAACAGTCATACTTACCATTGTAGCAAAACTATAATAAGATACCTTTAGTAGATTAAAAATAGCAGTAGAGTAAATTGATACTACATGGACACGCTCCCAGGAACAAACTGGAATTACAATTAAAACATAGAAAAACTTCCTGAATAATCAACAGAAGTCTCACTGGAGAGAACACTGATAACTGAGGACCAAAAGTAGAGACTACATAGAGTCTGGTAGGAGGGACAGAGGTGCAAAAGGGCTGACTGGGTGCCCACAGACAGCATCTAAAGTTCCAGGGAGATCTTTCAGCTCTGGGGGGTTGCCACTGAGAACTCTTGGGTCTAATCTCCAAACTGGGACCCCCAGAAGAGAGCACCAGAACTGAGAAGGTACCCACATAACACCTGGCTGTGAAAAGCGGCAGGGTTGCTGTCTGTCAGGGAGAGATGGCTGGAAATTCAGGCACCCTCTTAAAAGGCCAATTCACAAAATTTCCTGTGGAGCCACCCACCTTGTGCTCTGGCAGAGGGAGGGCAGAGTGGACTGGAGTTGTGTGAGCAGAAGCAAGGATCTGGGGCTCTGAGGTTAGTGCTCAGAAGGCAGACACCCCAGTTTCCTGTGCTGAATTATTTCTTCACACAGCAGAGGATATCTTTCCCACACAGACATTTGAAAAAAGCTTTCGCTTGAGGACAATTGCCTGAGCATAATTCAAGCCTTAATCCTATCAGTCTGTAAGCAGAGGCCATCTCTGAAGGTTTTGATTCGTCGCTTGACCTAATTAGTAAGAAACAGCATTTGACACTGTACTGCACTAATGATTGAGAGGCATAGCAGATCTACCTAATACATAGTCATAAACCCAAACAGGCAACCAAAATGAGGAGACAAAGAAACAACCCCCAAATGAAAGAACAAGAGAATTCTCCAAAAGAAGAGATAAATGAAACAGATTTTTTTTTAAAAAAATATCTGAAACAGAGTTCAGAATAATGATGGCAAAGATGCTCAACAGCATGAGAAAAGATATAATAACTATGAAGACAGAAATAAAGAATGACATAGCACAGATAAAGACCACACTGGAAAGAATACACAGCAGATTAGGGGGAGCTAAGGATCAAATCAGTGAATTAGAAGACAGGGTTGAAAAAATCACTCAATCAGAGAACCAAAAAGAAAAAAAAAACTATTAAATAATAGAAGGACAGTTTAAGGGAGCAGTGGGAAAACATGAAATATAACAATATTGGAACAGCAGGTGTGCCAGAAGAGAAAGAAAGAGAGAAAGGCATAAAGTTTTTGAAGAAATAATGGCAGAAAACTTCCCTAACCCAGTAAAGGAAATAGTCACGTAAGTTTGAGAGACACAGAAAACCCCAAGTAAGAAGAATCTAAACAGGCCCACACCCAAAAAAAATTATAATTAAAATGCCAAAAACTAAACACAGATTTTTAAAGGCAGCAGGAGAAATGAAAACTTTTACCTACAAAAGAGCTCCCATAAGGCTGACACCTGATTTCCCATCAGGCCAGAAGGAAATGGAATGAACTACTCAAGGTGATGGAAAAGAAGGACCTAAAACCAAGATTATCATATCCTTCAAGTCTATCATTCAAAATAGATGGTCAAATAAAGAGCTTCCTGGACAAAAAAAGAAAAAGAAAAAAAGCTAAAGGAGTACTTACCAAGTCATCATTACAAGAAATGCTAAAGGGACATCTGTAATGAGAAGAAACAGAGAAAAACTTAGGCATAGAGATTTAAAATGGCAATAAATGAGTACCTATCAATAATAACCCTAAATATAAGTGGATTAAAAGCTCCAATCAAAAGGCATAGGGTAGCTGATTGGATACAGAAACATGACCCAACTATATGCTGTCTACAAGAGACCCACCTCAGAACAAAAGACACACACAGGATGTGAGTGAAGGGATGGAAAAAAAAAAAACCTTTCCATGTAAATGGGAAAAAAAAAGCTGGAGTAACAACTCTCATGTCTGACAAACTAGATTTCAAAAATGAAGACCATCACAAGAGACAACAAAGGTCACTACATATTACCAAAGGGATTGATCCAACAAGAGGATATAACCCTGGTAAACATATATGCACCCAATATAGGAGCATCACAACATGGGAAAAAATATAACAACCTCAAACAAAACACAACAACAAAAACTTCTAGAGGACTTTAATGGAGAGATCAATAATACAGTCAAAGTAGGGGACTTTAACACCCCGCTGACTTCATTGGATAGATCTTCCAGACAAAAACTTAACAAGGAAACAATGACTCTAAAGGACACACTAGATCAGATGGATTTAATTGACATTTATATAACATTTCACACCAAAGCTGCAGAATATACAATAATATACAAGCGTCTCAAGTACACATGGATCATTCAAAAGATAAAACACATGTTAAGATACAAAATAAGTCTCTACAAATTCTAGAAATTTGAAATAATATCAAGCATATTCTCAAATCACAGTGGAATGAAATTAGAAATCAACTACAGTAAAAACACCCCAAAATATTCAAACACATGAAGGAAAAATAACATGTTAATAAACAATGAATGGGTTACCTTTGAGATCAAGAAAAAAACCAAAACCTTCCTGGAAACAAATGAAAATGAACACACAACCCAAAATATCTGGAACACAGCAAAAGCAGTACTGATAGGGAATCTCAGATATAACTAAGAAAACAACAACAACAACAAAAAAAAACAATAAACTATGTAACCTTACAACTTAAAGAACTAGAAAGAGAACAAGAAGAAAAACCCAGAAAAAGTAGAAAGAAGAAAATAATAAAGATTAAAGCAGAGATAAATAACATACTAGTAGATACTAAATAAACAATACAAAAATCAATGAAACAAAGAGCTTGTTCTTTGAAAGGATAAACAAAATTGATGAACCATTAGCCAGAATCATCAAGAAACAAAGAGAGAAGACCCAAATAACTAAAATCAAAAAGGAAAGTGGAGAAATAACCACTAACACCACAGAAATACAAAGGATTGTAAAAAAAAAAAAATTACTATGAACAACTATATGCCAACAAGCTGCATAATGTGGATGAAAAGGACAAATTCCAAGAAAAATACAATCTTCCAAAACTGAATTAGGAAAAGTCAAGAACCTAAATAGGCCCACAACAACTGATAAAATAGAAGCAGTAATAAAATAACTCCCAACAAAAAAAAGCCCAGGTCCAGACAGCTTCACAGGTAAGTTTTACCAAATATTCAAAGAACTAACACCTATACTCCTCAAACTATTCCAAAAAAATCCTAGAGAAAGGAACACTTCTAAACTCTTGTTATGAGGCCAGCATTATCCTAATTCCAAAACCAGATAAAGACAATACAAAGAAAGAGAATTATAGGCCAATATTTGTGATGAAGATAGATATTAAAGTTCTCAACAAAATATTAGCAAATCAGATCCAGCAATATATTTAAAAAATCATACACCATGACCAAGTGAGATTTATAGTAAGGATGCAAGGCAGGTAAAATATTCCCAAATCAATAATCGTGATACATCAGATAAACAAACTAAAAAACAAAAATTACTTGATCATAAAAATAGATCCAGAAAAAGCATTCAACAAAAGCCAACACCCATTTTTTATTAAAACTTTCAGCAAAGTGGGAATAGAGAGAGCATATCTTAACATGATAAGGGTCATATATGGCAAACCTATAGCAAACATCATACCCACTGGGAGAAAACTAAAACCCTTTCCCCTAAGAACAGGAGCAAGTCTGGGATGTCCACTTTCAGCACTCTTATTCAACAGAGTACTGGAAGTCCTAGCCACAGTGATTCCACAAGAAGAAGAAAAAGACATCCAAATTCGATAGGAGGAAGTAAAACTTTCATTATTCTCAGATGACATGATATTGTACATACAAAACCCTAAAGACTCCATTAAAAACCTACTAAATTTAATAAATGAAGTTGCCAATGTAGCAGGATATAAAAGCAACACCCAAAAATAGATGGATTTTTTTATACACCAATACTGAATTCTCTGCAAGAGAAACTAAGCAAACAATCCCATTTACTATTGCAAAAAATGAATTAAAATACCCAGGAATAAACTTAACAAAGGAGGAAAAAGACCTTTACTTGGAAAACTACAGGATATTGAAAAAAATAGAGCTTATAAACAAGTGGAAGAATATACCATGTTCATGGATTGGTAGAATCAACATAATTAAAATATACATAATACCCAAGGCAATCTACAGGTTCAATGCAATCCCTATAAAATACCAACAGCATATATCACAGATCTAGAACAAATACTCCAAAATTTTATATGGAATCAAAAAAGACTCCAAATAACTGCAGCAATTTTGAGGAAGAAAAACAAAGTTCAAGGAATCAAAGGACCAGTTTTCAAGTTATACTACAAAGCCACTGCAATCAAAACAACCTGGTACTGGCACAAGAATAGACATATAGATCAATGGAACAGAACAAAGATCCCACAAATTGACCTAATCGATTATGCCCAATTTATATTTGACAAAGGAGGCAAGAACATACAATGGAATCAAGACAGTCTCTTCAATAAATTGTGTTGGGAAAATTGGACAGATACATGCAAAAAAAAAAAAAAAGAAACTTGACCACCAACTTACACCATATACAATAATAAACTCAAAATGGATAAAATACTTAAATATAAGTCATAAAACAATAAAAATTGTAGAAGAAACCATAGTTGGCAAAGTCTCAGGCATCTCTCACAGCAATATGTTTATGGATACATCTCTCAGGGAAAAAGGAAACTAAGGAGAAAATAAACAAATGAGACTACATCAAAATTAAAAGCTTCTTCACAGAAAAATAAACCATCCACAAAATGAAAAGAAAGCCCACTCTGTGGGAGAAAATATTTGGCAATGATACATCTGATAAATGTTTAATATCCAAAATATATAAGGAACTCATACAACTTAACAAAAGCAAGACAAGCAATCTAACTCAAAAATGGGCAAAGGACCTAAATAGACTCATCTCCAGAGTGAACATACTGATGGCCAAAAGACATGAAAACATGCTCAAAGTCACTTATCATCTGAGAGGTGCAAGTCAAAACAACAATGAGGTACCATCTCACACCTGTCAGAATGGCTATCATCAACAAATCAACAAACAACAAGTGCTGGAGAGAATGTTGAGAAAAAGGAACCCTCTTGCACTTCTGGTGGGAATACAGACTGGTGCAGCCACTGTGGAAAACAGTATGGCATTTCCTTAAAAAACTAAAAATGGAACTTCCATTTTACCCAGGGATCCCACTTCTAGGGATATATCCTAAGAAAACTGAAACACCAATCAGAAAGAATGTATGCACCCCTATGTTCTTAGCAGTACAATTTACAGTAACTAAGATCTGGATACACCCCAAGTTCCCATCAGTTGACAAATGGATAAAAAAGCTGTGATACATTTATACCATGGAATACTATGCAGTAGTATAAAAGAAGAATCTCTTGCTCTTTATGAAAGCATAGAGGGACCTGGAAAGTATTATGCTAAGTGAAATAACTCAGTCAGAGTAATACAAGCACCACATGATCTCACTCATACATGGAATCTAAATAACAAAATAAACTGATGAACAGAGTGTATCCAGTGACATGGTAGCATGGAACAGAGTGTGGAATCTCAGAAATATGGCAGGGGAGGTAGGGTGGGAGGGAAGTAATCAATCAAGAACCTTGTATGCATATATGCATGGCCCATGGCCACAGACAATGGGGTAGTAAGGGCCTGGGGTAGTGGGTAGGAGTGGGCTGGAGTTGGTCAATGCAGGACAAAAGGTGACATATGTAATACTTTCAACAATGAAGAATTAAAAATAAAGAAGTCAACAATAAAGAAAAAAAGGTACCTTGGAATAATTTTAATCAAGGAAGTAAATGATACACACTTGGAAAATTATAGGCTACTGTAAAAGGAAATAGGGAAAGATACAAACAAATGAAATAATATATCATATTCATGGATTGGAAGAATTGACATCATTAAAATGTCCATAATACCCAAGCAATCTGTAGATTCAATGCAATCCTTATTAAAAATACCAATGGCACATTTCACAGATCTAGAACAAATGCTCCAAAAATATGTATGGAACCAAAAAAGACCCTGAATAGCTGCAGCAATCTAGAGAAAGAAGAACATGATACCAGATATTAAAATATACTACAAAGCTATTTTAATCAAAACAACCTGGTACTGACACAGGAATAGGTATATAGATCAATGCAACAGGACAGAGAAACCAGGAATTGAACCAAGCCATTATGCTCAAATTTTGACAAAGTAGGCAAGAGCCTAAATGTAGTTAAGATAGTCTCTTCAGCTGAAACCAGTTTGGCTCAGTGGATAGAGCGTCGGCCTGGGGACTGAAAGGTCCCAGGTTCGATTTCGGTCAAGGGCATGTACCTTGGTTGGGGCACATCCCCAGTGGGAGATGTGTAGGAGGCAGCTGATCAATGTTTCTCTCTCATCGATGTTTCTAACTCTCTACCTCTCTCCCTTTCTCTCTGTAAAATATCAATAAAATATATTTAAAAAAAGATAGTCTCTTCAATAATTATACAGCTACATGGAACAAAAATGAAACTAGACCACCAAATTACATGACACACAAGATTAAACTGAAAATAGATAAAAGCCGTGCAACCAAAATAATCCTAGAAGGAAACATAGGCAGCAAAATCTCAGACATCTCTCATAGGAATATGTTTACAAATATTTCTCTGAGGGCGAAGGAAAATGAGAAAATGAACAAATGGGACTACATCAAAATAAAAAGTTTCTGCACAGCAAAAGAAACCATCAACACAATGAAAAGGGATCCCACTGTATAAGAGAACATATTTGGCAATGATTCAGCTAATAAGGGGTTAATATCCAAAATATATATACTCATACAACTTACCAAAGGAAGACAAACAATCCAATTAAAAAAATGGGCAAAGACCTAAATAGACACTTCTCCAAAATGGACATACAGGTGGCCAGGAGACATATGAAAAAATGTTCAATGTCACTAATCATCAGAGATACCTAAATTAAAACAACAATGAGATATCACTTGACACTTATCTAAATTTCACCATCAACAAATCAACAAACGACAAATGCTGTGAGGGTGTGGAGAAAAGGGAACCCTAGTACACAGTCGATGGGAATGCAGAGTGGTGTAACCACTATGGAAAACAATATGGAGTTTCCTCAAAAATTAAAAATGGAACTTCCATTTTACCCAGTAATCCGACTTCTAGGAATATGTCCTAAGAAACCTGAATCACCAATCCGTAAGAATATAAGCATGCCCATGTTCGTAGCAAGGCTATTTACCATAGCTAAGATCTGGAAATAGCCCAAGTACCCATCAGTAGATGAGTGGTTAAAAAGGCTGTGGTACATTTATAAAATAGAATACTATGGAGCTGTAAAAAAGGAGGATCTCTTAACCTTTGAGACAGCATGGTAAGACCTGGAGAGTATTATGTTAAGTGAAATAAGCCAGTCAGAGAAAGCAAGTATCATAAGATCTCACTTAGATGTGGAATCTAATGAATAAAGGAAACTGACAAACAAAATAGACCCAGGGGCACAGAAACATGCAACAGACTGATTATTCTCCAGGGGAAGGGGTTGAGGAGGGAAGAGATTAACCAAAGAACTTATATGCATAGATACATAACCCATGGAGACAGACAATAGTGTGGTGAAGGCCTGGGTAGGGGGTGGGAGTAGGTTGGCGGGGGTACATGGGGGAAATATAGAGGAAATATGTAATACTTTCATCAATAAAGAGAAATATAAAAAAGCATTTGATAAAATCCAGCATGCTTTTATGATAAAAACTCTCATAATAAAAGCTATATGTGACAAACCAATAGCCAACATCATATTCAATGGGCAGACACTAAAAGTATTTCCCTTAAGATCAACAACAAGACATTGATGTCTGCTTTTACCACTCTTATTCAACATAGTACTTGAAGTCACAGGCACAGCAATCAAACGAAAAGCAATGAAATGCATCCAAACTACACAGAAAGAAAGAAAACAATCATGATTTACAGATGACATGATAATGTATATAGAGAACCTTAGAGATTCCACCAAAAAACTATTAGAAATTAAAAATAAATTCAGTAAAGTAGTTGAATACAATATAAATTTCAAGAAATCAGTTGCATTTTTATTTTCCAATGATAAACTAACAGAGAGGAAATTAAGAAAACAATGCCATTTACTATTACATCAAAAAATACCTCAGAATAAATTTAACTAAGGAGGTAAAAATCTGTACTCAGGAAATGAGTACATAGTAGAAAGAAATTGGAGAAGACACAATTTAGTGGAAGCATATACCATGTTCATGAATAAGAAGAATTAACATTATTAAAATTTTCATTCTAGTCATAGGAATCTATAGATTCAATGCAATTTCTATCAATACCAATAACATAGATAACAGAAGTAAAACAAATATTTCTATGAAAGCAAAAAAGACCCTGAATAGTTCTAGCAATCTTGAGAAATAAGAACAACAAAGTTGGAGATATCCCACAACCTTATATCAAAGTATACTACAAAGCAATAGTAATCAAAAGAGCATGGTACTGATTCTGAAAAAGATGGCAGCTGGCAGGACGGAGGTGAGGGATAGGAAGTGAGTGAGTGAGGGGATGAAAGGAGAGTGAGTGGATGTGTGTATTGCTTGTGTGAGTGAGTGAGGGACAGTTAAATCCAACAGGAGTAGAAGAGGCTGGCAGAACAGACTCTCTGGGACAGGGAGAGACTACCACTGCTGCTGCACTCCCCGGACTGCGGGACTCAAGCACGGAACCCACGCCATCTTAAAGGGGAGAGCAGCCTCTGCTAAGAACTCATCAGCACCACTACCCAGACAGGCCAGGGATACAGCCCGCCCATGATCTGGTAGCCACTCCAGCCAAAATCCTGCAGCCACACCCGCAGACTTGCAGACCCTGGGATCTCCACCACCAAAGGAAAACTGCGTCCAGCCGCAGCAGTAAGTGCAGCCTCCCCCTCCCCAGCAACAGACCTCTGACATCCCATTCATACCTCTCCAGTGTGCAGGTCTCCAAGGAACACCACTTCATAGACTTTTCTTAGAAGTCACTGTGAGCCTCAACTGGGTGTGATTTTCTACAGACACAGGTGCACTGCCCCCCAGTAGAAATTCTGAATTCCTTCTGCCTGAATAACACACCCAGCTGCACAATTTCAGCACCAGGGTCCCACAGCACCAGGGCCCCTCAGAGTGCCTCAGAGCTCAGCGCCTGCACTGCCACAGTTGCTCATTCCCCCTGAGCCCATCTATCCACAGGGCACTTTGGGAAGCCACAGTGAGCCTCTGCTGGGTCTGATCTATGACTAATAGGGACTCACTCCCCGGGGAGTAGAAATTCTGAATTCACCCATCCTGGATACCGGCCCAAAGATGCCTTGATTAAGCTTGCCAGGGCCCTTCAGAGTACTTCAGTGTGCCTGTAGTAGCAAACTCACTGTGGGTGCCCCTGTGTGCCACCACTGGGAACGCAAGCCGATCCACCACAAGTGCATCAGCAAAAACTGAGTTTCCCCACCTCACAGCTGCAGAACTCTGGACACTACAGGTAAATGCTTTTCCAGCTTGCAGGTCTCCCAAGACCACCTCTCCACAGGCAGCCCTGGGGCCCCTCTACGAGCCCTGCTAGTCACACACTTAAACAAACAAGGGTGCACTGCTGGGCTGTAGAAATGCTGAATTCCCTCTTCTGGGATACCTGCCCATAGACACTGCAATCAAGTGGCTTCAGTGCCAGGGCCCTTCAGAGTGTGTCAGTACACCCTGCCGGAAAATACACCACAGGTACTTTGTGAGCTGCTGCTGAGATCCTGTGTATCCAACCACAGAGGTACCAGCTAAAGCTGAGTCTGCTCACCCCACAACTACAGAACTCTGGACACCACAGTCACGCTTTGCCAGAACACAGGCTTCCTGAGTCCCACCACCAAAATAGACAGTTCCTGGGGACTACTGTGAGTTAATGCGGGGCACAAATGATTTCAACCAAGGGCATAAGACAGCAAAAATTGGAACACCAGCTCCAAGGCTGCTGACTTCTACACACCTCAGTTGCGCCTTTCCAGATCACAGGCCTACATCAAGAGAACCCAAATAGCTCCAGTAGGGAGCTACACTAGACTACCAAACCCAGGAGACCTAAGAGGTCACACCAGTAGCACCATACCCTAAAGACACTGGGTAGCAAAGCAATTGGAGCTACAATTAAAACATTTCAGCAAAACATGGGAAGACAAAAAAGCAATCCCCAAAGGAAAGAAAAAGAGAAATCACCAGAAAGAGAGTCAAATGAAACTGAGGCTAGCAACATATCAGAGAAAGAATTCAGAGTAATGGTTATAAGGATGCTCAAACGGCTGGATGACAAATACACACAACTCAATGAGAATTATAAGGAGCTGAATGAGAATGTCACTAACCTGAAAAGGAACCAAGAGGAAATGAAGAACGACATAGCTGCAATAAAGAACAAAATGGAAAGCTTAAACAGCAGACTAGAAGAGGCTGAGGACCACATCAGCAAATTAGAAGACAAGGTAGGAAAAAAAACACACAAACAGAGCAGCAACTGGAAAAAAGAAACTTAAAAAGGAAAAGATGAGCCTAGGGGAGCTTTGGGACAAATCAAAATGAAACAACATTCACTTACTAGTGTTACCAGAAGGAGAGGAGGAGAAGCAAGGAATAGAAAACCTGTTTGAAGAAATAATGACAGAAAACTTCCCTGATACTGGCAAGAAAAAAAAAAAAAAAAACTACACAAGTCCAAGGTGCACATAGAGTGCTAAACAAGATGAACCTAAAAAGGCCAACACCAAGACACATCATAATTAAATTAGCAAACACCAACGACAAAGTAAGAATCTTAAAAGGCTGCCAGAGAGAGACAGAAAGTTACCTAAAAGGGATCTCCTATTAGACTATCAGCTGACTTCTCAACAGAAACACAACAGGCAAGAAGGGAATAGAATGAAATATACAAAGTGATGCAAAGCAAGGGAATGAACCCAAGAATACTATACCCAGCAAGGCTATCATTCAAAATTGAAGGTGTAATCAGGAGCTTCACGGACAAAAAATGGCTAAGAGAGTTTATTACCACCAAACCAGCAATGCAAGAAATGCTAAAGGGATTGCTGTAAAATAAAGAAACAGAAGGACAAGAAGAAATACAAACATTAAGAATAAAAATGACCACAAACAAGTGCTTTTCAATAATAACATTAAATGTAAATGGATTAAATGCTCCAATCAAAAAACACAGGGTAGCTGAATGGATAAGAAAACATGAGCCATATATTTGCTGTCTGCAAGAGACCCTCCTCTGAACAAAGGATTCACACAGACTGAGAGTGAAGGGATGGAAAACAATTTTTTAGGCAAATGGAAATGAGAAAAAAGCTGGCATTGCGATATTTATATCTGACAAAATAGACATCAAAGTAAAGGCCATAACAAGAGATAAGGAAGGCCACTACATAATACTAAAGGGAGCAATTCAAAAAGAAGATATAACTCTGGTAAACATACATGCAACCAATACAGGGGAACCCAAATACATAAAACGACTTCTGGAAGATATCAAGGGAGAGATTGATAGCAATACAGTCATAGTAGGGGACTTCAATACCCCACTGACACCACTGGATAAATCCTCTAAACAAAAAATCAATCACCAAAGAAACAACAATCCTAAATGACTCACTCTACCAGATGGACTTAATTGATATCTTCAGAATATTTCACCCAAAGCCACAGAATATACATTCTTCTCCAGTGCACATGGGACATTTTCAAAGATAGACCATATATTAGGACACAGGCAAAGTCTCTTCAAATTCAAGAGAATAGAAATCGTAACAAGCATCTTCTCAAATCACAATGGCATAAAATTAGAAATCAACTACAATAAAAACATTGAAAAAAATCAAACACTTGAAGGCTAAATAGCATGCTATTAAGCAATGACTGGGTTACCAGAAAGATCAAAGAAGAAGTAAAAATCACCCTGGAAACAAATGACAATGAAAACACAACAATCCAAAATCTATGGGACACAATGAAAGCAGCCCTGAGAGGGAAGTTCATAGCTCTACAGGTCTACCTCAAAAAACAAAACAAAACAAAAAAAACCTGGCAATAAATGATCTAACCCTACAAATCAAGGAGTTAGAAACAGAGCAATAAGAAAAGCCAAAAGTATCCAGAAGGAAGGAAATAATAAAGATCAGAGCAGAAATAAACAACATAGAGATAAAAAAAAAAACAATACAAAAGATCAATTAAACCAAGAGCTGGTTCTTTGAAAGTATTAAGAAGATTGATTAACCTCTAGCCAGGCTCACCAAGAAACAAAGAGAGAGGACCCAAATAAACAAAATCACAAATAAAAGTGGTGAAGTAACAATTGATCCTACTGATATACAAAGGATTGTCAAAAAATACTACGAACAACTGTACTCCAACAAACTGGACAACCTTGATGGAATGGCCACATTCCTAGAAAAATACAAGCCTCCAAAACTCAACCAGGAAGAATCAAAAAACCTGAATTGGCCAATAACTACTGATGAAATTGAAACAGTAATCAACAAGCTTCCAGCAAACAAAAGCCCTGGACCAGATGGCTTCACAGGGGAGTTTTACCGGACATTCAAAGAAGAACTAAAGCCAATCCTTCTCAGACTATTCCCAAAAATTCAAGAAGAAGGAACACTTCCACGCTCTTTCTATGAAGCCAGCATTACCCTAATCCCAAAACCAGATAAAGACAGCACAAAGAAAGAGAATTACAGGCCAATATCCCTGAAGAACACAGATGCTAAAATCCTCAACAAAATTCTAGCAAACCAGATCCAGCACTACTACATGGCCAAGTGGGATTTATTCCAGGAATGCAAGGCTGGTACAATATCCGCAAATCAATAAACGTGATACATCACATAAACCAGTTGAGAGACAAAAATCACACAATCATATCGATTGATGCAGAAAAGGCATTTGACAAAGTCCAACATCCTTTTCTGATAAAAACGCTCAGCAACGTGGGAATAGAGGAATCATACCTCAACATAATAGAGGCCTTAAATGAAAAGCCTACAGCCAACATCATACTCAATGGGCAAAAACTAAAACCATTTCCCTTAAGAACAGGAACAATACAGGGATGACCACTTTTACCACTCCTGTTCGACATAGTACTGGAAGTGCTAGCCAAAGCAATAAGACAAGAAGAAATAAAAGGCATCCAGATTGGAAAAGAAGAAGTAAAATTGTCATTATTCGCAGATGACATGATACTGTACTTAGAAAACCCTAAAGACTCCATCAAAAAAAATATTAGACGTAATAAATGAATTTGAAAAGTAGCAGGATACGAAATTAATGCCAAGAAATCCATGGCATTTTTATACGCCAACAGTGAACTTACAGAAAGAGAAATTAACAAAGCAATTCCATTTACCATTGCACCAAAAAAATTAAGATACCTAGGAATAAACTTAACCAAGGAGGTAAAAGACCTGTACCCAGAAAACTACAGGACATTGGAAAAATAGATAGAGGAAGACATAAACAGATGGAAGAACATACCGTGCTCATGGATTGGTAAAATCAACACCATCAAAATGTCCATACTACCCAAAGCAATCTATAGAGTCAATGCACTCCCCATTAAAATACCAACAGCATATTTCACAGATCTAGAAAGAACACTCCAAAAATTCATCTGGAATAAAAACAAAACAAAACAAAACAAAAACCAAAAACAAAAAAACAAAACCCGAATTGCTGCTGCGATCCTGAGAAAGAAGAACAAAGTAGGAGGGATCTCAATACCAGATATCAAGCTGTATTAAAAAGCCACTGTTCTCAGCCGAAGCTGGTTTGGCTCAGTGGATGGGGGGTCGGCCTGCGGACTGAAGGGTCCCGGGTTCGATTCCAGTCAAGGGCATGTACCTGGGTTGAGGGCACTTCCCCAGTGGGTGATGTGCGGGAGGCAGGTGATCGATGTTTCTCTCTCATCGATGTTTCTGACTCTCTGTCTCTCTCCCTTCCTCTCTGTAAAAAATCAATAAAATATATATTTTTTTAAAAAGCCACTGTTCTCAAAACTGCCTGGTACTGGCACAAGAACAGACATATAGACCAATGGAATAGAATAGAGAACCCAGAAATTGACCCAAACCACTATGCTCAATTAATATTTGACAAAGGAAGCAAGAACATACAATGGAATCAAGACAGTCTCTTCAATAAATGGTGCTGGGAAATGTGGTCAGATACATGCAAAAAAAATGAAACTAGGCCACCAACTTACACCACACACAAAAATAAACTGAAAATGGATAAAGGACTTAAACGTAAGACAGGAAACCATAAGATTATTAAGGAATCCACAGGTAGCAAAATCTCAGATATATGCCGAAGGAATTTCTTCACTGACACAGCTCCTCGGGCAAAGGAAACTAAAGGGAAAATAAACAAATGGGACTATATCAAAATAAAAAGCTTCTGCACAGCAAAAGAAACGATCAATAAAACAACAAGAAAACTCACTGCATGGGAGAACATATTTGTCAATGATATCTCTGATAAAGGTTTAATCTCCAATATTTATAGGGAACTCATACAACTTAACAAAAGGAAGATGAACAACCCAATAAAAAAATGGGCAACGGACCTAAATAGACACTTTTTGAAAGAGGACATACATAAGGCTGAGAGACATATGAGAACATGCTCAAAGTCACTAATCATCCAAGAGATGCAAATCAAAATGACAATGAGGCACCATCTTACACCTGTCAGAATGGCTATCATCAACAAGTCAACAAATGACAAATGCTGGCGAGGATGCGGAGAAAAAGGAACCCTCGTTCACTGCTGGTGGGAATACAAACTGGTGCAGCCACTGTGGAGAACAGTATGGAGTTTTGTCAAAAAACTAAAAATGGAACTTCCATTTGACCCAGTGATCCTACTTCTAGGAATATATCCCAAGAAACCAGAAACACCAATCAGAAAGGATATATGCATCCCTCTGTTCATAGCAGCACAATTTACAATAGCTAAGATTTGGAATCAGCCTAAGTGCCCATCAGCAGATGAATGGATTACAAAACTGTGGTACATCTACACAATGGAATACTACGCTGTTGTAAAAAGGAAGGAACTCCTACCATTTGCAACAGCATGGATGGAGCTGGAGAGCATTATGCTAAGTGAAATAAGTCCGTCAGAGAAAGATAAATATCACTCATATTTGTGGAATATAATGAACAAAATAAACCTATGAACAAAAATAGATTTTGAGACAGAGAAGCATCGATCAGATGCTCAAAATTCAGATGGAAAGCAGGGGAGGGTGGGGGTGAGGGGGAAAGATCAACCAAAGGACTTGTATGCATGCATATAAGCATAGTGATGGATGTGGACAACAGGGGGTGAGGGTGAGGGCAGGATTGGGAGGATGAGGGGACATTGGGGAGATAAGGACACTTTTGTAATATCTTATTCAATAAAGGGAAAATGTTTTTTAAAAAAGAGCATGGTACTAGCATAAAACAGATATATAGGTCAATGGAACTGAATAGAGAGCCCAGAAATTACCCTTACGTTTATGGTCAATTATTAATTGACTAAAGAGGCAAAAACACACA
Source organism: Myotis myotis (assembly GCF_014108235.1). NCBI lineage: Eukaryota > Metazoa > Chordata > Mammalia > Chiroptera > Vespertilionidae > Myotis > Myotis myotis. Next base: position 88,423,043 of record NW_023416346.1, read on the forward strand.
ATGGCATAAAGACAGTCTATTCAATAAGTGGTTTTGAGAAAATTGGCCAGATGTATACAAATAAATGAAGTGAGACCACCATCTTACATCATACAAAAGAAAAAAACTCAAAATGGAATAAATAATTAAATGTAAGACTCCAAACCATAAAAACCTTAAAAAAAAAAACACATCAACACAAATATCGGACATTTCTCACAGCAATATTTATTCTGCTATATCTCCTCAGGCAAGAGAAACAAACAAATTTATAAACTAATGGAACTAAATAAAACTGAAAACTTTTTTCACAGCCAAGAAAACTGTCAATAAAATGAAAAGACACCCCAGTGAAGGGGATAACATACTCGCAATTGATATATTTAATAAGTGGCTAATAGCCTAAATTTATAAATACTCATACAATTGAACACTGAAAAAACAGACAATCCAATTAAAAACTGGACAGAGGACCTGAATAGAGGTCATATAGATGGCCAATGGACATACGAAAAAATTATCAACATCACTAATCATCAGATAAATGTAATTTAAATGACAATTAGATAACATCTCACACCTGTCAGAACTGCTATCATCAATAAATCAACAAACAAGAAATGTTGACTAGGATGTGGAGAAAAGGGAAAATTCATGAGCTGTTAATGTGAATACAGATTGGTACAGCCAATTTGAGAATAGTATGGAGTGACCTCAAAAAATTAAAGAGCATTCCAAGATCGATGCAGTGTAGGTGTAAGCTGCGCCCACCTGCTCCTTGCCCCAAACTGAATTTACAGATACATTACAGAAAAATCAAGGTGGGTAAACAACTTAAGGCTAGCTGAACTGAAATGTTATAGCCAAAGAATTACAAAAGTCACATAGAGACTGGTAAGAAGGGTGGATTCCGGGAAGGGGGAACCCTGGCACTCTGTTACTATGGTGGCCGAGAAGCTGAAGGGATATCATGGCAGAAAAATTCCCTAGCACTAGGAGTATGAAATCTCAATCCCATGCAGGGATACCCAATCCCGATAAATAAATATGGATAGTATCTGACTGTAAAAGTCAGTGGGGGAATCAGTCTGTGTGGGAAACTGAGACCACACTGTGCAAGGAAAGAATACTCCTATTATTACAACCAGCCTGGAGAGTTCACTGTCCAGTCTCCAACCACTGGTGATGCCATTCTGCTGTGCTTGGGCCCTGTAGAAGGGTCTGGTGGCTACAGCCAGGAATGATTTTAAGGGATCTTCCCCCTCACCTGTTGAATCACTTATTCTGGTGAGCTCAAAGTCTCAGGGGATCTGTGCAGAGCTGGGACTTTTGGCCACTTTATGCTGAGTTCAGCTGTGCAGAGAGATCAGAGTGCCAGAGTTGGGACCTTCAGCCTCTTCCTTATTAGTTCAGCAATGCAGAAAGACCAGAGAGCCCTGTAGAGCTAGGCTTTCCTGGGGAAGTTTCAGACTGTGTCTCCTGGGGAAGTTTCTGTCTGGGAACCAGATGGGTGAATGCTGGGTTTTGTGGCTACATTGTGAGGAGGCAAATTCAATCTCTATTGCAAGCTTAGCCCTCGCTACCCTGGGAAGGGAATAAGTGCCCTCCTTCCTCTTCCAGGCTGCAAACACTACCCATAGCTGGAAACTGTTTGGATCAACCCTGCTAAGTCCTGGATATCCCCACTCAGTGTAGTTCCTTGGGGGGAAGGGAAAACAACTCAGATCATGGATATTCAAAATGTGAGACCCTTGGAAGCTATTGTCTGGGACTGGGAGAGAGTTATTAGCCCTGTTCTGCAGGCTGGGCTGGTATCATCCCTTGCATGAGACTCTTTCGATCTATCCTCCTGAACTTGGTGCAGCTGAGCGTGTTCCTGCAGCAGGGGATGGTTGACTGCATGAAAACTGAACCTGCAGTTATTCCATAGGGGGAACTATATTTAATGATTCTGGTACAGCACATTCTGAATGGTTTAGATTTGAATCAGGGACAACTTTCCTCTCATTAAGTGCCTGACTGCAGGATCCCTAGGTAGGGGACCCACTAGCCCTGTACTCCTGACCCTGGTTTTCTCTCTGCTGGGGCTGACCAGCAGACCCTGAGGGAACTTTGAACAGATTACTCTGACTTCAGTAGTAAAAGCAGTCCTGTTCACCTGCCTTGTTGGCTTTTTATTGTAACAACAGCTTGAACTCACATTAACCTCTAGATACAATCAGCAGGGTAGGTATCCTTGAGAAAGTATATGCTTCTACAGGGTCAGGTCTTTAAAGACTAAGCATAGAGATTCTAGCAAAACACTCCAGGGGATCGGACTTGTTTGGAAAATTCAAGGTAGGGGCTGCCACCTTCAGCAAGGTCCCCTCAGAAGCCCCCGACCTTTCAGAGAATCTTCCATACAGACAGACATCCCTACTAAATCCCATGCTTCTCCACACCTCTCCATACAGAGCTTTTAATCTGTTGAAGGGACTGTGGATCATGGCTTGCCTGGGCTCATCCTACAGTGTTTCTTCGGAAAGCTCTGGAGGAAGACAAGACAACCTCATCCCAAAGCAGCAGAATATACATTCTTCTCAAGTATACATGAAACATTCTCAAAGATAGACTAAATGTTAGGACACAAAATAAGTCTTAACAAGTTAAAGAAGACTGAAATCATATCAAGCATCTTATTAGATCACAATGGCATCAGACTAGACATCAACTGCAATAAAGAAAACTCAAAAACATTTAAACATATGAAGGCTTAATAGTTTGTTATTAAACAATGAGTGGGTTAACAATGAGATCAACAAATAGACCAAAAATTACCTTAAATCAAATGAAAATAAACAAACAACCCAAAATCTATGGGACTCAGAGAAAGCAGTCCTGAGAGGGAAATTCATAGCATTACAGGCCTACTACAGGAAACCAGACAAATCTCAAATCTAACCCTACATTTTAAAGAACTAGAAAAAGAACAACAACAAAGGAAAGCCCAAAATCAGGAGAAGGGAAAAAAAAATAAAAACCATAGTAGAAATAAATGACATAGAGATTTAAAAAAAAATACAAAAAAGATCAATGAAACCAAGAACTGATTCTTTGAAAAGATAATCAAGATTCATAGAAAAGGAGAGATAGCCCAAATAAAAAATATCAGAAATGAGAGAAAAGTAAAAACTTATATCACAGAAAGAAAAGTTGTAAGAAACTGCAATGAAGAACTATATGCCAACAAATTGGAAAACCTGGGGTACTAGACAAATTTGTAAAAGCATACAATTCTTCCAAATTTTAATCAGAAAAAATCAAAAAACCTAAATAGACCTATTAGAACTAATGAAATTAGAGTAATAATTTTAAAAAGCAACGGAGTAACCAAAAGTCATAAACTGATGGCTTCAGAGGCAAATTTTACCAAACATTCAAAAAACTAACACCTATCCTTTTCAAAGTATTCCAAATAATTCAAGAGGATTGACACAACTGAGCTTTGTTTTAGGAGACCAGCATTACCCTAATTCCAAAGCCAGATGAAGACACTACAAAGAAAGATAATTACAAGTTAATATCCCTGATGAACTTAGATACCAAAATCCTCAACAAAATATTAGCAAACTGGATTCAGCAATACATTAAAAAAATCATACACTATCATCAAGGGAGATTTGCTTCAGGATGCATGATGTATACAATATTCACAAATCAATAAATGAGATACATCACATAAACAAAATGAAAGGTAAAAATCTCATGATCCTATCAATAGATGCACAAAAGCCATTAGATAAAATCCAGCACCAATATATGAACTCTCTCAGCAAATTAGTAATGAGGGATCATACCTCAACATAATAAAGTTCATATGTGAAAAAATTTATACCCAACTTAATATTCAATGGACAAAAATGAAAAGCATTTCCTTAATATCAGGAACAAGATGGGAATGTCCGCTTTCACCACTCTTATTCAACAAAATACAGGAAGTCCTAACCACAACTATCAGATAATTAGAAGAAATAAAAAGCATCTAAATTGGAGAAGAGGAAATAAAATTATCATTATTTTCAGATGACATGATATTGTACATAGAATACCCTAAAGATTCCATCCAAAAACTTCTAGATCTAATAAATGAATTTGGCAAAAGTTGCAAGATACAAAATCAATATCTAGAAATTTATTGAATTTTTATATTCCAATAATGAATTATAAGAAATAGACACTAAGAAAACAATCCCATATACCATTGCAAAACAATATAAGATAACAAGACAAAGTTTAACGAAGGAAATAAAAGACCTATACTTGGAAAGCTATAGGACATGAAAAAATAAATTGAGAAAGATACAAATAAGTGAAAACATATATCAAGCTCATGGATGGGAAGAATTAACATTATTGAAATGTCCATACTACCCAAAGTGATCTATAGATTCAACACAATTTATATTAAAATGCCAATGGTATATTCCACAAATCTAGAAAAAATATTCCAAAACAAGGGTTCCAAAAATATTCTAAAAATAAAGTTCCAAAAGAGACCCCAATAGCCATAGCAATCTTGAGAAAAAAGATAGAGATATCACAATATCAGGTATTAAAATATACTACAAAGGCATTGTAATCTAAACAGCCTGGTACTGGCATAAGAACAGGTACTGGAATATAACAGAAACCCCATAAATCAACCAATACCTTTATAGTCAATTAATATTTGACAAGGGAGGCAAGACAATACAATAGAGTAAAGACAGTCTCTTCAATAAATGTTGTTGGGGAAATTCGACAGGTACACACACACACACACACACACACACACCCCAGAAAGAAATGAAAAAGAAAGAAACTGGACCACCAATTTAAACCATACACAAGAATGAACTGAAAATGGAAAAGGACGTAAATGTATGTCATAAAACCCTAAAATCCATAGAAGAAAACATAAGCAGTAAAATCTCAGAAATCTCTCACAAAACCCTAAAAATTGTAGAAGAAAACATAAGCAATAAAATCTCAGAAATCTCTCACAAAACCCTAAAAATTGTAGAAGAAAACATAAGCAGTAAATTCTCAGAAATCTCTCAGAGCAGTGAGGGTAAGTGAAATTCAGGGAAAGATAAACAAATGAAACATCAAGCTTAAAAGGTTCTATACAGCAAAATAAATCAACAAAATGAAAAGAGAACCCACAGTATGGTAGAACATATTCACCAGTGATAAATCTGATAAGGAGTTAATTTCCAAAACATATAAAGAATGTATACAACCGAACAAAAGAAAGATAAACAATTCAATTTAAAAATGGGCAAAAGACCTGAATAGACACTTCTCCAAAGAGGACATACAGATGGTCAAGAGAAATAAAAAAAAAAATGTTCATTGTCATTAATCATCAGAGAAATGCAAATAAAAGGTACAATGAAGTATCAACTAATGCCTTCCAGAATGGCTACCATCAATAAAACAACAACAACAACAAAGGATGTGGAGAAAAGGAAACCCTTGTGCGCTGTTGGTGGGAATCCAGATTGGTGCAGCTACTGTGAAAGACAGTATGGCGTTGCCTAAAAAAATTAAAAATAAAACTGACATTAGACCCAATCATCCCACTTCTTGGAATATATACTAAAAATCTAGAAACACCAATCATAAAGAATATGTGCATCCCTATGTTTATGGCAGTATTATTTACAATAGCCAATATCTGGAAATAGCCCAGGTGCCCATCAGCAAGTTGAATAAAAAAGATGTACACTTCTACACAATGAAATACTATGCAGCTGTATAAGGGAAGGAACTCATAGCATTTGCAATAGTATGGATGTACCTAGTGAGTATTATGCTAAGTGAAATGAGCCAGTCACAGAAAGACAAGTATCACATGACCTCAATTATATATGGAATTTAATGAACAAAATAAATGGACCCACAAAATGGAACCAGAATGGTGCCTGGATAAAGAAAGATATGGGTTTATCTAAAGAACATATATGCATAAAACTTGGACATGGACAATTGTCAGGAGCCAAGATCAACAGTAATTAATATAAATGCATGAAACCCAGTCAGAAGGCTGAATGGGGCTTTTGATATTCACAGGGCTAAATATCTGCATTTTATTACCTGCTGCTGACTCAATGGCCTAAAGCAAACTCCCCCAACCTGATAATCTTACTGTTTACTAAACATCACCATTGATATATCTGTTTGCATTCCTAAAAGGCAATTGTGTATTCTAGTAAATAAAAAGCAGATGGGAACAGAGACTCAGTGGAACTTGGTCCCAGTGCCAAGTTCACAACAGCTTCCCCCATAATTTCCAAATTCATATTTCTTGTCTTGTGTATTAATTTGCATGTCAGCCCTTTCTCCAAGTCTTTGAACCTGAGGCCACATGAGCTGTAGCTTCACAGACAATAGTTAGGTGAAGGTCAAGTGAAGGGGAAGCAGGGGTGGGTGGAAGTGGACAAAGCAGCTGAGGAACAGGGACACCTGCAATAATGTCAACATTTAAATTTTTAATTAAAAAATTTACACTAATAAAAGAGAAACATGGTAATTGGCATACTACAGCTATCCTTCCCATTGGTTAATCAGGGCAATATGCAAATTAACTGTCAGCCAATATGGCGGCTGGCAGCCAGGCATCTTGAAACTAACATGAGGCTTGCTTGCTTCAGTGACGGAGGACTCCAACGTTCCCCGCCTGCCTCTGCAGGCCTCTGAGCCTGCAGTTTCAAACATTGTAACAAATACAGACGCTAAACAAAACTCCAGAAACCAGCTATCAGATGGCTGGGATCTCAGAGCTGGGATGTCAGAGCTGGAGTTGATACAGAGTTTCGAGAACTGAAACAAACCGGATACCTGCTTTCAGGAGCGGAGGCCTAAGAGCTGGAGCCTCAGAGCTAAAGCTGGCCCAGAATAAAAAAGAAAAAAGAAAAAAAGGAGCAGTTGGGAGCTTCAGTCCCAGCCTGAAAACAGCCCTCAGTCCCTCACCTAGGCTGGCCAGGCACCCCAGTGGGGACCCCCACCCTGATCCAGGACACCCTTCAGGGCAAACCAGCCAGCCCCCACCCGTGCACCAGGCCTCTATTCTATACAGTGAAAGGGTAATATGCCTCCCAGCACTGGGATCAGCAGAGCCATGAGGCCTCCCAGCACCGGGATCAGTGTGACAGGGGGCAGTGCCCAAACCCCCTGATCACCCTGAGGCTCTGTGTGTGACAGGGGGCAGCGCCCCAACCCCCTGATTGGCCCTGCTCTGTGTGTGACAGGGGGTAGTGCCACAACCTCCCCATGGACTCTGCCTTGAGTGTGATGGGGGCGGTGCCCCAACCTCCCAATCGGCCCTACCCTGAGTGTGACTGAGGGTAGCATCGCAACCTCCCAATCCGCCCTGCTCTGTGCATGACAGGGGGCAGAGCTCCAACTCCCCAATTGGCCCTGCTCTGAGCCCAACCAGGGGCTGCACCTAGGGATTGGGCCTGCCCTCTGCCACCCGGGAGCAGGCCTAAGCCAGCAGGTCATTATCTCCCAAGGGGTCCCAGACTGCGAGAGGGCACAGGCCGGGCTGAGGGACCCTCCCCCCCCGCCTGCCGAGTGCACAAATTTTTGTGCACCGGGCCTCTAGTAAATAAAATATAAGATAAAAAGCTAGGGAGATTAAAGATATAATTTCTGAAATAAAAGGTTTCAGAAATCTGAAATTAAAAAGAATAAACTAAAAATTATTAAAACTTAAATGTAAGTCATGAAACCATAAGCATAGGAGACAACATAAGCAGTAAAATCTCAGATATTTCTTGTAGTAATATGTTTGTCAATATATCTCCTAGAGCAATGGAAACAAAGGAGGTAATAAACAAATTGGACACATCAAACTAAAAAAATCTTTTGCACAGCAAAAGGAACCATCAACAAGGAACATATGAAAAATTGGTCATTGTCACTAAGCATCTGAGAGATATGAATTAAAACCACAATGATATATCATCTGACACCTGCCCAAACTACTATCATCAGTAAATCAACAAACAACAAGTACTGGTGAAGATGTAGATCAAAAGGAGCCCTAGTGCTCTGTCGGTAAGAATACAGGCTGTTACAACCCCTGTGGAAAACAGTGTGGAGTTTCCTCTAAAAAATAAAGAATGGAACTTCCATTTGAATCAGTGATCCCACTTTAGAAATATATCCTAAGAAGCCTAAAACACCAATCAGAATATATGCTTGCCTGTGTTCATAGCAGCCTTATTTACAATAGCTAAACAACTGTCATAGGGGAGGAGGGTGTGCAAGTGGTTGAAAGAAGGTGAAGATTAGCCAAGGAACATTTATGCTTGACTTATTGACACAGACAATAATGTGCTGATGGCCAGAGGGAAGAAGTGGGCAAAGGGTGGAGGGTGGGGAATGGACACATCGGCAATAGTGTCAACAATAAAAACAAAGTTAAAAAAACAAACATTTTTAATATTTATTTATTTTTTAATCTTTGTTGTTGAGAGTATTATAGATATCTCCCTTTCCCCCCCATTATCCCCCTCCACCCGGTTCTTGACCCATCCCATGCTTTCACCACACTATTGTCCATATCCATAGTCGATGCATATATGTATTTAAGTTATTTGTTAATCTCTTCCAGCCCCACTACTTCCCTCTGAGATTCCTGTCTGTTCCATGTTTCCATGTCTCTGGTTCTATTCTAGTCATCAGTTTATTTTTTTCATTAGATTCCTTGTTATTTTTAGATTCAATTGTTGATAGAGAGATATTAATTGCCATATTATTATTCATATTTTTCTTCTTCTTCTTAAAGAATACCCTTCAACATTTCATGTATTACTGGTTTGGTGGTAATGAACTCCTTTAGCTTTTTCTTGTCTGTAAAGTTATTTATCTGACCTTCAATTCTAAATGATAGTTTTGCTGGGTAGAGTAATCTTGGTTGTAGGTCCTTGCTATTCATCACTTTGAATATTTCTTGCCACTCCCTTCTGGCCTGCAAAGTTTCTGTTGAGGAATCAGCTGACAGTTGTATGGGTGTTCCCTTGTAAGTAACTAACTACTTTTCTCTTGCTGCTTTTAAGGTTCTCTCTTTGTCTTTAACCTCTAGAATTTTAATTATGATGTGTTTTGATGTGGGCTTGTTTGGGACTCTACACTTCCTGGACTTGTAAGTCTATTTCTTTCACCAGATAGGGGAAGTTTTCTGTCATTATTTATTCAAATAGATTTAAAATATCTGTTCTTTCTCTAATTTTTCTGGAACCCCCATGATGCAAATGTTGGTACACTTGAAGTTGTCTCAGGGGCTCCTTATACTATCTTCATTTTTTTAAATTCTTTTTGCTCTTCTGATTGAGTCTTTTTTGCTTCCTCATATTCCAAATCATTGATTTCATTCTCAGAATCCTCTACTCTACTGTCGAATCCCTGTAGATTATTCTTTATTTCAGTTAGTATATGCTTAATTTATGACTAGTCCTTTTTCATATCTTTGAAATTCTCACTGAGATGTTTGAGAGTCTTATAAAGTCCCTTCCTTGAAGCTCTCATTAAGATTCTTGAACATAGTGGTGCATATATCTTTCCCTATGATCACTGCACCATTATTCATGGTGGCCAAGAGTTGGAAACAGCCAAAGTGCCCTACTATAGAGGACTGGATAAAGAAGATATGGTATATATACACAATGGAGTACTACATGGCCATAAGAAAGGATTAAATAGCATCATTTACAACAACATGGATGAACCTTAAGAACATTATGCACACTGAAATAAGTCAAACAGTAAAAGCTAAGAACTATATGATTTCACTCACATGTGGAATATAAAACTGAAACTTATGAAGACAAACAGCAGTGTGGTGGTTGCCAGAGGAAGAGAGTGAGGGAAGAAAAGGGTCCTAATATGAGGTGACAGGAGATTTGACTTTGGGTGGTAGGCACATGGTCCTATATACAGATTTTGTAAATTAGTAATCCACACATGAAACCTATATGTTCATATTGACCAATGTCACCCCAATAGAATTTTAAAAAGATTTTTGAGTATTCTTATAACCATTGTTTTGAAGTCTGTATATAGTAGTTTGCTTGCTTCCATTTTACTTAGATGCTTTTTCTCAAGATTTAATCTGTTCTGTCATTTGTGACATGTTTCTTTGTCTCTGCATTTTAGCTGCTTCCATGTATTTGTTTCTATGTATTAGGGAGAGCTTCCATGTCTCCTGGGATTAGTAGGTGTACTATAGGGCTCTGTGGCTCAGCCTCCCCAGTTACCTGAGCTGGGAACTCTAGGTGTGCCCCTGTGTGGATTGTGTGCACAATCATTTTGCAGTTGAGCCTTGATTGCTGTTGCCATCACTGTAAGGAGTTGACTTCCAGACCAATTGGTTGTGAGGACCAGCTGTGACTACAGTGGAAGAAATGCTGTGCAGTAGACACCCTATGGAGCTGGACTTGCTTTTGTGGAGCTTTGGTGCTTACTGAGTCTGCTGCTTGAGTGTGTGACTTGTTGATATGTAGAGTTGTAATCTGGCATGGTCTGAAGCTGTCCACCAGGTTTACTGACTCTGAGACCTCCCAGGAGGTGCAGAATCAGCCACTGCCTGGGGTCACCCATCAGGAGCTACATAGTGATCTTCAGATGGCTCCTACTTGTGTTGGGCTTAGAGGTGCCCAGGTGATGCCAAACCTTGAAGAAAGGCAGGCTGCTGCTAGTGCCTGGTCTTGCTGATGCCAACTGATGCTTGTTTGAGAGATTTTAAGGTCTAAAGCCTGAGCCTGAACAGGCATTTTATATGAAAAAGCCACTGCAAACAGCTTGTGTGGGGTTTCAGATTGGATGGGGCAGGGTCTCCGTGAGTCACCAGGGCAGAGAAATCAGTGTGAGCCAGGCTGATGGAAACTCAGATATTGCTGCCAGTCAACTCTGCTATGGGGGAAATCTCAGAGTTGGAAAAATGACCCCTGCAAGAATCCTTGTTTGGGAGAAAGCTGTCCCTGTGTTCTTGCTCTGATGCTAAATAGTCCAGTTCCTCCCTGTATGTCCCTCAATCCCCCCAAAACCATTTCCCAGTCCTACAGCTCACAGGGAGTATGAGTAAGTCTGTGCACTGGCCCTTTAAGAGGAACTGCATGGTTCTTCAGCAGCCTCCTTGTCACTCAGCCACAATCACCGCTGGTTTTTACCGCCCAAAGTTACAGGGACTTCTCCTCCCAGCTCTGGTACCTTGGGCTGTGAGTTGGGTTTGGAGCTGGAACCCCTTGCTCCTCATGGGAGTCCTCCACAGACAAGATATCCCTCCCAGTTAAAAGAACACCACATGTGGGTGTTGGACCAGCCTGTTCCATGCTGCCTCCTCTCCTACCATTCTCAGTGTGCTTTATTCTTTACTTATCTAGTGAAAGGACTTCTATTCACCAGTTTTCAGGTGGTTTTGAATGATGGTTGTTCTATGTTTTAGTTGTAATTTTGATGTTGTGGGAGGTGGTGAGTACTGGCAAATACCTATGCTGCTATCTTGGTTTTCCTCAAAAAAAATTTAGACAATTTTAAATGAAACTGCCTATGACCCAGTGATTCTACTTTTAGTAATATATATGAAGAATCTTGAAACACTAATTCCAAGAATATATATACCCCTATGTTCATTGCAGCATTGTTTATAATAGCCAATATTTGGAAATTGCCTAAAGGCCCATTAGTATATGAATGGATAAAAAAGTGTGGTACATTTATACAATGAAATATTACTAGGACATAAAAGAGAAAAAATCTTGTTGTGAGGTTATGTATAAACCTGAAAAGCATTATTCTAAATGAAGTGAGCCAGTCAGTGAATGAAAAATATGATATGATTTCACTTATATGTCAATCTAATGAACAAAAGAAATAAAAATATACTCATAAATACAGAGAACTGACTGAAAGCTGTCAGAAAGGGAGGGGGTTGGGGTCTAGATAAATAAGATGATGGGATTAAGCAGAAAAAAAAATCTTATACATACAGACATTGTGGTGATCACCAGAAGGAAAGGGAGGTTGGGGGTGGGGGGAGGAGCAGGTAGAAGAGAATAAAGGGAGAATGAATGGTTTTGCGTCTTGGCTTTGGGTGTTGAACAAACAGTACAATATACAGATGTTTTATAGAATTTTACACTTGAAACCTATATAATTTTATTAACCAGTGTCACCACAACAAATTCAATAATTTTTTAATAGTAAATAGGAACTAAAGTTTATTGGTATTTCTAAAATATCAGTGTATTTCTTTTCTTTTTTTTGAAATTTTGTTTTATTGCTTAAAGTATTACAAAGAGTATTACATATGTCTCCTTTTTCCCCCCTTGACATTCCCCTGGCCTCCCTTACCCACCCCCCAGTGTCTTGTGTCCATTGGCTATGTTTATATGCATGCATACAAGTCCTTCAGTTGATCTCTTACCCCTCCCAACCCTCCCCGGGCTTCCCACTGTAGTTCTGTTCAATGCTGCTCTGCCTCTGTATCTATTTTTGTTCATCAGTTTATAATGGTCTTTATTATCCATAAATGAGTGAGATCATGTGGTATTCTTTCATTGACTGGCTTATTTCACTTAGCATAATGCTCTCCATTTCCATCCATGCTGTTGCAAATGGTAAGAATTCCTTCTTTTTTACAGCAGCATAGTATTCCATTGCGTAGATGTACCACAGTTTTCTAATCCATCCATCTGCTGATGGGCACTTAGGCCGTTTCTAAATCTTAGCTATGGTAAATTGTGCTGCTATGAACATAGGGATGCATATATCCTTTCTGATTGGTGTTTCTGGTTTCTTGGGATATATTCCTAGAAGTGGGAACACTGGGTCAAATGAGAGTTGCATTTTTAACTTTTTGAGGAAACTCCATACTGTCTTCCATAGTGGCTGCACCAGTCTGCATTCCCACCAGCAGTGCACAAGTGTTCCCTTTTCTCTGCATCCTCTCTAGCACTTGTCGTTTGTTGATTTGTTGATGATAGCCATTCTAACAGGTGTGAGATGATACGTCATTGTTGTTTTGATTTGCATCTCTCAGATGAGATAGAGGAAGACATAAACAGATGGAAGAACATACCATGTTCATGGATTGGTAGAATCAACATCATTAAAACGTCCATACTACCCAAAGCAATCTATAAATTCGAAGCACTTCCCACTAAAATACCAACAGCATATTTCACAGACCTAGAAGGAACTCTCCAAAAATTCATCTGGAATAAAAAAAGACCCCGAATAGCTGCAGCAATCCTGAGAAAGAAGAACAAAGTAGGTGGGATCTCAATACCAGATATCAAGCTGTATTACCAAGCCACTGTTCTTAAAACTGCCTGGCACAAGAACAGACATATAGATCAATGGAATAGAATAGAGAGCCCAGAAATCAGCCCCAACCAATATGCTCAATTAATATTTGACAAAGGAGGCAAGAACATACAATGGAGTCAAGACAGTCTCTTCAATAAATGGTGTTGGGAAAATTGGACAGATACATGCAGAAAAATGAAACTAGATCACCAAGTTACACCATACACAAAAATAAACTCAAAATGAATAAAGGACTTAAATGTAAGATGGGAAACCATAAAAATACTAGAGGAATCCAAAGGCAACAAAATCTCAGACATATGCCGAAGGAATTTCTTCACCAATACAGCTCTTAGGACATTGGAAACTAAAGAGAAAATAAACAAATGGGACTAGATCAAAATAAAAAGCTTCTGCACAGCAAAAGAAACCATCAACAAAACAACAAGAAAGCCCACTGCATGGGAGAACATATTTGCCGGCGTTATCACCGATAAGGGTTTAATCTCCAACATTTATAGGGAACTCTTACAACTTCACAAAATGAGGATTAAACAATCCAATCCAAAAATAGGCAAAGGACCTAAATAGACACTTTTCAAAAGAGGACATTCAGAAAGCCAAGAGACATATTAAAACATGTTCAAAGTCACTAATCATCCAAGAAATTCAATAATTTTTAAGAACGTTTTTAAAGAACATTTTTATAAGAGGTAAGGAAAGGCAGTGAATAATTATGAGGGGATCTTTCAAACAAGAAGATATAACCTTTGTAAATATTTATGCATCCAACATAAGAGCACCTAAATTTGTAAAGGAAAGTGAGAGATTGACAGTAATGCAGTCATTTTAGGGGACTTTAACTCCCTATTGAAATAAATGGATATATCTTCTAAATAGAAAATTAACAATGAAAGAGCAGCCTTAAATGGTGCACTAGACCACATGAATTTAATGATATTTTCAGAACCTTTCACCCCAAAAGCAGCAGAATATTCTTTCTTTTAAGTTCAGGTGGAACATTTTTTAAAATAGACCACATGTTAGGCAAAAAAAGTTTCAATTAATTAAAAAAGTGAAATCTTATCAAGAATCTTGTCTGACCACAGTTGTATGACACAAAAACATAAATTACAAGAAACAACTGAAAATCACACAAACAAAATCTAAAGAACATGATACTAAACAATGAATGGATTAACTATGAGTAAAATAAAATCATATCAACTCTATGCCAAGGAAACAAAGCAAAAGCAGTCCGAAAGTGGAAATTCATAGTAACACAGACCTACCTCAGAAAATAAGAAAAAACTAAACTAAACAATCTAACCTTACATATAAAGGAACTTGAAAAATAACAAAACAAAGCCCAAAGTGTGTAAAAGAAAAAAAAAAACTGATCGGAATGGAAATTGACAAAATAGAGTCTGGAAAAAACAATACAAAAGATAAGTGAAATTAGCTGCTGTTTTTTTAAAATATAAACAAAATAAATAAACTTTTAATGACATTCATCCAGAAGAAGAAAAATAGAACCCAAATAAATAAAACCAGAAATGCAGAAAAGAAGTGATATCAAAGAAATAAAAATAATTATAAGAAAATTCATGCACTTAGGGGGAGAGAGGGTCCTTCAGCCCTCTTGCAGTTCCAGAGCCCTCGGGGGATGTCCGACTGACAGTTTAGGCCCACTCCCCATCAGTCAGACATCCTTAGTGCTGCAGCGGAGACAGGAGAGGCTCCTGCCACTGCCACTGTGCTCACCAGCCATGAGCCTGGCTCAGGGCTTCAGGCTGAGCAGCGCTCCCCCTGTGGGAGTGTACTGACCACCAGGGGAAAGCTCCTGTGTTGAGTGTCTGTTCCCTGGTGGTCAGTGTGCATCATAGCAACCGGTCATTCCACCATTCAGTCAATTTGCATATTGGCCTTTTTTTATATAGGATACTATGAGCAATTATATGCCAACAAGTTGGACAATTTGGAAAAAATAAATTCCTAAAAATATACAATCTTCCTTGACTGAATCAGTAAAAAGCAGAAAATCTGAACAGACTGATTACAACTAACAAAATCAATTCAGTAATTACAAAATTCCTAGCAAACAAATGTTTTGCACCAAACAACTTCACTGATGAATTTTTCCAAACATTCAAAGAAGAAATTATATCTATTTTCCTCAAAGCTTTCAAAAAAATAATAATAGGAAGGAAGACCGTGAAGCTAATTTTACAAAGCCAGCATTACACTCATTTGAAAACCAGATAAAGACACTAAAAACAAAGAAAGTTATAGGCCAATATCCCTAATGAACATATATGCTAAAATCACCAATAAAATATTAGCACACTGGATCCAGCAATATCTTAAAAAGATCATACACCATGATCAAGTGGGATTTATTTTGGGGATGCAAGTGTGGTTTAATTTCTACAAATCAATTAATATAGCATATCACATGAACAAAATGAAGGATAAAATTGATATGATCGTAGCAATAATGCAGAAAATATATATATAACAAAATTCAGCACTGGTTTATGGTTTAAAAAAACATAAAACTCAGGAAAGCAAAAATATAGGGAACATAATAAAGGCCATATATGACAAACCTACAGCCAACATTATACCCAATGGTGAAATATTAAGTTTTCCCCTTACATCAGGAACTAGACAGGGATGTCCTCTTTCACTACTCCTATTTAACATAGTAATGGAAGTCTTAGCCACAACAATCACAAAAGAAGTAATAAAAGGCATCCAAATGGGAAAGTGTCTGTTATTATATGCAAATAACATGATTCTATACAGAGAACCCTTAATATTCCACCAAATATCTATTAAAATTGATAAATGAATTCAGTATAAGTACCAAAATAGAATAGATTCAAAAATTGTTACATTTTATACACCAATAATCTATAATAATAAAAGCAAAAAATGCTAATTAGACCAGACGACCTTCCAGACAAAGTTGGGGCTGCAAGGGAAGACAGGGTCCCAGGTGCCAGAAGGAAGCTGGTGCCAGCAGCAGGGGGAGGGAAGGCCTACTCTTGCATGAATTTTGTGCATCGTGCCTCTAGTACATTATAAAAAAGAGAAACTAACAAAACAACCCCATTTACAATTTCATCATAAAACCTGAAATACCCAGGAATAAATTTAATCAAACAAGTAAAAAACCTATACTAAAAAATTAAAAGACATTAAAGAAGATACAAATGAATGGAAGCATATACCATGTTCAAGGATAGAAAAAATTAACATTGTTTACTTGCCCATACTATCAAAGCAATCTATAGACATTTCTCTAAAGTTAATTTATACGTAGGCACATGGTAGCCAATAGACACATGAAAATATGTTTAACAACACAAATCATCTGAGAAATGTTAATGAAAACCACTGTAAATTATTAAATTACACCTATCACAGTGGCTATCATAAATAAATCAACAAACAAGTGTATGCAAGGATGAGAAAAAAGGGACCCCTCATGAACTATTTGTGGAATGCTGACTGATGCAGAAAATGTGGAAAACAGTGTGGAGATTCCTCAATATTTTAAAATGAAATTGCCTTATAACCTAACAAGTCCACTTCCAGAAATATATCTGGAAAAAAAGGAAAAAAACAAAACAAAACACTAATTCAAAAGAATATATCCACTCCTATGTTCAATGGAATATTTTTTCTAGATTTCTGAAATATGTCATTGGTATTTTAACAGGAATTTCATTGAATCTTCAGATTGCTTTGGGTAGTATGGACATTTTAATAATGTTAATTATTCCAATCCATGAACATGGTATATGCTTCCACTTATTTGTATCTTCCTTAATTTCTTTCTTCAATATCCTATTGTTTCCCAAGTATAAGTGTTTTACCTCCTTAGTTAAATGTATTCCTAGGTTACTTGTGTTTTTGTTTGTTTGTTTGTTTGTTGTTGTTGCAATAATAAATGGGTTTGTTTTTCTCTTTCTGATAATTCATTCTTGGAGTATAAAAATGCCATCAATTTCTGGATATTGATATTGTATTTTACAATTTTCCAAACTCAATTATTAGATTTAGTCATTTTTTGGTGGAGTCTTTAGGGATTTTTTATACGCAATATCAATGTCATCTGTAAATAATGACAGTTTTATATCCTTCTTTCCAATTTGTATGCCTTTTATTTCTTCTTCTTTTCTGATTGCTATGGCTAGAACTTCCAGTACCATGTTGAGAAGACTGGTGAAAGCAGACATCCCTGTCTTACTCCTGTTCTTAGGGGAAATGTTTCTTTTTTGTTGTTGTTGTTTGTTTGTTTTTCCCACTGAGTATGATATTTGCTGTAGGTTTTTCATATATGGCCTTTATTATGTTGAGGTATGATCCCTCTATTCCCACATCGCTGAGAGTTTTTATCATAAATTTGGGGTGGTGGATATTATCAAATGCTTTTTCTGCATCTATTGATATGATCATATGATTTTTTCTTTCATTGTATGTATGCGATGTATCACATTTATTGATCTGTGAATATTGTATCAACCTTACATCCCTGTAATAAATCCCTAAGTCATGTTCCATGACTTTCTGGTGTTGCAGAAAATTATGGTGCATGATTTTTAAATGTATAGCTGGATCCGATCTCCTTATATTTTGTTGAGGACTTTAGCATCTAAGTTCATCAGGGATATTGGCCTATAATTTTCTTTCTTTGTTGTCTCTATCTGGTTTTAATGTTAGGATAATGTTGTCCTGGTAAAAAGAGCTTGGGAGTCTTCCCTTCTCTTGGAGAGGGTTAGAGGAGTGACTGGATAAACAAGGTGAATGGATTAGCTAATGAACATATATGCATTCCCCATGAACATGGGCTATGGTGTAGTGAACGCCAAGGGAGGGTGATGAGAGGGTGGGTGGAGGTTGGCAAAAATTAAAAAAATGGGGAGCATCTATAATAGTATCAATATTATTATTATTATTATTTTTTTTACAGATAGGAAGGGAGAGGGATAGAGAGTTAGAAACATCGATGGTGTAAGCCAGTCAATGAAGGAAAAATACCACGTGATCTCACTCATTCATGGATAATAGAGACCATTATAAACTTTTGAACAATAATAGATACAGAGGCAGAGCTGCATCAAACTGCAGCGGGAAGGCCGGGGAGGGTTGGGGGGGCAGGAGGGAGGGGGGTAAGAGATCAACCAAAGGACTTGTATGCTTGCATATAAGCATAACCAATGGACATAAGACACTGGGGGGTAGGGGAGGCTAGGGGACTGTCGAGGGGGGTGGAAAGGACACATATGTAATACCCTTTGTAATCCTTTAAGCAATAAAAATAAATAAATCAAACTGAATTTCTTAAGAAAGAAAAAAAAAGAAAACATTGATGGGAGAGAGAAACATTGATCAGCTGCCTTCTGCACACCCCCTACTGGGGATGTGCCTGCAACCAAGGTACATGCCCTTGACTGGAATTGAACATGGGACCCTTCAGTCCGCAGACTGACGCTCTATCCACTTAGCCAAACCAGTTAGGGCTCAATATTAAATTTTTAATAAAAAATGAAAGAAAGGAAGGAAGGAAGGAAGGAAAGAAGGAAGGAAGGAAGGAAGGAAGGAAGGAAGGAAGGAAGGAAGGAAGGAAGGAAGGAAGGGAGGGAGGGAGGGAGGGAGAGAGGGAGGGAAGGAGGGAGGGAAGGAGGGAGGGAGGGAGGGAGGGAGGGAGGGAGGGAGGGAGGGAGGGAGGGAGGGAGAAAGAAAGAAAGAAGTGGGACTACATCAAACTAAGAAGCTTCTACACAGAAATATAAATTATCAACAATAGAAAATATCTGAAATGCATCTATGTGATATGGGGTTAATATCCAAAATATGTAAGGAACTCATACAAGTCAATTTCAAAAAAAATATATGATTTAATATTGGCAAAGGACCTGAAAAGAGAATATACAAGTGATCAACAGGTACATGAAATGTTACTCAACATTGCTAATTATTAAGGAAATGCAAATCAAAACCATAATGATATGTCTCATCACATTTGTTAGACTGGCTATTATTAAAAAAAAACAAAACAATAGATAAGTGTTGGCAAAAATGTGGAGAAAAAGGAATGCTTGTGCACTCTTGGTGACACTATAAATTGATACAGACATTATGGAAAATAGTATGAATGCTCATCAAAAAATTTAAAAATATAGCAATCATATGATCCAGCAGTTCTTATTCTGGTTATAGAGCTAAAGGAAATAAAACCACTAACTTGAATATTTATCTGCATTCCATGTTTGTTGCAGCATTGTTTACAATAGTCAAGATATGAAGACTAAGTGTCTGTAATGGATGAATGAATAAATAAAGGGGGTGGAGTGGGGCAACAAAAGATGATGGTCAAAGGGCTTCAGCTTCCAGGTATAAGATTAATAAGTTCTGAGGATATAATGTGCAGTTTGGTGACTATAAGAATCAGTTTTGAACATTTGCCCTGAGAAAAGAAAAGAAATTTTAGATAATGTCTGTACAAGTCAAGTTGGGATTTTGTATCCTACCTCTACCTTGGAGAAACTGGAGTAGTCTTATAAGGGGAGATATAGATTAAAAGTGCATGGTGAGGACCTTGAGATTATAACCATGCCTCCCTTTCCCCACCATAGGCAGTCAGCCTAAAGCAAACAAGAACTGGGGTAAAGAACTTTAATTTTGAATGAAGTCAGAGTTCTTTTTAATTATTATTCTGGAAAATCATATTAATTATTAAATGAGATTATTCTTGTGGCTGAAAGTGAACAAGGCTTTTTTATTACCTAAGAATTAGCAGATAAAGGCATGGAGTCTGCCAAAGATTTCTTCTATTACCAAGGAAGGACCTATGCTGATAAAATAGGTTCAAATGAGGAGTGGGGAAAATAATTAGGTTATTTTTAGTTTGCAATATGATAACCTTACATGTCCAATGTAGTAAAAGTTTTTGTAAATTGTAGATATCATAAAACATAAAGACAACAGCAAATAGGTAAATTTAACAAAGATAAGTAATATGGTTGTTTACAGATATTGACAATTTTTAATACTCTTTTCATAGGTAGATTCTGTCCCATGTCTTTGAGTCTGAGAGAGAGCTCTGTAACTACTGTGTTCAATGGAATATGCTGGAAGTGATACTGTATAAGTATCCCATCTCAGTCCTTAAGCTACTGCCAGATTCCATTACTATCTCTTGGATGTCATGGCCTTGGAAATTTGACCTGCCCTGTGTATTAGTTTCCTAGCTTTGCTATAATGAAGTATCAAAAACTGGGTTACTTTAAAGAAAGATATATTTATTTTCTCACAGTTCTTTTAATTTTATTGGCTTTATTGGGGTGGCATCCTATATGTGATGGCGAACCTATGACACGCATGTCATTTTTTTGGTTGATTTTTCTTTGTTAAATGGCATTTAAATATATAAAATAAATATCAAAAATATAAGTCTTTGTTTTACTATGGTTGCAAATATCAAAAAAATTCTATATGTGGCATGGCACCCGAGTTAAGTTAGGGTTTTTCAAAATGCTGACATGCCGAGCTCAAAAGGTTTGCCATCACTGTCCTATATAACAAAAGCCTAATATGCTAAGTGTCAGGTTGACCAGCCGGCCGTTCAACCAATCAAAGTGTAATATGCAAATGATATGCTAAGGCTGCTCAACCACTTGCTATGATGTGCACTGACCACGAGGGGGCAGACGCTCTGACTGGTAGGTTAGCTTGCTGCTGGGGTCCAGCAAATTGGGACTGAGCAAGACAAACCAGATATGCCCTGGAGCCCTCCCACATTCCCTCCTCAGTGTGCCAACCTCTGGCATAACACCCCATCCCTG
The DNA here is from genome assembly GCF_014108235.1 of Myotis myotis. Taxonomy (NCBI): domain Eukaryota; kingdom Metazoa; phylum Chordata; class Mammalia; order Chiroptera; family Vespertilionidae; genus Myotis; species Myotis myotis. Next base: position 88,444,213 of record NW_023416346.1, read on the forward strand.
ATCATGCACCAGTGGGGGCCCTCGGCCTGACCTGTGCCCTCTCACAATCCTGGACCCCTCAGGGGATGTTGGAGAGCCAGATTCAGTACAATGCCGCAGGCCAGGCCAAGGGACCCCACTGATGCACGAATTTGTGCACCGGGCCTCTAGTTGGTTGATAAAAGTATACAGTGTTGACGTTTCTGGCGTACAATTCTATAATACATCATCTGCATATTGTATTGTGTATTTATCCCCCAAAGTCGTTTCCTTCCATCACCATTTATCTCTCCTATATCCTCTTCTACCTCCCTCAACCCCCTTTTCCATCTGATAATCACCATACTGCTGTCTGTGTCTATGAGTTTCTTTTTTCTTAATCCCTTCACATTTTTCACCTACTCCATCAACCCCCACTTCCCTCTGATAGCAGTCAGTCTGTTCTCTGTATCTATGAATCTGTTTCTATTGTGTTTGTTTCATTCATTACATTCTGAAAGCTGTAACTCCTCAGTCAAGCTGTTCACAAGGCCATTCTCTCTCTCTGAAGGTTCTAGGGTAGGACATGTTCCCTGACTTTCTGGTGCTGCCGGGAATCTTTGGCATTCCTTGGCCTATAGATACATCACTTGAATCTCTTCCTCCTTCATAACATGGAGTCATTTCTGTGTGTCTATGTTTTTGTGTCCCTGTGCCTCTTCTTACAAAGGCAATAGTCATATTAGAATAGGGCCCACCCTATTCCAGTATGACCTTATTTTAACTATTTACAACTGAAATGACCCTACTTCCAAATAAAGTCATATTCTGAGGCTCCTGAGATTAAAAATTTGATATAACTCAAACTTTATGAAATTGATCTATATTAAAAGCACAATGAGATTTCTGGGAAAATCACAATTAAATTTAAATGTTAAATTTGTGAAAGTTATATGAACAAATTATGTTTTTAATCTTCCATCTAAAATCATCATATTGCACATAGACTACTTGGTAAAACTCGGTAAGCCAGGGTTGGGGAACTTTTTTACTGCCAAGGGCCACTTGGATATTCATAACATCATTTGTGGGCCATACAAAAGTATCAAGTTAAAAATTAGCCTGCTCTATTTGGTCAAACATTTAATTATCTCACCCCTAATGCCTTGGCAGGGCCAGATCAAATGATTTCGTGGGACTTATATGGCCCATAGGCCAGACATTCCCCACCCCTACTGCAATCAATCAGTGGTCAATGAACCATTATAAATATGAAGCCACACAGGCCTTGAAAAAGAAGAGAGTAGCTCAAGGTTTTACATATCAGTTAATGGCTGAGCTGGCACTATAAAGGTCTTCTGACTCCTGGGCCAAAGCTCAAATTTGCCATACCTATAGAACCAAATATCCTGAATTCTCTAGTTGATTTTGACAATAATGATATTCTTTGCTATAATATGACCTCTTTTGGTACATATAGAAACCTTCAGTGAGTAAAGCTATACCAAATATGGATTATATGAATAAGCTCTTAATGAACAGAAATGAATGAATTAGTATTAACTCAAGTCATTTAATTTTTTTTTCTTATACTCTTATTGCAACAGAAAATATAAAATTAAACTTATGGCATATTCCTTCAAACTTCATCTTTTTCCAGTGCTCACCATCTCTCTGAAACCTGGAACTCATCATCATTATCTCCTTCATTCCTTGCCACTCTTTCAATCCATGAAGTCATCCTCTTAAGTTTAATATATAACCTATATAATAAAGAGAAAATATGCAAATTAATCCTCATGCCATCACACTGTCACAAAATGGTGGTACACATAGTGGGGGAGGGACAGTGGGGGCAGGGCTGGCGGCTGCTCTGCGCGGCTTCCACTGAGGTTCCTGCAGCCCCACAGGGGCATGGGGGTCCTGGAGGCCACTTTACGTGACTTTTTCCAGGGTTTCTGCTGCCCCACGTGTGCGTTGTGGGGGCAGGGACTAGCAGCTGCTGCACATGGCCCAAAAGCTGGACTCAGGGCTGTCCCAGGGCATGCTGGTCACAAGGGGCAGGACTCTGGGACTCAGGGTGGTCCCATGGCATGGGGGGGGGAGGAGAGGAGTCCAGGGTCTCACATGATTTTTCACAATGGGTCACTAATACACACACACATATATATATATATATATATACTAGAGGCCCGGTGCACAAAAATTTGTGCACTCGGGGGGGAGGGGGGGTCCCTCAGCCTGGCCTGTGCCCTCTCACAGTCTGGGACCCCTTGGGAGATAACGACCTGCTGGCTTAGGCCTGCTGCAGGGTGGCAGAGGGGAGGCCCAATCCCTAGGTGCAGCCCCTGGTTGGGCTCAGAGCAGGGCCAATTGGGGAGTTGGGGCTCCGCCCCCTGTCATGCACAGAGCAGGGCGGATTGGGAGGTTGCGATGCCACCCTCAGTCATGCTCAGGGTAGGGCCGATTGGGGGGTTGGGCACCGCCCCCTGTCACAATCAAGGCAGAGTCCATGGGGAGGTTGTGGCTCCACCCCATGTCACACACAGAGCAGGGCCCATCAGGGGATTGGGGAGCTCCCTCCTGTCACGCACAGAGCAGGGCCCATCAGGGGGTTGAGGAGCTCCCCCCTGTCACTCACAGAGTAGGGCCGATAGGGGAGTTGGCACACTGCCCTCTGTCACATACAGAGCAGGGCCGATCAGAGGGTTGGGGCGCCACCACTGTCACACTCAGGGCAGGGCCGATGGGGAGGTTATGGCTCTATCCCATCACACACAGAGCAGGGCCCATGGGGGGGGGGTGGTTGGGGCACCGCCCTCTATCACCCACAGAGCAGGGCCGATCAGGGGGTTGGGGCGCCTTCACCTGTCACAAACAGAGCAGGGCCAATAGGGAGGTTGTGGCCCTGCCCCCTGTCACACACAGAGCCGCAGGGCAATCAGGGGGTTTGGGCGCTGCCCCCTGACACACTGATCCCGGTGCCGGGAGGCCTCTCAGCTCCACTGATCCCTGTGCTGGGAGGCATATTACCCTTTTACTATATAGAATAGAGGCCTGGTGCACGGGTGGGGGCTGGCTGGTTTGACCTGAAGGGTGTCCTGGATCAGGGTGGGGGTCCCCACTGGGGTGCCTGGCCAGCCTGGGTGAAGGGATGATGGCTGTTTGCAGCTGGTCACACACCCTTCAGGGTGGGGGTCCCCACTGGGGTGCCTGGCCCGTCTGGGTGAGGGGCTGAAGGCTGTTTTCAGGCTGGGACTGAAGCTCCCAACTGCTCCTTTTTTTCTTTTCTTTTTTTTTTTATTCTGGGCCAGCTTTAGCTCTGAGGCTCCATCTCTTAGGCCTCCGCTCCTGAAAGCAGGTATCTGGTTTGTTTCTGTTCTCGAAACTCTGTATCAACTCCAGCTTTGAGATCCCAGGCAGCTGAAAGCTGGTTTCTGGGGTTTTGTTTAGCGTCTATATTTGTTACAATGTTTGAAACTGCAGGCTCAGAGGCCTGCAGCGGCTGGCGGGGAACGTTGGAGTCCTCTGTCACTGAAGCAAGCAAGCCTCGTGTTAGTTTCAAGCTTCCTGGCTGCCGGCCGCCATCTTGGCTGACAGTTAATTTGCATTTTGCCCTGATTAGGGTAGCGATCGTACGCCAATTACCATGTTTTTCTTTTATTAGTGTATATATATATATATATATATATATATATATATATATATATATACATATATATATATATATGTGTGTGTGTGTGTGTATATATATATATATATATACATATATATATATACACACATATATATATTTCCACTCCTCAGTGTATTCTTGTCTTAGTATTATAGGCTGCCATAACAAAATAGCATAAACTGGGTGGTTTAAGCAACAAACATTTATTTTTCAGTTTTGGAGGCTGGAAAGTCCAAGATCAAGGTGCCAGCAAAGTAGATTTCATTAATAGGCCTCTTCTCTTGGCTTAAAGGTAGCTGCTATCTCACTGTATATTCATCTGCCCTCTTATTTGTGCATGTGTGGGAAGTGAAAGAGAGAAAAATCTCTCTGGCATCTCTTCCAATCGTGAGGGCTTCTTCATGAACTCAGATAACTTTAATTATCTCTTAAAGTCCCCATGTTTAAATATGATCACATTGGGGAGTAGGGCTTTAACATATGAATTTGGATGGTGGTGGACATAAGCATTCAGTCCACTTATGGGTACACCTAACCATCAGTCATCACAGGGTTTGACACACAGTAGCCCTCAATAATTATATTTTTCAAGAATAAATAAATGTGAATTTATTTCTGGCATGAGAACATGAGGAGCTCTGTTGAATTGCTCTCTAGTGAAATTTGCAAAAACAGTAACAAAAATAAGTCAAAACCTCTGGGGATAGTCCTAAGGTCAAACATCAAATAAGGAAACATCTATTCAAGAAACTCTATGAAGAAAAGTGAATCTTTGCTTTTTTGAACCAAGACTGCTCCCTCAATAATTTCTCCCAGACTGCTGCAGCCAAAAACATAGGGCTTCCTCTCTTTCTAGCTCTGAATCAAAGGGCTTTTCTCCCCTGGGAAGAGCAGGACTTCAGTATTTTTCATCCTGTCTCCAGCTTCTTGTTGGTAAGATTAAGTCCCAGGTGAATGTGTTTGAGGGATGGGGGCCTCCATCTGACACTTGATCCCTACTTTTGTGATGCTGACTCTCTATTGGGTGTAGCACAGTGATAACATTAGGGCCCTGACAGCCATTCTTCTAGCTCATGAGGTAGTGGTTCCACCCAAAGACTGACAAGCCCTGGTCATTCTAGGCTGCTAACCACCCTACTCCTTAGCCTCCACTAAATTTTGAGCTCCAAGAGCAGGGGTTCACCACTTAAAGAGAAGCATGTCATTGCCTCCACTCTCAGCTCGAAAGCCTTGGCTTGGATATTTTGCTGGGGGTAGGGCATTAACAGGCCATAAAACACATAACTTCTAGTATTTTCCATGAAGAAACTGACTTCATTTGCAACAGAGCATGGATAACTTTAAACCTGAGGGCACTCTCAAGAACAGTGGAGGTTGTAATGTAAAGCATTTAGGAGGATTCATGGACCTAATGAAAATAAAGACCATCTAGCTTACAGTAGAGAAACTAGGAATAAGACAAGTGGGAGAAATCCTCCTGGGGTCAGAAAATATATCCAACACCCATCTCAAAAACTGTTCTATCAAAGGAGCTACAATTTTATTAAATAAGTTTGTATAATAATGTATGCCCACAATTTGTTTGAAAAAAAAAATACAGCATTTAGCTAGCAACTAACTACTGGAGCATAACAGCTGGGTGTGATCAGAGTAATAGTAGAAGATATCACTACTGTTAACACTGTCATCCTAGGATGACAGTTGGTATAGCCAGAGCTGTGCCAATGAGGAACAGCATTAGAAACTTAACACCGTGGAGAGGAATAAACTTCACTAAAATAATCCAGCTACTTACTGAACTAATAAACAAATAACAACAAATCTCATAAGGAGAAGCTGTGTCCAGAGTTGACCAATATATTATCTAAAATGCCCAGTTCCCAACAAAACATTATGAGATATGAAGACAAACAGGAAAGTATAAACTACACACCTTTAAAAATGCAGGTAACAAAAACTGCCTGGAAGCATAACACAATGTTGGATTTAAGAGGAAAATATTTTAAAGTAGTCATTAAATACTAGAGGACTGATGCACGAAATTAGTGCACTAAGGGGGTCAGTCAGTCCAGTCTGCACCCTCTCACAGTCTGGGAGCCCTTGGGGACTAAGCCATCAGTTGGACATCCTAAGAGCTACCATGGAGGTGGGAGAGGCTCCTGCCACCAGTGTTGCACTCACCAGCCATGAGCCTGGCTTCTGGCTGAGAGGCGCTCCCCCGGTGGGAGTGCACTGACCGCCAGAGGGCAGCTCCTGCATTAAGCATCTGTCCCCTGGTGGTCAGTGTGCATCATAGCGATTGGTCATTCTGCTGTTTGGTCAATTTGCATATTAGTCTTTTATTATATAGGATATGTTCACAGAACTAATGGGATGCATGATTAAAGAATTTAAGAAAGGCTTTATGGCAGTGTTGCATCAAATAAAGGATATCAAAATGGAAATAAGAATATTGAAAAAATTCATTGTGGATTGCAAATGAAAAGAAGTGAAATTATTTTTAAAAACCTCTTTATCTCTCTCCAATCAATTTTTTTAAATATATTTCATTGATTTTTTTACAGAGAGGAAGGGAGAGAGATAGAGAGTCAGAAACATCGATGAGAGAGAAACATCGATCAGCTGCCTCCTGCACATCTCCCACCGGGGATATGCCCGCAACCCAGGTACATGCCCTTGACCGGAATCGAACCTGGGACATTTCAGTCTGCAGGCCGACACTCTATCCACTGAGCCAAACCGGTTTCGGCTCTCCAATCAATTTTAACTGGCAGAAGAAAGAATAATTAAATCTGAAGATAGATCAATAGAAATTATGTAAACCAAAGAACAAAGAGAAAAATCAATTAAGAAACATAAAAAGAGACCCCCCAAAATGTCAGGCATCTTTAAGAGCACCAAGATATATGCAATGAAAGTACCAGAAAGAGAGAAAATAATTTTTTAAAAAATTAATAAATAATACCTATAATATCCCCAAATTTATTGAAAATCAATAACCTAGATATTCAGGATGTTTAACAAACTCCAAGTAGGTTAAATGCAAAAATACAAACAAACATAACACCAACTTGCTGAAAGTCAGGGATATGGAGAAAATCTTGAAACACAAGAGAAAAAGTGACACTTAACTTACAAGAGAAACTCAATAATATTTAAAGTTGACAATAAAGGACAGAAGGAAATAGGAAAACATATTCTTTAAGAAGTGCTCAGAGAAATAAACTGTCCACCCAAAATTCTATATCCAGCAAAATTATTGTTCAAAAATGAAGGCAAGCCCTGGGCAGGTTGCTCAACTGGTTGGAGCATTGTCCCCTTGCAGATTTTATTCCTGTTCAGGGCACATACCTAGGGTGAGGGTTCAATCCTTAGTTAGGGAATGTATGGAGTTAACCAATCAATGTTGCACACCTCTGTCTCTCTTTCTCTCTCTCTCTCTCTCTCTCTCTCTCTCTCTCTCTCTCTCTCGCCTTTCTCTCTAAAACTCAATAAAAGCATATCCTCAGGTAAGGATTTTTAAAAATGAAGGTAAAATATGTTCACAGTTCAACAAAAACTGAGATAATTGGTTGATTGCAGGCCTACCTTAACTCAAAATACTAAAGCTGAGGCAAGTGACCTTAGATGGTCATTTGAATCCATCTAATGAAAAAATACATAAAGGTAATTATATAATTATTAAAGAAATTATACATTTATAGTATTTTCTTCTTTTCTCCTTTAATTGATTAAAAAATTGTTTTTTATTTATTGTTGAAAATATTACAGATGTCTCCCTTTGCCCCCCTCTATCCAGCTCTCACACACACAAGAAAACACACAAATGTATAAAATAAAATGCATAAAATGCATTCTGGGGCTTATGACTATAGAAATGCAATATATGTACAAAATATCCTATATAATAAAGAGGTAATATGCAAATTGATGCTCACACCTTTGCATCACAAGATGCCCACCCCCAAGTCTTCACAAGATGGCCACCCCATGTCATCAAAAGATGACTGCCCCCATGTAATCACAAGATGGCCACCCCCACATCATCACAAGATGGCCATCCCACATCATCACAAGATGGTTGCCACAAGACAGCCACCTCCATGTCATCACAAGATGGCCACCCCTACATCGTCACAAGATGGTTGCCCCCATGAAATCATAAGATGTCTGCTCCACATCATCACAAGATGACCACCACAAGATTGCCACCCCCTTGTCATCACAAGATAGCTGCCCCCACATTGTCACAAGATAGCCGGCAGGGGAGGGCAGTTGGGGGCGACCAGACCTGCAGAGGATGGCAGTTGGGGGCGATTGGGCTGGCAGGGGAGCAGTTAGGTGTCAATCAAGCCATCAGGGGAGTGGTTAGAGAGCAATCAGGCAGGCAGGCTAGCAAGCAGTTAAGAGCCAGCAGTCCCAGATTGTTGGAGGGATGTCTGACTGCTGGACATCCTCCAAGGGGTCCCAGATTGGAAAGGTTGCAGGCTGGGCTGAGGGACACTCCCCTCGTGTACAATTTTCATGCACTAGGCCTTTAATTTAAAAATAATAGCACAAAGAAAGTAGATGGGAGAAAAGCTATATTGGACTAAGAAATAACAACAGATGATACAATAATAATTATAATAATGTACTGTTGGGTTTGAAACATTAATATATGTAATAGGTATAGTGATGATACCACAAAAAGAGGAAATAGGAAATACAACTCTTTTACAGGAGTTACATTTTTATATATTACTAAAATTAGTAGAGTATACATCTGAAGGTGACTCTGATAAGTTAAGATGTTTATGATAAAACCTAGGAAACCACTAAAATAAACTTGAAAATATGGTGAAATTCATTAATGAAATTAAAATTCCACTTTAAAAAATATTCATTCAATGCAAAACAATGCAAAGAGGGAGGGAAAAAGGAACAACAAGTAATGAGACACAGAAAGCAAAAAGTAAGATATCACACATAATTCCAGATACATTAACAATAAATGTAAATGTATTTATCCAAACCAAAGGCAAAGATTATCACACTGGAAAAATTTTTCAACTATGTGTTGTAAACGGGTTCCAACAATGAGTTGTGTACATTTCAAATGGAAAAAAAAATTCCAGTTATATATTGTGTACACTTCAGTTTCAAAGATACAAACATATTGCAATTTAAATAAATAGGAAAATATATTATACAAAAAGCAACCACAGGAAAGTTGGGGAGGGTGTACTAGTATCAGATGAAATATCCTATATAATAAAAGCCTAATAGGCAAATCGACTGAATGGCAGAACTACTGGTGAGCAGGGAATAGGTCAAGTGAACAGCCAGCACCAGGCCAGCAAAGGCAGGTGCCAGGTGGCAGAGCAAAGGGATGGGGGCCGGGGACAGCAGTGACCAGCCTTAGCTGAAGGGCGATCAGTGGGTAGGTCTGGCTGTTTGTTACGCGCCAGCCCTCGATCTGCCTGCCAGTCTCCTCTTGCAGAAGGAGGCCACAGGAGGAGGAGGTGATGGTGGCAGCATGATGGGGGGCGAGGCCAGAGCTGTCCCCTTGTGGTCAGTGTGCTCCTATAGGGGGAGAAAAGCTCAGCCACAAGCCAGGCTGAGGGCTGACTAGCACAGCCGCAGTGGCGGGAGCCTCTCCCACCTCTGCAGTAGCGCTAAGGATCTCCAACTGTGAAGATGATGACTGGCAGGATGGAGGTGAGAGAGAGGGTGTGAGTGACTGAGGAGGTAAAAGGAGAGTGTGTGTATGTGTGTGTGTGTGTGTGTGTGTGTGTGTGTGTGTGTGTGACAATTAAATCCAACAGGAAGATCAGAGACTGGCAGAACAGGCTCTCCCGAACAAGGAGCACCTACCACCACTGTGGGCACTCCCCGGTCTGTGGGGCTTAGGAACAGAGCCCAGACCATCTTGAAGGGGAGAGCGGCCTCTTCTAGGAACTCATCAGCAACACAACCCAGACTGGCCTTGGATACTGCCCACTACCCTGCTGCCACTCCAGTCAAAATCCTGCTGCTCCACCCACAGACCTGCAGAACCTAGGACTTCTACGTCCAAGGGTGCACAGCTCCTGCAGCAATAAGTGCAACTTCCCCCTCCCTGGCTGCTAACCGCCAGACACCACAGTCACATATTTCCAGCACACAGGACTCCTGAGCCCACTGCCCCAAATATGGCTCTTGGGTGCTGCTGTGAGCCCACGTTAGGTACACTTGTATAAAGGGTTCACAGCCCCGGCAGTAGAAATTAGGACTATCCCTTTCCTGGCTTCAGCAACATGGGTGGTGCAGTTTCAGCGCCCAGGCCCCTCTGAGTGCTCTGCCCTGGCAAACAGCCCCCAGGTGCCTCAGTGAGCCACTGCTGGGTGTTCGCAAATCCAACCAAGGACACAAGGTCCCAGGAGCAAAAACTGAGTCTACCTAATTCACAGCTCCTGATCACTGGACACCACATTTGTGCCTTTCCAGCATTCAGGCCTCCTGAGCCCACTGCCCCAAAAGGCAGAACTGAGCACCAGTGACTTGATTCTCAGCTGGCACACACCAGACTGTGCTCATCACACATGCACGGGATTGCTGATTCTCAGTGCATGCACACCGAGCACTAGTGAATCCAATTCTTGAAGCACACAAACACAGTGACCCTAAATCTTGCCACAAGGCTGCACAAAATGACAGAGACTCCAACACTTGATTCTCAGCATGTGCACACTGGGACTATGACTCCTGGTGCATGCTAAGGGACACTGATTTTTGGTGCATGCTGGTGGGGACTTTTTCAGTGAGGCCCATGTGGGGTCCCTGATTCTAGGTGTGCCCACAAGGCTACACTGAGCACCAGTGAATCTGATTCTCAGCATGTGTGGCACCCACTGACCCACAGCATCTACAGGTCACAGTGTCAGAGGTCTTCAGTGACACTTGGGTGGCATGATGCTTCCACTGTACATGGCTCAGGCCTCTGCAACTCAGCGTCTGGATTTTCTGGTGATAGTTAGAATGGGGAGACAATAAAACAATCCCCAGAGGAAAGAAAAAGAGGCATTTCCAAGAAAGGAAGTAAGTGAAACAGTGGCATGCAATATGACAGAAAAATAATTCAGAGTAATGGTCATACAATTCACAAATTCGGATGGATGATAAAATCAACAACCTATGCAAAAATCAGGAAGGAATCAAAAGCGATATAGCTATAATCAAAAATGCTATAGAAGGTTTCAGCAGTAGACTAGAAGAAGGGGAGGACTGAATTAATGAGTTAGAAGATATGATAGAGAAACAAGCCCAATCTGAACACCAACTAAAAAAATAAAATAAAAAGCAGTAGGAGAGTCTAGGGGAGCTTTGGGACAACACAAAGCAAAGTAACATACATATAATAAGGGTGCCAGAATGACAAGAAGAGCAACAAGGATTAGAGAATATATTTGAAGAAATAATGATAGAAAACTTCCCTGATATGGGGGAAGAAAAAAGTTACAGAAGTACAGAGTGACCCAAGCAAGATGAACCCCAAAAGACCCACACCAAGACACATCATAATTACAATGGCTAATGTTAATGAAAAAGAGAGACTCTTAAAGGCTGCAAGAGAGACAGAGTTCCCTACAAAGGATCCCCCGTCAGAGTATCTAATGATTTGTCAATAGAAACACACCAAGCTAGAAGGGAATGGAATGAAGTATACAAAGTGATGCAAAGCAAAGGAATGAATCCAAGAATACGCTATCCAACAAGCGTGTTTCTAAAAATTGAATGGGAAATAAGGAGCTTTGCAGACAAAAAAAAAAAAAAATGTTAAGGGAGATTATCACTACCAAGCCAGCAATGCAAGAAATGTTAAAGGGAATGCTGTAAAAAGTAGAAATAGACAAGTAGAAATAGGAAGGAACAGGGGTATAAAGTAGAGAAAGGGCTAAAAATAAGTATCTATAAAAAATAACATTAAACATAAATGGATGAAATGCTCCAACCAAAAGAAATAGGGTAACTGAGTGAATAAGAAAACATGAACCATATATATGTTGTCTACAAGAGACCCTCCTCAGAAGAAGGGATTCACACAGACTGAAAGTGAAGGGATGGAAAAATATCTACCAGGCAAATGGAAATTAAAAAGAGCTAGGGTAGCAATACTTATATCTGACAAAACAGATCTCAAAGTGAAGACCATAACAAGAGACAAGGAAGGCCACTGCATAATTCTAAAGGGATTGATACAACAAGAGGGCATAACTCTGATAAACATATATACACCAATGCAGGAGCACCAAAATACATTTTAAAAAATGGCAGGGGAAAGATGGACACCAATACGATCATAGAAGGAGGCTTTAATACCCCATTAACAACACTAGATAAATCCTTTAGACAAAAAAAATTAGCAAAGAGCAATACTAAATTACTCACTAGATCAGATGGACTTAATCAACACCTTTAGAACATTCTACCCCAAAACTATAGAATGTACATTCTTCTCAAGTGCAATGGGACATTTTCAAAGATAGACCACATATTGGAACACAGGCAAAGTCTCTCCAAATTCAAGAAGACTGAATTATCAATGGCATGCAGTAAAATTAGAAATCAACTACAATAAAAACAATCACAAAAATTCAAACACTTGGTGGCTGATTAGCATACTATTAAACAATGAGTGGTTTACCAAAGAGATAAAAGAAAAAATTTAAAAAATCGAGTAAACAAATGACAATGAAAACACAACAATCCACAATCTATGGGACACAGTGAAAGTAGTCCTGAGAGGGAAGTTTATAACCTTACAGGCCTATCTCAAAAAACAAATAAAACTGGTAATAAACCATCTAACTCTGCAACTTGAAGAATTAGAAAGAGAGCAACAAGAAAAGCCCAGAGTGAGCAGAAGGAAGGAAATAATAATGATCAGAGCGGAGATAAATGACATAGAGATTTAAAAAATCAATGAAACCAAGAGCTGGTTCTTTGAAAGGATAAAACAAGATTGATGAACCTCTAGCCAGGCTCACCAAGAAGCAAAGAGAGAGAGTACCCAAATAAACAAAATCAGAAATGAAAGAGGTGAAGTAACAACAGACCCCATAGAAATACAAAGAATCATAAAAAATACCATGAGCAACAAACTGGTCAATCTAGAAAAAACAGACATATTCTTAGAAAAATACGATCTAACAAAACTCAACCAGGAGAAATAAAAAAAAAAAAAATCTGCATAGGCTGATAACTATAGAGGAAATTGAAGCAGTAATAATAATAAAAAAAAAACCTCCAACAAACAAAAACACTAGATGAGATGCCTTCACAGGGGAGTTTTATCAAACATTCAAATAAGAAATAAAACTTATCTTCCTCAGACTATTATAAAAAATTCAAGAGGAAGGAACAATTCCAAGCTCTTTCTACAAAGCCAGCATTACCTCAATCTGAAAATAAGATAAAGACAATACAAAGATAATTACCGGCCAATATACCTCGTGAATATAGATGCCAAATTCTCAAAAAAATTCCAGAAAATTGAACCCAGCATTACATTAGAATGATCATACATCATGACCAAGTGGAATTTATTCCAGGGATTCAAGTATGGTACAATATCCACAAATCAATACACTGCATAAACAAACTGAAAGATAAAACCATAAAATCCTATCCACTGATGCAGAAAAAGCATTTGACAAAATCTAACACACTTTCTTGATAAAAACTCTCAACAAGGTGGGAATAGAAGGATCATACCTAAACATAATAAAAGCCCTATATGACAAACCCACAGCCAACATCATACTCAATGGGAAAATACTAAAACCATTTGCACTAACAACAGGAACAAGGCAGGTATACCCACTCTCACCACTACTGTTCAGCATAGTACTGGAAGTTCTAGGCATTACAATCAGAAAAGAAGAAGAAATAAAAGCATACGAATTGGAAAAGAAGAAAGAAAACTGTCCTTATTTGCAGATGACATGATATTGTACATAGAAAACCCCAAAGACTCCATCAAAAAAATACTAGACTTAATAAATGAATTCAGCAGTGTAGCAGGATACAAAATTAACACACATACATCTATGGCTTTTCTATACAACAATAATGACCTCATAGAAAGAGAAACAAAAAAAATCCATGCCATTTACCATAGGAACAAAAACATTAAGATACCTAGGAATAAAGTTAACCAAAGAAATAAAGTAACTGTACTCAGAAAATTTCATTATGCTGAAAAAAGAGATAGAGGAATACATGAGCAAATGGAAGCTTATACCATGTTCATGGATTGGTACAATCAACATCATTAAAGTGACCATAAAACCCAAAGCAATTTATAACTTCAATGCAATCTCCATTAAAATACCAACGGCATACTTCAAACTCCAAAAATTCATCTGGAATAAAAAAAAAAAAAGACCCCAAATAGCTGCAGCAATCTTGAGAAAGAAGAACAATGTGGGAGGGATCACAATACCAGATATCAAGCTATACTGCAAAGCCACTGTTCTCAAAACTGCCTGGTCTGGCACAAGCACAGACATATAGACCAGTGGACTGAACAGGAAACCCAGAAATTGACACAAGCCATTATGCTCAATTTATATTTGACAAAGGAGGCAAGAGCATACAATGGAGTCAAGACAGTCTCTTTAATAAATGGTGTTGGGAAAAATAGACAGATACTTGCAAAAAAAATGAAACCAGACCAGCAACTTACACCATACACAAAAATAAACTCTAAGTCAATAAAGGACTTAAATATAAGATGGGAAACAATAAAAATCTTAGAAAAAGCCATAGGCAGCAAATAGCAGACATTTGTCATAGCAATATCTTTACTGATACAGCTCCTAGGGAAACGGAAACTAAGGAGAAAATAAACAATTGGAACTACATCACAATAAAAAGCTTCTGCACAGTAAAAGAAACCATCAACAAAACAACAAGAAATCCTGCTGCATGGGAGAACATATTTGCCAATGTTATCTTGATGAGGGTTTAATCTCCAACATTTACAAGGAACTCATACAACTTAACAAAAGGAAGATAAACAATCCAATCAAAAAATGGGCAATGGATCTACACAGACATTTTCTAAAGAGGATATACAGAAATCCTAGAGATATATGAATACATGCTCAAAGTCACTAATCATCTGAGAGATGCAAATCAAAGCAACAATGAGGTACCATCTCACACCTGCCAGAATGGCTATCATCACCATCTATCAACAAAGGACAAGTGCTGGAGAGGATGCAGAGAAAAAGAAACCCTCCTTCACTTCTGGTGGGAATGCAGTCTGGTGCAGCCACTGTGGAGAACAGTATGGCCTTTCCTCAAAAAATTAAAAATGGAACTTCCATTTGACCCAGTAATCTTACTTCTAAGAATATATCCCAAGAAAACAGAAATACCATTCGAAGGATATATGCATCCATATGTTCATAACAGCCCAATTTACAACAGCTAAGATTTGGATCAGCCTAAATGCCCATCAGCAGATGAGTGGATTATAAAATTGGTACATCTATACAGTGGAATACTACACTGCTGTAAAAAGGAGGAATTCTTAACATTTGCAACAGCATGGCTGGAACTGGAGAGCATTATGCTAAGTGAAATAAGCCAGGAAGTGAAAGAAAAATACCACATGATCTCACTCATTTGTGGAATATAAAAAACATTATAAACTGATGAACAAAAATAAATACAGAGGCAAAGAAGCATCGAACAGACGTCAAACTACAGTGGGAAGGAAGAGGTGCATTGGGAGTGGGGGGGTAAGAGATCAACTGAAGGACTTGTATGCATACATACAAGCATAACCAATGGACACAAGACACTAGGGGGTGAGGGAATGTGCTGGGAGATAAGGGAGGCCAGAGGAGAGGTCAATGGGAGAAAAAGGGGACATATGTACTACTATTTGTAATACTTTAAACAATAAAATAAAATTTAAAAAATAGATGACTGAGTGGGCCTAATCTGTGAGTTGGACATCCCCCCAGGGCTCACAGACTACAAGAGGGTGCAGGCCGGGCTGTGGGACCACTCCGCTCTGAGTTCATGAATTTCGTGCACCAGGCCTCTAGTAACTTATAACAAAAAATTATACTAGAGATAAATAAAAGCATTTTATAATGACAAGAGTACCAATCTATCAGGAAGTTGTAAGTTATAAATATACTAGTGGCTTGGTGCACAAAATATGTGCACATTAACAGGGAATTAATTAGAGGAAATATTTTAATATTGCTATTTGCCCTTTCTCTATAATAAAAGTGTCAGAGATGAAAGGAAAATAATTAAATGTATATGAAAATCTACCTCCTGTTAGAGTCTGAGGCATGCCGTGGGACCCAGAGTCAAGTCTCCACCCACCCACGTGTACTTCAAAATCATGTGAGACCCAGACCCAGCCTGCCACACCCCCCTTGGACTAGATCCAGCCCCACCCCTGACAAGCCCTGCCAGGCTGGGAGTGCAGCCTCAGGTCCCCCAGCAAATCACTAAGCAGGGTGCGCAACCTTAGGGCCCCCATCAAGCCCCACTGGGCAAGGGTCACAGCTTCAGCTCCCCCGACCTAGTGTTAGTTGAGGGGCGCAGCCTCAGGTCCCCTGGAGTACCTTCAGGTCTCCAGGCCTTGCACCAAAGCAGGAGGCATGTGGGGCATGGCCTGAGGTCCCCCAGCCTGGCACAGGTGTGGGGGGCATGGCCTGAGATCTCCCAGCCTGGAGCCAGGGCGGGGGGTGGAGCCTGAGTTACCCCATCAAGCCCAGCTGGGCCAGGGGCATGGCCTCAGGTCCCCTGGCCTGGTGCCAGGGTGGGGGTGCAGCCTGTGGTCTCCCAGCCTGGTGCCAGGACAAGGGCTGTGGCCTGAGGTCGCCTGACCCAGCACTAGGGCAGGGATCATGGCCTGAGGTCCCCCGGCCTGGCACCAGGGTGGGGAGCACAGCCTGCGGTCCCCATCAATTACTGCCGGGTGGAGGTGCATGACCTGAGGTCCTCTGTCTAACCCCACTGGGTGGGGAATGCAGCCTCATGTCCCCCTCCCTGGCCCGGGTCCACACAGCCTCAAGTCCCTGCTGATTGCTCATTTTGGCTCATTATGGGAACCCCATTCCCGCTGTGGGAGCAGCCATCTTGTGTTATGGCAACCCTGCCTCCACTGTGGGCACAGCCATCCTATGATGCCGTGATGGTGTGAGGGTCAATTTGAATATTACCTCTTTATTATATAGGATATGTTCTTAATAAGAGAGCACTAAAATTTATTTTTTTAAAAAAATATATTTTATTGATTTTTCACAGAGAAGAAGGGAGAGGGATAGAGAGCTATAAACATCAATGAGAGAAATCGATCAGCTGCCTCCTGCACACCCCCCATGGAGGATGTGCCCGCAACCAAGGCACATGCTTTTGACCAGAATAAAACCTGGGACCCTTCAGTCCGCAGGCCGACGCTCTATCCACTGAGCCAAACCGGTTCAGCCAAAATTTATTAAATAACAATTGACAGAAATGGGGGAATAAACAAACTAACAATAACAGTTAGAAAATTCAATGATCTACTTTTAATAAGTGATAAGACCACTACTCAATATTTACCAAAGAAATAAAATAGCTGAATGACACTATAAAGCAACTAGACATAACATCTCTAGAATAGACTAACCAGCAACCCAACAAAGGATATAAATTATTCTTAAGTGAGAATATTAACTAGAATAGAACATATGCTAGGCAATAAAACAAACTTCAGTAAAATCTAAAATCTAAAATAATAAAAAATATCTTCTCTAATCCAATGGAATAAAATTAGAAATTGATAATTGGGGAAATTAAGAAATATGTGGAAATTAAATAATGTGATGATAAACAGTCCCGATGGTTTTCAGAATAAATCTAAAGAAAGTGAGAAAATACTTTGAAATGAATAAAAATGAAGGTATTACATACCAAAACTTATGTGACATAGATAAAGCAGTGGTTAGAAGGAAAATTATAACTGCAAATGTCTATATTAAGAAAAAATGAAAATAAATATTGCAAATTAACAATCTCACATTCCACCTGAAGACATTGAAAAAATAACAGCAAACTAAATCTCAGATAAGCAGAGGAATGGAATAATAATGCTTAGAATGGAAATTAATAAAATAGAAAAAATAAATGAAATGAAAAGCTGGTCCTTTAAAATTTGACAAACCTTTTCATTGACAGATGTTTACTTAGTCTGATTAAGAAAAAAATCCAGCATCTATTGATATGATGGTGTGATTTTGGTCTTAAAATTTGTTTATGTGATGTATCACATTTATTGATTTGTGAATATTGTACCAGCCTTGCATCCCTGGAATAAATCCCACTTGGTAACAATGTATGATATTTTTAATATATTGCTTGTTCTGATTTGATAATAGTTTATTGAGTATTTTAGCATCTACTAGTATGTTCTTCAGAGATACTGGCCTGTAATTCTCTTTCTTTGTAGTGTTGTTATCTGATTCTGGAATTAGGATAATGCTGGCCTCATTAAAAGAGATTGGAAGTGCTCCTTCCACTTGCATTCTTTGGAATATTTTGAGGAGGATAGGTGTTCGTTCTTCTTTGAATGCATGGTAAAACTCCCCTGTGAATACAGGGCTTTTTGTTTTGCTGGGAGATTTTTTGTTGTTGTTAATTAGTGCTTCAATTTCATCAGTAATTATTGGCCTATTCAGATTTTCTGCTTCTTCCTGATTCAGTTTGGGAAGATTGTAATTTTCTAGGAATTTGCCCATTTATCCAGGTTGTCCAGGTTAGTGGCATATGGTTATTCATAATATTTTCTAACAATCCTTTTTAAAAATTATTTATTTATTTATTATTTATTTATTGTTTAAATTATTACATATGTCTCCTTTTTCCCTGAAAGTCACCCCCCAGCCACTCCCACACCCCAGGACAAGCCCCCACCACCCCAGCGTCTGTGTCCATTGGTCATGCTAATATGCATGCATACAAGTGCTTTGGTTGATCTCTAAACTCCCCTGCCCTGTCTTTTCTCTGAGGTTGTATTTTTTCATGATCCTTTGAATTTCTGTGGGGTTGGTTGTTACTTCACCTCTTTCATTTCTGATTTTGTTTATTGGGTCATCTCTCTTTGCTTCTTAGTGAGCCTGCTTGGAGGTTCATCAATCTTGTGTATCCTTTCAAAGAACCATCTCTTGGTTTTATTGCTCTTTTGTATTTTTTTGGGGGTGTGTGTGTGTGGGGGGGGGCTCTATGTCATTTATTTCCACTTCTGATCTTTATTTATTCCTTCATTCTGCTTACTGTGGGCTTTTCTTTTTGCTCTCTTTCTAATTCTTTCAGTTGTAGGGTTAGATATTTTATTACCATTCTTTCTTTTTTGTTGAGGTAGGCCTGTAGAGCTATTAAGTTCCCTCTCAGGATTGCTTTCACTGTGCCCCATAGATTTTTGATTCTTGTGTTTTCATTGTTGTTTGTTACCAGGATGCTTTTATCTTCTATGATCTCTTTGGTAACCCAGTCATTGTTTAATAGAATGCTATTTAACCTCCAAATATTTGATTTTTTTACATTGTTTTTACTGTAGTTGATTGCTAATTTTATGCCATTGTGATCTGAAACGATGTTTGATATGATTTCTATCTTCTTGAATTTGAAGAGACTTTGTCTGTGTTCCAATATGTATTATATCTTTGAAAGTGACCCATGTGCACTTGAGAAGAATGTATATTCTGTAGCTTTGTGGTGAAGTGTTCTGAAAATGTCAATTAATTCCATCTGATATAGTGATTCCTTTAATATTTATGTTTCCTTGCTGATTTTTTGTTTAGAAGATTTATCCAGTGGTGTCAAAGAGGTATTAACGTCCCCTATTATAACTTTACCTGAGGCCTGATGCACAAAATTTGTGCATGGTGGGGGGAGGTCCCTCAGCCGGACCTGCACCCTCTCCAATCCAGGATCCCTCTTGCAATCTGGAACCACTGGCTCCTAACTACTCACTTGCCTGTTGGCCTGATGTCCCTAAATGCTCCCCCTGCTGATCTCATCCTCCTAACTACTCTCCCCTGCCAGCCTGATCCCCCTAACTTCTTATTTGCTGTCCGCTGCTGGCCTGATCCCCCTCACTGTGTATTTTCACTCCCCTCCTGGCCTGATCACCCAAACTGCATATCTGTGCTCCCCTCCTGGCCTGATCTCCTAACTACCTATCTGCTCTTCCCTCCTTGCTTGATACCCCAAACTGCCTATCTGCTCTCCCCTCCAGGCCTCATCCCCCTAACTTCCTATATGCTCTCCCCTCCTGGTTTAATCCCCCTAACTACCTATATGTTTTCCACTCCTGGCCTGATCCTCCTAACTGCCTATCTTCTCTCCCTTCCTCTCCGTGCCCTTTGGACCCCTGGCACAATAGTACTGAGAGCTCTCCGCTGCAGCCCCTACCACATCCTGATTGGTTGTTATGTGATGGTGTCCTGTCTAATTTGCATATTCCTCTATTATTAGCACAGATTGCTGTCGATCTCTCCCTTGATATTTTCAAAAAGTATTTTTGTTTTGTTTTGTTTTCTTTTATGTATTTGGGTGCTCCTGTATTGGGTGTATATATGTTTAACAGAATTATATCCTTATGTAAATCGCTATCTTTAGTATTATGAAGTGGCTTCCCTTATCTTTTGTTATGGCCTTCACTTTGAGGTCTAACTTGTCACATATAAGTATTCCTATCCCAGCTTTTTTATTTTTAATTTTCATTGGCCTGAAAATTTTTTTCCATCCCTTCATTATCAGTCTGTGTGAGTCCTTTGTTCTGGGATAGGTCTATTGTAGACAGAAAATATATGGATCATGTTTTATTATCCATTCAGATACCCTATGTCTTTTGATTGGAGCATTTAATCCATGTATGCTTAAGGTTATTATTGATAGGCACTTGTTTTTCACCATTTTTATTATTTATACCTGTGTTCATTCTTCCCTTTTTATTTATTCTTTATACAGCAGTCCCTTTAGCATTTCTTGCATTGCTGGCTTGGTGGTAATAAACTCCCTTGGCCCTTTTTTTGTATGTGAAGCTCCTGATTTCCCTTTCAATTTTGAATGATAGCCTTGCTGGATATAGTATTGGATTCAGTCCCTTGCTTTTCATCACTTTGTATATTTCCTTCCATTCCTTTCTGGCCTGATGTGTTTCTATTGTGAAATCAGTTGATAGTCTAATGGGAGATCTCTTCTAGGTAACTTTCTGTCTCTCCCTGGCAGCCTTTAAGACTCTCACTTTGTTATTGATGTTTGCCAATTTAATTATGATGTGTCTTAGTGTTGGTCTTTTGGGGTTCATCTTGTTTGGAACTGTCTGTGCTTCTTGGACTTTTGTGAGTTTTTTTTCTTCCCAATATCAGGGAGGTTTTCTGTCATTATTTCTTCAAATAGGTTTCCTATTTCTCAGTTTCATCTCCTCCTGTCACCATTATTATGTGGATGTTGTTTTGTTTTGTGTTGCCCCAAAGCTCCCTTAGGCTCTCCTCCTAATTTTTAAGCTTTTTTTCCCAGTTGTTGCTCTATTTGGGTATTTTTTTCTACCTTGTCTTCTAGCTCACTGATGCGGTCATCGGCTTCTTCTAGTCTACTGTTTTTTTTATTTATTGCTTAAAGTATTACAAAGGGTATTACATATGTGTCCTTTTCCCCCCCCACCATTGACAATCCCCTGGTTCCCCTACCCCCCAGTGTCGTATGTCCATTGGTTATGCTTATGTGCATGAATACAAGTCCTTCGGTTGATCTCTTACCCCCTTCCCTCCTTCCCCCCAACCCTCCCCAGCCTTCCCGCTTCAGTTTGACAATCTGTTTGAGGCAGCTCTGCCTCTGTATCTATTATTGTTCAAAAGTTTATAATGGTCTCTATTATCCATGAATGAGTGAGATCATGTGGTATTTTTCCTTCATTGACTGGCTTATTTCACTTAGTATAATGCTCTCCAGTTCCATCCATGCCGTTGCAAATGGTAAGAGTTCCTTCTTTTTTTACAGCAGCATAGTATTCCATCGTGTAGATGTACCATAGTTTTCTAATCCATTCATCTACTGATGGGCACTTAGGCTGATTCCAGATCTTAGCTATGGTGAATTGTGCTGCTATGAACATATGGATGCCTATATCCTTACTGATTGGTGTTTCTGGTTTCTTAGGATATATTCCTAGAAGTGGGATCACAGGGTCAAATGGGAGTTCCATTTTTAGTTTTTTGAGGAAACTTCATACTGTCTTCCATAGTGGCTGCACCAGTCTGCATTCCCACCAGCAGTGCACAAGTGTTCCTTTCCAGGTCTACTGTTGATGCTTTCTATTATGTTCTTTATTGTAGCTATGTCATTCTTCATTTGTTTTTCGTTCTTCTTCATTTCCTCCTCATTCCAATACATGTTGTTAAATTTGTCTTCCATAATTTTCAACTTCCTTATGACAATTGCTCTGAATTCATTCTCAGACAAATTGCTTGCCTCCATTTCATTCACTTCCTTTTCTGGTGATTCCTCCTTTACTTTCACATAGGGGCTGTTTCTTTGTCTCCCCATTATTGCTCCTCTCAGCATGTCTGGGTCTGTGGCTCACTCCCTATCATGTTGATGAAAAGGCATAAAATACAACTCAACAAGCCATGACACAGAGGGAGGAAAACACAAATTAGTCACGACACCAAAAACACCAAATAAAGGTGACCACCAGAGACCACCAGAGAAAAGAGAATCAGGGGAGAAAAAAGAGCACAAAAATGATATTGAGAAAAGGAAAAAAAGGTAAGAGAGAAAAGAAAAAGAAGAAAAAATAAAGGGAAAATATAGGTATATGGGGAGAAAACTCCACAAAACCAAAAAATGGAAACAACAAACACCAATAAAAAAAGGGAGGAACTGAATCTGAAGAGGCAGAGCTTATTTCCAGAAGGTAAGTTATAGGAATTGAATGAATGGAGAAATTGCCATGATTCAGTATACAAGAGCTAGACATAGAATGAGTGTATAAGAAGAAAAGTAAAAAACAAAATTATATATATATTTAAAAATTGCCCGTTCTTAAATATATATATATATTGAAAAGGAGAATAGAATAGAGAGCAGATAGGCCTGAGTTTGGTGAGTGAAACTAATTAAGCTATTAGTAGAAGAAGAGAACAAGTGCAGAGAGGAAAAAACAAAAGCATAAAATAAAAACAAAACAACAAACAAGAACAACAAAAATGTTGGCTATCGAAGAAAGAGAAAAGAGAAGGGTGTGTCGACTTGGAGCAGGGGAGAAGAAATTATCTATATGAGTAAGCCAACAAAGACTACTATAATAGTAATGCATCAATAAAACAGATAAAGAATATCAATTTTAACAAGAAGTAAAAGGAAAGGAGAGAGAAAAACTAAAGCAGGACAGGAGGAGGGAAAAGAATGAAAAAGAGGGAAGTGAGGTAGAAAAGGTTGGTAAAAAGGAAAAAATTAAAGTTCAATAAAGGAAAAAAATAGAAATAGAATGTAGAACACCAATCCAAAAAAATAAAATATTAAATAATAATAAAAAATAAAATGAAGAAAAAAGAAAAAATGTATTTTTTTAATTAAAAAATAACATTTAAAAAATGAAGTAATGAAGTGTTCGCTTTAGCTGAGTTTTAATGTCCCATGGGGTCTGGTTTAAGACCCTTCTCTACTGTTCTGTCTGACACGTCTGTTTCCTGTTAGGTAATCAGCACCGTGTTGAAGTTCCCAGCAATCCACCGCTCTTCTGTCAGACTCTACAGCCTTGGTTTCAGGCAGGCAGGCTCATTCTGGACATTTTGTTCGTCCGCCCGCTTTCAGTCATATTTACACAAGCGTCTATTTCTGACACCGGCTCTAGGTGACAGTGCCCCTGTATTAGTTTATGGGATGAAATGGCTCCTCTACCCAGTCCCCGAGGGTTCCCTGAGTGTATTCAGAATCCTTGTTTCCCTGTGGAGCTCAAGGCTGAGTGTGGCTGCACTGCTAGGATGTGCTGGCTCTTCAGGAGAAAAATAGCTGGGTTGGAGGGACCGAACTGTCTCAGAGCTGGTTTTCTGGCCAACTTTCCCTATTTTGCTCCCCAGCTTCCACAATCCACCTTCCCCTACACTGCAGCCTAGGTGTGCATTTGTAATTGAAAGATCCTATGGACTGGGTTTAGCCAGTAAAAGCAAGAAAAATATAAAGACAGAGCAACTGTGCCACTGTGCATCTCTGCCCCCCAGCACTGAATGGCCAGTGCAGAACTTCAGGCTGCCTTTCTGGGCACAGCCTCCCATGGCTGAGGACTTAGATCTAGAGTCCCCAGCTTCCAGCAGTCCTGTGGCCCTCCTTCCACAGTCGAGTATTATGCATGTCCCCAATGGACACGGATTTGGTACAGCACAGTTTCCTTTTGACCTTCTAGTCCCAGTTGCACACATCACTCTCCCACCCAGATCCCCAATCCTACCATTCTCCAGGCATTCTGTCCTTTCTGGCCATGGATTGTCTCATCAGCTGTGTTTAATTAACCAATTATGGGTGGATGTTATTTGATTCAGCTGTTTCTTCTATCTGCTTCTGAGAAGGTGCAAGACACATCTGCCTATTTGGCCACCATTTTGTCTCCCCCTGGACAAATTTTCCTTACAATCCTTTTTAATTCTGTGGTGTCAGTTGTTACTTCACCACTTATTTTATTTATTTGGGTCCTCTCTCTTTGTTTCTTGATGAGTCTGAATAAAGATTAATCAATCTTTTTTATCTTTTCAAAGAGCCAGCTTTTGGTTTCATTGATTTTTTATATTGGGTTTTTAGTCCCTATATCATTTAATTCTGTTCTGATCTATTTTTTATTTTTTTAAATATATATTTTATTGATTTTTTACAGAGAGGAGGGGAGAGGGATAGAGAGTTAGAAACATCGATGAGAGAGAAACATCAATGAAACATCGATCAGCTGTCTCCTGCACACTCCCTACTGGGGATGTGCCCAAAACCAAGGTACATGCCCTTGACCGAAATCGAACCTGGGACCCTTGAGTCCTCAGGCCAATGCTCTATCCATTGAGCAAAACCGGTTAGGGCCTGATCTAATTTTTAAATTCTTTATTGTTTAAAGTATTACATATAGTACTATATATGTCTTCTCTGTTCTCCATTGACTTCTCCCTGTCCACTCCCATCCCCCTGCACATGACCTCACTCCCCTAGTGTCTGTGTCCATTGGGTATGCTTTTATGCATGCATACAAGCACTTTGGTTGATCTCTTACTCCCCCCGCCTGCCTTCTCTCTGAAGTTTGATGGTCTGTTTGATGCTTCTATGTGTCTGGCCCTATTTTTGTTTTTCCTTCCTTCTACCTACTCTGGGCTTTTTTGTTGTTCTCTTTCTAATTCTTTAAGATGTAGGTTAGATAGTTTATTATTAATTGTTCTTTTTTTTTTGAGGTAGGCCTGTAGTGCTATGAACTTCCTTGTCAGGACTGCTTTTGATGTGTCCCAGAGAATAGGAGTTGTTTTGTGTTCATTTTCATTTATTTTGAGGAAGTTTTTGATTTATATTTTATCTAATTGGTAACCCATTCATTGTTTAATAATATGCTATTTATCCTCCACATGTTTGAATGTTTTTGAGTTTTTTTACTGTAGTTGATTTCTGATGTCATTCCACTGTTATTATAGGAGGTGCTTGCTATGATTTCAATCTTTTTGAATTTGTCGACTTGTGTTGTGTCCTAACATGTCGACTATTTTGAGAATGATCCATGTGCATTTGGGAGGAGTTTACATTCTGAAGCTTTGGGGTGAAATGTTTTATAAATGTCAATTAAATTCATCTGATCCATTGTGTCATTAAAGTCACTGTTTCCTTGAAAATTTTCTGTCTGTAAGATCTATCCAGTGAAGGTGAAGTCTGTGGGGTGTTCAAGTCCCCTACTATGACTGTACTGCTGTCAATCTCTCTGTTAAAGTCCTCCAGAAGTCTTTTTAATATATGGAGGTGTTCAATGTCTCTCTCTCAAATCTATAAGCATATCCTCAAGTGGGTATTAAAAAAAAACCTAACAGCTAACATCATTCTAAATGATAAAGTACTAGATTATTTTCCCCTAAGGTTGCGGTGTTTACTCTTGCGACATTGAAATGGGACTTCTAAACAGGGCACCTAGGGGAAAAAAATAAATAATCTTATAAAATGAAGAGGTAATATGCAAATTAACCCTCAAACCCTCACAAGATGGTTGTCTATGACCAGGCTGCCAGGGAGGTTAGTGAGGGACAACTGAACAAGCAGGCTGCATGGGGCAACTAGGCTGGCAGGGGGGAAAGTTGGTGGTGAGCAGACTGGCAGGGGGGCAATGAGGGGCGAATAGGCCAGCAGCGGGGCATTTAGGGGTGACCAGGACAGCAGGGGAGGCAGTAAGGGGTGATTAGGCTGGCAGGGGGAGAAATAAGGGGTGACTAGGCCAGCGGGGGGAGCAGTTGGGAGTGACCAGGGACAATGAGGGCCGCCAAGGCCAATGGGGGGAAGCAGTTGGGGGCAACCAAGCTTGCAGGGGGGCAGTTGGGGGTGATTAGGCTGGCAGGGTGGGACAGTGAGGGGTGACCAGGCAGGAAGGCAGGTGATCAATTAGGAGCCAGCGATCCAGGACTGTGAGAGGGATGTCTGACTGCCGGTTTAGGCCCAATTCCTGGGATCAGGACTAAACCGGCATATGGACATCCTCTAAGGAGTCCCTGACTGGAGCGGCTGCAGGCTTGGCTGAGGCGGAAACATCCATGCACAAATTTCATGCTCTGGGCTTCTAGAAAATAACAAATAAATAAATAATAAATAGAAGAAATCCAAATTGGAAAAGAAATAAATTATATTTATGTACACGAATATATATAATCCTAAAAAAACACACAAAACCCCCCAGTATTACAACTTAGAAATTTGTTCAGCAAGCTTTTAGAGTATAAGATCAATAAACAAAAATCAATTTAGGGGATCCAAAATGGCTGCCAATGGGACAGCAGGCTGCCAAATAGTGTGTGAGTTAGAGAATGAAAGGAAAGTGCATAGACATGCGGTGAGTGTCTGTATTTGTGAGTGAGGGACACCTATATTCCACAGAACTGTTGGGGACTGGCAGACCATGCTCCCCTTACTAGGCAGCCTCTATTATTGCTGTAATCTCTCCCAGAACAGCTGGCTCTGCCACAGAGACAACACTATATTTTTTTTTTTTACTGTTTTCAGATTATTCTTTTTGTTGTTGTTGTTTTTATGTATATATATTTCTTTTTACTGAATAAGATAATACAAATGTTGAAGGGGAGACCAGCTGTGATCAGAAGCCCACCTTAACTTCAACTGGGGAGACCTCAGATACCTACTGGGACCCTATAACCACAACACCCAGGGACAAGCTGCCTCAGCTGCGAACCCACAAACACCAAGACTCCAGCCTATCCAACTGTGGGTGCCTAAAAAGTCTATCCAGGGGGAGACAAAGTGTCACTGAATATGCGGACAGGTCCTGTGCCTTCTCAGAGAACAGATGGAAGGAACAGCTGAATTGAACAACTCCACCCAGAATTGGCAAATTAAACACAGCTGGTGATGCAATCCATGGACATAAAGGAAAGCTAGAGAAAGCTCTGCCTCCTCAGATTCATCTGGGTGTTTTTTGTTTGGGAGTTTGTTGTTTGCATTTTTTGGATTAGTTGTTGTTTATTGTATGCATTCATCTCTGTGTGTTTGTTGTTTGCATTTTTTAGATTACTTGTTGTTTTTTGGAGTTTTATCCCCATATACATATATTTTCCCCCTTCTTTTACCTTCCCATTCTTTCACTCTAAAATTTTTGTTTTTCTCATTATCACTTTTGCTTTCTCTTCTATCCCCTAATTCTCTTTTCTCTGGTGGTCACCTTTATTTGGGGTGATTAGTATTGTGAATATATTTGTGTTTGGTGTCTGGTGTGTTGTGCCTTGTCATGTTGTATTTTGTTCCTTTAGGTCAATGTAGGAGAGAGAGAGCTACATAACCAGATACCCTGAGAGGATTGATCATGGGAAGACAAAGAAACAGCCCACATAAGGAGGAAAAGGAGGAATAACCAGAAAAGGAAGTAAACGAAACAGAGGGAAGCAATATGTTAGAGAAAGAATTCAGAGCAATGGTCATAAGAAAAGGATGAAAGACAAATTCAACAATGTGTGTAAGAACCAGGAGGAAATGAATATGAACCAAGAAAAAATGAAAAATGGTATTGCTGCAATGCTGAAGAATTCAATAGAAAGCATCAGCAGTAGACTAAAAGAAGCGGAGGATTGTATCAATAAGCTACAAGACAAGGTAGGAAAAATACCCAATAGGAGCAGCATCTAGAAAAAAAAAAAAACTTAGAAAACAGGAGGAGAGCCTAAGGGAACTTTGGAACAACATGAAATGAAACAACATCTGCATAATAGGGTGCCAGAAGGAGAGAAAACTGAGCAAGGAATAGAAAACCTGTTTGAAAATATACAGACAAAAAAACTTTCTTGATATTGGCAAGAAAAAAACTCACATAAGTCCAAGAAGCTCACAGAGTACCAAACAAGATGAACCCCAAAAAACCAACACCAAGGCACATTGTAATTAAATTGGCAAACACCAACTACAAAGTAAGAATCTTAAAGGCTGCTAGAGAGAGACAAAAAGTTACCTAAAAGGGATCTCCCATCAGACTTTGACTGATTTCTCAACAGAAACACATAAGGCCAGAAGGGAATGGAATGAAATATACCAAGTTATGCTAAGCAAGGATCTGAATCCAAGAATACTGTACCCAGCAAGGCTATCGATCAAAGTTGAGGGTGAAATCTGGAGCTTTACAGACAGAAAAAAAAGACAAAGGGAGTTTATTACCACCAAACCAGCAATGCAAAAAATGCCAAAGTTTCTGCTGTAAAAAGAAGAAATAGGAAGGGAAGAAGGAACACAGGTATAAAGAATAAAACTGGTGACAAACCAGTACCTATCAATAATAACTTTAAATTTAAATGGATTAAAGTCCCCAATCAAAAGACACAGGGTACCTGAGTGGATAAGAAAACATGATCCTATATATCTGCTGTCTATAGGAGTCCCAACTCAGAACAAAGGTCTCACACAGACTGATGGTGAAGGGATGGGAAAAGGTTTTCAGGAGGATGTAAATGAAAAAAAAAACACCTGGGGCAGCAATATTTATATCTGACAAATAAGACCTCAAAGTGAAGGCCAAAACAAGAGATAAGGAAGGCCACTTCAAAATACTAAAGGGAGAAATTCAGCAAGAAGATATAACTCTGGTAAACATATATTCACCCAATACAAGAGCACAAAAATACATAAAAAAAAACTTCTGCAGGATATAAAGGCAGAGATTGACAGGAATTCAGTCATAGTAGGGTACCTTAATACCCCACTAACCTGACTGAAACAATCCTCTAAAAATATCATCAAAGAAAAAGCAATCTTAAATGACTCACTTGATCAGAAGAAATTAATTGACATCTTCAGAACATTTCACCCCAAAGCTACAGAATATACATTTTTCTCAAGTGCACATGGGTCATTTTCAAAGATATATCACATATTGGGACACAGGCAAAGTTTCTTCAAATTCAAGAAGATAGAAATCATATCAAGCATCTTTTCAGATCACAATGGCATAAAATTAGAAATCAACTACAATAAAAACAATAAAAAAATCAAACACATTGAGGCTAAAGAGCATGATATTAAACAATGATTGGGTTATCAAAGAGATCAAAGAAGAAATAAAAAAGCATCATGGCCACAAATGGCAATGAAAACATAACAATCCAAAATCTATGGGACACAGTGAAAGCAGTCTTGAGAGGAATTTCATAGCTCTACAGGCCTATCTCAAAAAAACAAGAAAAAATGGTAATAAATTATCTAACCCTACAACTCAATGAGTTAAAAAGAGAGCAACAAGAAAACTGCAGAGTGAGCAGAAGTAAGGAAATAATAAAGATAAAAGCAGAAATAAATGGCATAGAGACCAAAAAAACATTATAAAAGTTCAACACAACCAAGAGCTGGTTCTTTAAAAGGATAAACAAGACTGATGAACCTCTAGCCAGGCTCACAATGAAGCAAAGGGAAGGAACCAAAATAAAAAAAAAAAAATCAGAAATGAAACAGGTGAAGTAACAACCGATCCCAGAGTAATACAAAAATTTATGAAAAAAAATACTATGAAAAGATCTAGTCCAACAAAATGGACAACCTAGATGAAATAGACATATTCTTAGAAAAATTCAAACTCCAGAAACTCAATCAGGAAGAAGAAAAAAAAAAACAACCTAAATAGGCTGATAACTACTGAAGAATTTGAAGCAGCAATCAAAAACATTGCATCAAACAAAAGCTCTGGTACAGATGGCTTTACAGCAGAGTTCTACCATACATTCAAAGAAGAACTAAAACCTATCCTCCTCAGACTATTTCAAAAATTCAAGAAGAGGCACACTTCAAAGCTCTTTCTAAGAAGTCAGCATTACCCTAATCTCAAAAGCAGATAAACACACCACTAAAAAAAGAGAACTACAGGGCAATCTACACTAATAAAAGACAAACATGCAAATTGACCATGCCTTAAGCCACACCCACCAGCCAATCAGAGTGGCTATATGCAAATTAACCCAACCAAGATGGCGGCCGGCAGCCACAGAGCTGGAGCAAGCAGGAGGCTTGATTGCCCCAATGATGGAGGAAGCCAAGCTTCCCGCCTGCCGCGGACAGCTCTGAGCTCTAGTCAAAGCAAAAAAGTTTCAATTATAGAAGGTAAATAAACCCCAGATACCTGCTTTCAGCTGGCCGTGGCCATGGAGCTGGAGCAAGCAGGAGGCTTTGGTTGCCCCTGGCAATGGAGGAAGCCAAGCTTCCCTCCCACCCACCTTGGCTGGCTCTGAGCTCCTCTCAAGGCTACAAAGTTTCAATTATAGAAGGTAAATAAATCCCAGAATAAAAAAAAATAGAAAAAAAGGAGAGGCTTGGAGCTTCCGTCCCTGGGGGGGTGGGGGGGTTGGCTAGCCTGAAAACAGCCCTCAGCCCCTTGCCCAGACTGGCTAGGCACCCCAGTGGGACCCCACACCCTAAAGGGGGTGTGGCCAGCCTGAAAACAGCTATCAGCCCCTCACCCAGGATGGCCAAACCTCCATGGAGTGAGGGTCCCCACGGGGGGGGGGAGGCTTGACCAGCCTGCAAACACCATCAGCCTCTCACCAAGGCTGTCCAGGCACCCCATTGGGTACCCCCACCCTGAAGGGGGTGTGACCAGCCTGCAAAGACCCATCAGTCCCTCACCCAGGCTGGCCAGGCACCCAAACGGGACCCCCAACCTGATCTGGGACACCCTTCAGGGCAAACCAGCTGGCCCCACCCATGCACCAGGCCTCTATCCTATATAATAAAAGGGTAATATGCAAATTGACCCTAACAGCAGAAAGACTGGGAATGACTGGTCACTATGACACACATTGACCACCAGGGGCCAGAAACTCAATACAAAAGCCCCCCCCCCCCCCGGTGGTCAGTGCACTCCCACAGGGCGAACTCTACTCAGCCACAAGCCAGGCTGATGACTGCCAATAGAGTGGTGGTGGCAGGAGCCTCTCCTGCCTCCTCAGAAGTGCTAAGGATGTCCGACTGCAGCTTAGGCCTGGTCCCCACTGGCAAGTGTAAATCCCCCGAGGGCTCCCGGGCTGCCAGAGGTATGTCTGACTGCCAGCTTAGGCCCAATCCCCCAGGGAGCAGGCCTAAGCCAGCCAGTGGTCATACCCTGAAGGGTCCCAGACTGTGAGAGGGCACAGGCCAGGCTGAGGGACCCCCTGAGTGCACAAATTTTTGTTCACTGGGCCTCTCATCTACACTAATAAAAGAAAAAGATGCAAATTGGTGTCACTCTGCTATGCCCACTAGCCAATCAGAGTGACTATGCAAATTAACCCAACAAAGATGATGGTTAATTTGCATACTCAGGTGCAGAGCGATTTATGAAGACTGAAAATTTAAGACTGAAGAGGCCTGGGAAGCCAAGCCTCACTGCAGCTGCAGGGGAGAAGCCTAGCCTTGAGGCTTGGCTTCTCCGCTGCGTCTGGACCAAAGGCCTGGGTCCCGGGTGCCAGAGGAAAACCAGTGCTGGCAGCCAGTGGAAGGAAGGCCTATTGGGTGAATCTTCAAGCAATGGGCTTCTAGTATCTTTAATGAATGTAGATGCTCAAATCCTCAACAAAATTCTAACATCAGATTCAGCATTACATTAGAAAGATCATACACCATTACCAAGTGGGATTTATTCTGGGCATGCAAGGATGGTACAATATCCATAAATCAATAAATGTGATACATCACACAAACAAATTGAGAGACAAAAATCACATAATCATATCAATCACTGCTGAAAAAACATTTGACAAAATCTAACACACGTTCTTGGTAAAAATTTTCATCAAAGTGGGAATAGGGGGATCATACCTCAAAGTAAGAAAAGCTTTCTATGACAAACCTACAGCCAACATCATACTCAATGGGCAAAAACTAAACTCAATTCCCCTAAGAACAGGAACAAGACACTTTCACCATTCCTGTTCGATATAGGACTGGTCATCATGATCAGACAAGAAGAAGAAATAAAAGGCATCCAATTGGAAAAGAAGTAAAATTGTTTTTATTCACAGATGACATGATACTATACATAGAAAACCCCAAAGTCTCTATCAAAAAACTACTAGATCTAATAAATGAACTTGGCAATATACCAGGATACAAAACACCCAGAAATCTATTGCCTTTTTATACACCAATCATGAACTCACAGAAAGAGAAAGGGAAAAAACAATTCCATTTATCATTGCACCAAATAAATTAAGATACATAGGAATAAACTAAACTAAGGATGTAAAAGACCTATACTTGAAAAACTACAGAGGAAGACATCAACAAATTGACAGAGGAAGACATCAACAAATGGAAGAACATACCATGTTCATGGATTGGTAGAATCGACATCATTAAAATGTCCATACTACCCAAAGCAATGTACAGATTCAATGCAATCCCCATTAAAATACTAAAGGCATATTTCAGAGATATAGAACAAACTCTCCAAAAATTCATCTGGAATAAAAAAAGAATCCAATAGCCATAGCAATACTGAGAAAAAAGAACAAAGTTGGAGGGATCAAATTACCAGATATCAAGCTATATTACCAAGCCATGGTTCTCAAAACTGCGTGTTACTGGCACAAGAACAGACAGATAGACCAATGGAATAGAACAGAGAAGCCAGAAATCGACACAAGCCATTATGTTCAATTAATTTTTGACAAAGGAGGCAAGAGCATACAATGGAGTCAAGACAGTCTCTTCAATAAATGGTGCTGGGAAATATGGTCAGATACATGAAAAAAAATGAAACTATATCACAAACTTACATCATACACAAATACAAACTCAAAATGGCTAAAGGACTTAAATGTAACACAGGAAACCATAAAAATCCTACAAGACTCCATAGGCAGCAAAATAGCAGACATATTTCATAGCAATATATTTACAGACACAGCTCCTAGGGCAGTGGTTCTCAACCTTCCTAATGCCACGACCCTTTAATACAGTTCCCCATGTCGTGGTGACCCCCAACCATAAAATTATTTTCATTACTACTTCATAACTGTAATTTTGCTACTGTTATGAATCATAATGTAAATATCTGATATGCAGGATGTATTTTCATTGTTACAAATTGAACATTATTAAAGCATAGTGATTAATTACAAAAACAATATGTAATTATATATGTGTTTCCCGATGGTCTTAGGCAACCCCTGTGAATGGGTCGTTCGACCCCCAAAGGGGTCGCGTCCCACAGGTTGAGAACCGCTGTCCTAGGGCAATGGAGACTAAGGAGGAAATCAATAAATGGGACTACATCAAAATGAAAAGCTTCAGCACAGCAAAAGAAACCATCAACAAAACAACAATTTGAAAGCCTACTGCATGGAAGAGCATATTTGCCAATGATATTTCAGATAAGGGTTTACTTCAAAATTTACAGAGAACTCATACAAGTTAACAAAAGGAAGATAAATGATCCAATCAAAAAAAATGTGCGAAGGATCTAAATAGACATTTTTAGAAAAAGGACATACAGAAGGCCCAGAGACATATGAAAACATGCTCAAAGACACTAATCATCTGAGAGATGCAAATCAAAACAACAATGAGATACCATCTTGCACCTGTCATAATTGTTATCATCAACAAATCAACAAAGGACAATGCTGGCACAGATATGGAGAAAAATGAACCCTAATGCCCTGTTGGTAGGAATGCAGACTGGTGCCGCTACTGTGGAAGACAGTATGAAGTTTCCTCAAACATTTAAAAATGGAACTCACACTTGACCCAGTGATCCCACTTTTAGAACTATATCCCAAGAAAACAGAAACACCAATCATAAAGGATTTATGCACCCCCATGTTCATAGAAGCACAATTTACAATAGCTACAATTTGGAAACAGCATAGATGCCTATCTGCAGATCAATGGCTTAACAAACTGTGGTACATCTACACAATGGAATACTATCCTATCTAATAAAAGAGAAACATTGTAATTAGCCATAACTTCGATACCATTCCCATTGACTAATCAGGGCGATATGCAAATTAACTGCCAACCAAGATGGCGGCCTGCAGCCAGGCAACTGATGCGAACAGGAGGCTTGCTTGCTCCAGTGATGGAGGAAGCCAAGGTTCCCCACCTGCCGCTGCTGGGCTCTGAGCTGCTCTCTAAGAAACATTGTTGCAAATATAGAAGCTAAACAAAACCCCAGATACCTGCTTTCAGCCAGCCCAGATCTCAGAGCTGGAGTCACAACAAAGTTTCAAATACAGAAGGTAAACAAAGCCCAGAAACCTGCTTTCAGCAGCCGAGGTTTCATAACTAAAGCCGGCTCTCAGCTCCAGTGACAGCCATAGAAGGTAAATAAATCCCAGAATTTAAAAAAAAAAAGGTAAAAAGGAGAGGTTCAGAGCTTCAGTCACCCGCCAGCCTGAAAACGGCCCTCAGCCCCTTATTCAGGCTGGCCAGGCACCCCAGTGGGACCCCCAGCCTGAAGGGGGTGTGACCAGCTGCAAACGGCCATCATCCCCTCATCCAGGCTGGCCAGGAATCCCAGTGGGGACCCCCACCCTGATCCAAGACACCCTTCAGGGCAAACCAGCCAGCCCCCACCCATGCACCAGGCCTCTATCCTATATAGTAAAAGGGTAATATGCCTCCCAGCACAGGGATCAGCAGAGCAGCGAGGCCTCCCGGCCTGGGATCAGTGGAGCCACAAGGCCTCCCAATCCCGGGATCAGCGGAGCCATGAGGCCTCCTGGCACCAGGATCAATGGAGCCGCAAGGTCTCCTAGCACTCCTAGCACCGGGATCAGTGGAGCAGCGAGGCCTCACTGCCCCTGTGTCAAGCAGAGCCGCGAGGCCTCCCAGCAACGGGATCAGTGGAGCAGCAAGGCCTCTTAGCACTGGGATCAGCAGAGCCACAAGGCCTCCTGGCCCCTGGAGCAGCATGACAGGGGGTAGCGCCCAAACCCCTTGATCGCCCTGCTCTGTTCATGACAGGGGAAGGTGCCCCAACCCCCCCCATGGGCCCTGCTTTGTGTGTGATGGGGTGGAGCTGCAACCTCCCCATCGGCCCTGCCCTGAGTGTGACAGGGGGCAGTGCCCCAACCCCCTGATTGGCCCTGCTCTCTGGGTGACAGGGGGTGGCGCCCAAACCTCCCCATCGACCCTGCCTTGAGTGTGACAGGGGGCAGCGCCCCAACCCCCAATCGGCTCTACCTTGAGCATGACTGAGGGTGGCATTGCAACCTCCTGATCGGCCCTGCTCTGTGTGTGACAGGGGGCAGGGCCACAACTTCCCTATCCGCCCTGCTCTGTTCGTGACAGGGGAAGCACCCCAACCCCCTGATCAGCCGTGCTCTGTGCCTGATAGGGGGGAACTCCCCAACCCCGATTGGCCCTGCTCTGTGTGTGACAGGGTACAGAGCCCCAACCCCCCGATTGGCCCTGCTCTTTGGTTGACAGGGGGCAGCGCCCCAACCCCCTGATCAGCCGGCTCTGTATGTGACAGGGGTGGCACCACAACCCCCTGATTGGCCCTGCTTTGTGGGTGACGGGGGGTGGTGCCACAACCTCCCCATCGACCCTGCCTTGAGTGTGACAGGGGGTGGCGCCCCAACCCCCCAATTGGCCCTACCCTGAGCGTGACTGAGGGTGACATCACAACCTCCCAATCTGCCCTGCTCTGTGCATGACAGGGGCGGCGCCCCAACTCCCTAATCGACCCTGCTCTGAGCCCTACCAGGAGCTGTGGGGCAGGCACCTAGGGATTGGGCCTGCCCTCTGCCACCTGGGAGTGGGCCTAAGCCAGCAGGTCGTTATCTCCCGAGGGGTCTCAGACTATGAAAGGGCACAAGTGGGGCTGAGGGACACCCCCATCCCTGCCAGTGCTCAAATTTTTGTGCACCAGGCCTCTAGTGCTTTTATAAAAAGAAAAAACTTTTAACATTTGCAACAGCATGGATGGAACTGGAGAGCATTATGTTAAGTGAAATAAGCCAGTCAGAGAAAGATAAATATCACATGTTCTCACTCATATGTGGGATATAATTATCAACATAATTTGATGTACAAGAATAGATCCAGAGACAAATGGCAGGGGAGGGGTTTTAGAGAGCAACCAAAGGACTTGTATGCATGCATATTAGCATAACCAATGGACACCGACACTTGGGCAGTGGGGGTTTGCCCAGTGCGGGAATGGCTGGGGGGGTCAATTTGGAAAAATGAGACATATTTTAAACTTTAGACAATAAAAAAAATCAATTGCTTTTCTATACCTATAGTATCTAATAATCAACAAACATTGTAATTGACCATACCTTCGCTACACCTCCCATTGGCTAATCAGCATGATATGCAAAGATGGTGGTTAATTTGCATACATAGGCTCCAAGCCACGAGTGAAGTCTGATGGCTCCCGGCAGTGAAGCCTAAGGAAAGCCCTGTGTGGTTATGTCTCCTGTCAGGTCCCAGCAGCCTCAAGCCCTTCCACCTCGGTGCTGGGGCTGCTGGGGGCTGGATTGGAGACACAAACACCCAGGGGAGCCCGGCACACAGCAGCCCCAAGCCACTCCAGAGGGCCTATAGCAGACCTGGCTGGGAGCAACAGGGCCGACCAGCGAGGAACAACCCATCCACTCCTGCGGGCCGATTGTGGCAGTGTGGACCAGACTGGGCCAGGCAGGGCCATGGAGGGAGAGCAGGAAGGCATGACCCGCCCACTCCAGCAGGCCGATGCAACCTCGTTTTTCTGCGCCGTCACCTCCGCAGCTGCAGTGTTCAGACCCAGGCCCCCAGCCTGCCCTGGGCTCCGCTCAAGAGGGGGCTGGGGGCCTGGGGTTTATTAAACTTTACTGGAGCTGCTCACCACACCCCAGCCCCTTCCCCAGAACCACACTGCCCACAACATGGCACCTCGGTAGGGTCCTGACAGGTGGACCGGCAGGAATAGAGAGGGGGCTGCAGGGAGCCATGGAAGGGCAGGGCCGCGGGAGCCAAGCTCCTGGGAGTCTGAGGAGAGAGCCTGAAGGTAGAGGAACCTTCGGTATAGCGGCTGCCAGGAGCCACGGCCATGGGGTCTGCAGCAAAAGCGGCTGGCCAGGAGGCGGGAGGCCCAAGGGGCGCAGAGCGGCGCCAAAGTGGGGTGCACTGGAGGGGGCTCAGGCCTGGGCAGGGTGTTGGCAGTTGGGGATCTGCCTTGCCCGCGGAGAGCGAGGTTCTGTAGTGGCCCCAATAGGCGGGAAACAAGAGGCGATGACTGCAGGCGTGGAAGAATGCCCAGCAAGAGGGACGCAGACTCCCAGCCCTGAGGCGGGGGTGGAGGGGTGGCACCACCTCAGTGGAGGAGCACCGCACTGCTGGGTACCAGAATGCAGTGGTTTGGTGAAGCTCCCGGCGCTGGCCGGGCCTCGCCGGGGCCTGCACACTTGAGAGGCCAGTACTCCTGCTCCAGCCTTGGCCCAAAAACAAGCCTGCGCCCGCCCCGCCCCCAGTTCTCGCCCCGCCCCCAGTTCCTGCCCTGCCCCGCCCCAGTTCTCGCCCCACCCCATGGGGGTGCACACCTGCATGGTGAGTGCAACCTTACCACCTGTTCCCCAGAAAAGAATGGCCAGTAAAGAATGGGGGTGGGGCAGGGGAGAGGAAAGAATGTGGAGCATCCATGATGAAGAGGTGCTTGAGAATAAGGCTTGGAAGCCTCACCAGGAGGTTTGTTCTGTTTGCCCTGCGGCTGTCCTTTAGGAAAGGTGGAGAGCATGGCTGTGAGGGCTCCCTGCGTGAGGAGTCCAGTTTCATAGCCAATTGGAATTGGCCTCAGTTTCCTGGTCTGTAAAATGGATTAAGCATGTCCCAGTGCCTTCACTGAGCTTTGAGGGCCAATTGAGATACTATATAAAGAAAATGAGGGAAGACATGAGAAAGAAAAGGAAGGGCGGGCAACACAAAAGAAAGATTGGAAGGAACCTGTAAACCTATTGTCACTTAAATAGGGAATAGAGTCAATAGTGTAACGACGGTATGAAGCCAGGTGGGTACTGGAAATATCAGGGAACATTTTGTAAAGTATATGATTGCCTAACCACTATTCTGTAACTAATATAAAACCTGAAACTAATACAAAATAATATTGAATGTAAATAAATGAAAATAGGAGTGACATTTTTCTAAATTTCAAAGTTTAAATAAAGGCTGTAAAGGAAGGAAGGGGGAGAATAAAAATAGTGTTTTTCATTTTACCACTTTATTGTCTTTGCAGTACATGAAAAAGACAGTTGTCTTTATATGGTGCTTTTATGCTTTTCTAAGTCATTATCTCATTTGATGTTCAGGGCAACTTAAAAACAAGATAATTATTCCTTCCACTATTCAAAGAAAGGAAATCTTGGTGCCTGGCCCCAATGATTCAATTGTCAAGCCCTTATTGTAAAGCAGGGTTAGTGAAATTTTCTGTGAAGGGTTATATCTATACTAATAATAGCCTTGGGGGTGATCTGGCCAGCAGGGGAGGGCAGTTGGGGGTGATCAGGCTGGCAGGGGAGTAGTTAGGCGTCAATCAGGCTGGCAGGGGAGCTGTTAGGGGGCAATCAGGCTGGCACGCAGGCGAGCGGTTAGGAGACAGTGGTCCAGGATTGTGAGAGGGATGTCCAACTGCCAGTTTAGGCCAGATCCCGGCAGTCGGACATCCTGGGATCAGGCCTGCCAGACATCCAGGGACATCCTGGGATCTTTCCTCCCCTAGTATTTTACTAGTCATGTGATTGACATCCTTAGAGGAGGAATAAGGGAGACAGAGAATAGCCTCCTATGACTCC
The DNA here is from genome assembly GCF_014108235.1 of Myotis myotis. Lineage (NCBI taxonomy): Eukaryota > Metazoa > Chordata > Mammalia > Chiroptera > Vespertilionidae > Myotis > Myotis myotis. The sequence continues at coordinate 88,483,354 of NW_023416346.1, forward strand.
CATACAAGCCCATGCACAACCACTCTCTTAAGCATTAAAGCCTCAGAACAATGAGGTTCTGGTCCACATCATATAATCTCAGACACAAGGCCTTGGGCCCATTGACCAGAGAAACAGAGTTGTAGTCAAACTAGAGATGAGATCTAGGCCCCAGTAGTGTTTCAGCTTCAGTCCCAGAAAAGCATCAAAACCATACAGAGTAATGCCATGGGTGACATCAGGACCTGATGCAATTACTAAAGACGCACTACTCTAGCACTAACCAATCAGTAGTGACCAGGACCTGAAAGGATACACGAGAAAATCTGATGAATATTTCTATTGTGATCCTACCTTCAGACCTCCCCTGAAATCCCCACTTTTAAAAACCTCAAGGAGAAGGACCTAGCTCTCTCTCTCTCTCTCTCTCTCTCTCTCTCTCTCTCTCAGTGTTGGTGCCTTCTTCCTTTAGGTGTGTCTCTGTGCTTTCTTTCTTCTAAGCTCCAAGGACCTTTCTTTTGCCTCTGTAAGTATTTTCCTGAGCCTGTGCAGCCCAATTGGCTCACTTCTTCCATGGCTCACTTCTACCTCTAACTTTCTATACAAACTTTTGTTTGTATTTGGGTCTTGACTCTGAATTCTTTCCTAGTCAGAAATCAAGTACCAAGGTTGCTGAACTGAGGTTCTATTGCTGGTAACATTCTGGTGCCCTTTCTCCACTATCAAATACTCAGCCACATGCAAAAGGATGACATTGAAACATAAAATAGATCAAAGTACTAAGTGTAAGAGTAACATCTATAAAACTCATAGAATAAAATATAAGGGAAATAGAATGAGCAATTGAAATGAATAACATCCACCCCAAATTGGCAATGAAGACTCAGGTGGTGAGACAATTTGCAGCCAGGAAGGGCAGAGGACCCGTGGATAAAGGAAAAATCAAGGATCTGGGCTGAAGAGAACTGCCAGAACCTCTGAGCCCAGAGGGTCAGAGGGAAACCGCACTGCGCTGAGTCGCATCCCTTGGGACAGGCATAGTATCTTACTGTGAAAAGGAGGTCGGCAGGACTGCTGGTGGCAGGGGATTCTAGATCTGGGTCCACAGTCACAAAAGTCTGAGCCCAGAGGGGGAAGCCTGAAGGGCTGTCCAGACCGTGCAGTGCTGGCAGGAGATGGGCTCACATCTCTGTGGCCTTTGCGTTTCTTCACTGAACCTAGTTAATAAGACCTTTTGGATATAGACACTCACCTGTGGCTGAGGTGCAGGAGAAGGTGTGGACTTGTGGAGTCTGGGGAGAGGCTGGAGAGAGGAGAGGATCCTGGAGAAGTGGCAGCGAGTCTGGTGCCGAGTCATACCTGATCCTGGGACCTGGGCAGCAATTTTCTCCTGAAGAGATAGCCGTACACTCCAGTCTCCAGGCAACCAATACAGCCACATGCAGAATACACCCTGAATGGTACAAAGGATTAAAAAAAATCTGAATAGTCCCTGAGAGTTCACAGGGACTGGCTTAAAGAGAGGCCTTCAGTCCCAGCAACGGGAAACTGAGAAACCTAGACAGTACAGAAGACTGGGATCTTAAGCCAGCATAAGCAACTACACTTCACTTTTTCATTTTTATTTTATTTTATTTTATTCTATTTTTTCTCTCTTTTTCTTTATATTTTTCATTTGTTTCTTTATTTTATATTTATTTTTGCATTATTTTTCCATCATTCTAATTTATTTTATTTTATTTGTTATTTGTTATTTTTTAAAAGCATTTTTTTTTGTTAATTTATAATTATTATTACTTCCTTCTTGTTCTCTTCTTATACACTCATCCCCCTTCTAATTCCTCTATACTGAACTTTGGTCCTCCTCATATTCATCCACTTCTTAACCTTATTTTCTGTATATAAGATTCTGCCCCCACTCTCTTTACTGGTTATTTGATGTTTGTTTTGGTCTACCTGTTTTGGTTTACCTGTTTGTTCTTTAGTAGTTTTCTCTCTCTCTCTCTCTCTCTCTCTCTCTCTCTCTATATATATATATATATATATATATATATATATATATATACACATACTGAGTGGCCAGCTTATTATGACCACCTGATGTTTGTAGGCAAATTAGCTATAATTTCACACTGAAGTTTCTAGAGGGCCAGACCATTATAAATAGGGAAGCAGGTCGTTTACCACGACAGTAGAAGTAATTTTTTTTCTGAAGATATGGGTAAACAACTTGATTTAACAGCCTTTGAACATGGGATATATTTGTACGTGAGTGGCCAGATTATTATGACCACCCCATCAGTACTTCATTGGGCCACCTTTTGCCTTCAGTACTGCAGCCATTCTTCTTGGCATTGACTCCACGAGATGTTAAAGGTGATGTGAGGAATCTGACACCATGCCTGATGAATAGCACTGTCCAGTTCTGTGAGATTTGATGGTTGTGGAACCAGCTGCCTGATGGCTCTTTTAACTTCATCCCACAAATGCTCCATTGGATTGAGATCTGGTGATTGTGGGGGCCACCTAAGCAAGGTAAAGTCTCCCTCATGTTCTCGAAACCACTCCTGCACAATATGAGCACCATGGAATGGTGAATTGTCTTGTTGGAAGAAGCCATATCCATTGGGATACGCCATCAACATAATAGGAAGAACTTAATCAGCAACGATACTTAGGTATGTTGTGCTATTCAGATGTTGTTCCACACGAATTAAAGGTCCCAAATCATGCCCGGAAAACATGCCCCAAACCATAACACTGCCCCCACCAGCTTGAGAGGTTGTACTCATGCATGTGGGGTGCGTGCTTTCATGCTGTTTCCGCCAAATTCTCACTCTGCCATCTGCATGATGCAACGGGAGACATGATTCATCAGACCACATGACTTTCTTCGAATGCTCAACTGTCCAATCCTTGTGTTCCTGTGCAAATTGGAGATGTTTTATCTTGGTAAGTGCAGACAGCAAAGGTGTTCGAACAGGCTTTCAGCTTCCATATCCCATATGATGCAGTGTATGGCTAATTTGCCTACAAACGTCAGGTGGTCATTGTTAGGTCGGAGAGAGCCCAGGATCGGATACATGCAGACATGACAAGATAATGGACTTCCCCTGGAATTTCTCACAGATCAAGGTGCCAGACACAGATACCAGCTTCTTCTCCCTGAATTCACATACCCCCACACAGATAAGAACTTCGTCCTGAATATTCCGCCCACTCCCTGCAGCAGAGAATTCCTCAGCTCATGTCCCCGCCCCTCACCCAACCGCAGTATAAAAAAAGCGCCCCCCTCCCTGTTGGCGTGAATCCACGTGCCCTGTCCTTGGGGTTCGTGGGTCTCCCGGGGACGCAGAATAAACCTTTTCCTTTCCTTTCTTTTCTGATTCACTGGACTCTATTTCTTGTGCCGCCTCCTGAGCCACCTAACCTAACATTTGGTGCCTTGAAACCTGGGTGGCGCGAGCACTCCATTTGGCCGTCCCTCCACAGCTCTGGGTGCCCGCCTCTCCCTCCTCGTGGCTCTGGACCCATCAGGAATTCATCTCTTCAGCTCAGCAACTTTTCCCAGTTTGGCAGTATCAGCGGTGAGTCCCGCCCCGCCCCCATGCCGGCATCTCTGTCCGTAAACCGTGGCCACATCAGAGATTGCCTCTCCGGACCCTTCCAGGAAGGCTCCTCCGGACCTGGGGGGGGGGGGGGGGGTAGCAGGGACGCCTCTACCCCGCCCACGGTCCCTCTGTCCCTCCGTAGCATGGGTTAAACTGCTGGGACGCCAGCCTTTAGCCCCGCTACAGGCCACGGGTATTGCGCACGGGGAATCCAAATTCCAAACCTGACCTGAGCACACCTCTAGGGTGCCTGCTCGCTGATCTGGCTACACGCTGGGCCTGCCCCGGACCTGTGTCCTCAGTATGAAAACGGGACCCTGACTTTACCGTCACACCGACCTCAGTAATTTCTGCCAGCGAACTGGGAAATTTGCCCAAGTCTCTCTCTCAGTCTCTCTCTCAGTTTCTCTCTCAGCCTCTCTCCATCTCTCTGCGTTCCCCGTCCCTCCCCCAAAGTTCCTTCCGCCATCTCTCCTAGTCCTGTCCTTCCTCCTCCCTCCGGGCTGTCCCTGCACCGTGCCGCTCCCCGCACCACTGAGCCCGCGGTGTGTGTGGTGCATGTGGGGGTGGGTTCATGTGCTGTGTGTGGGATGTGGCGACGGCACCGCCATCGTCTCTGCGTCCCCTCACCCCCTCCACCGGAGAACTCCCCTGAGTTCCCCTAGCGAAAGCCGCCCACTCTCCCGCGGACCTCGTGCCCCTGTCCGTCCACACTCTCCCCTCCTCCCTCCCTTCCGGACTCTCCTCCAGCCACGCCTTCCGTCGACCCACTGACCCCGCCTCCCCTCTTCCCCCCGCCCCACCGCGGCCGAAAACTCAAACTGCCTTTCACAACCCCACCTCGGTCCCTGCATGCCTCCAGCGCTGTGCAGTTGGTCTGTCCGCGCACCGCCGCAGCCGCTAAAGCCATAGCCACTGCGGGAGACAGCAACTCAAGTCCCCTGCCACCTCTGCCTGCTTTCCCAGTCGGTGCACACACGCCTCCGTAGGCTCTACCTTCCTTCTGTCCTTCCTCCTCCGTTCTGCACCTGGGAGGTTGCAGCTTTTAAACTCAACTGACGATACCTCTCCCAGCCCCACCCAGGCCACCTCTCCCGCTCTCTCCCCTCTCCTTACAGCCTGCCTTAGTAACCCGTACCCCACGCAGTGCCCTCTGTAAGGTCTAACCGCCAGCCTTCCTCTGCTCTCCGCCGAAACTCCGCCCCCATGACTGCCAGCACTTTAATTCACAGGTGGCCGGCCAGTTCCCTTTGCGAGAGGTTGCAGCTGTGCTCTCTTCAGACCCTCTTAACGAGAAGCTTCCTTCTCCCCTAGAGCCCAAATCCTAAGAACGTCAGCTCCAAAACAGCCTCTTCCATTTCTGCACCCATTCTACCCCTGCCATAGTCCCATCAGGAACTGAGGGCATAGTCTGAATCTATGCCCCCCACTCTCTAACCCGACCTTTAAGGTCTTTATTAGTCCTCAAACCCAGGTCCGAGATCGAGTGAAAAATGGCCTTGAAGGTTCTTAATGCCCTGGAGGAGCAGGCACAGTCAGAATGGGAGGCCTGCCTTCCACAGGAGGTAGACCTGCAGACACGCCTTAGTTGTTTGTGGCCCTGAGGTGGACGGCAGCCACCATGGCCCTAAGGGGGCTGTGCGCGGTGGGGGTGCAACGAAAGGAATTACCCAGAGAATGCTTCAAATGCGGAAATGAAGGCCACTGGGCAATGCAGTGCCCCTGGCCCCGAGCTCCGACCAAGCCCTGCCCGGCGTGAGGTCAAAATGGTCACTGGAAGAGTGACTGCCCTGGAAAAGTGGCGGGCCCCTTACGCCTCAGCGTGGGGGGACCACCCTTCCAGTCCAGGACCCACCCGCTGGCCATGTTGGAACTGGCTGAAGACTGAAGAAGCCCAGCCTCGATGACTCCAATCCCCTCGCTGAGCCTCAGGTCACAATGAAGGTAGTAGGTCACCTTCCCGGTTGACACGGGGGCTGCCTTCTCTGTCCTGCCCTCCTTTTTAGGGCCCCTTTATCCTTCCAAGATCTCGGACATGGGTATTGACGGCAAATCCACCTGCCCTCTGGCCGCTGGACCCCTTCCCTGCCTCCTTGATGATAGCATGCTCCATGCCCCTGTTAGGACGAGACATCCTCACCATCCTAGTGGCCACTCTGCAGCTCACTCTGAGCCCTTCAGCTTCCCTGCTCCTTCCACTCCTGGCCCCCTCCCTTTACAGGGACACCGATCCTCCACTGCCATGTGTCCCGTCATGGGGCCCTGTTGTCCCAGACCACAGTAGCCTAGCTCAGTCTTTGCCTAGCTCAGTCGTCGCCTACCTCAGTCTTCGCTGTGAACGCCTTTTCTCCTTCTCTCCGCCACAACTGTCCCCTCCTCTGAACTGAAAACTGCTCTGACCTCGCCCCATCCCCCTCCACCCTCCCCAAAGGAAAAAAAGCGGCAGTTTTAAAATCCAAGCGGCTAGAGGCCTGGGAACAGGCTGCGCGACCTGCTCCCTCCCTCTCCCCGCCTTTTCTCCAGCCTCCAGGTCCCTGGCTTCCACTGCTCCTTCCTTTTTCCCTTGGATAACAGCGCATTCTAACATTTCCTCCCACTTTCGCTGCAATACCTACCTCTCTCAAGCTCACCGAGTGCCTCCCACCATCCCCGAAGAAGATTCGGCGACACCATCCAGGACCGGATGACCCATCATTCCTCACAGGCTCTTACCTGGCAAGGGACCCTCCAATTCTGCTCAGGTTTTTCATATTTTCAGGTGAAACGGACATGGAATGATGAGGGAGTCATCAATTCTACTGTCTGGATGGGAAATCCTCTAGTGTCGCTCTCTATTTACGAACCCTGGACCTACTCCTATGCCCACCTGCATCAACACAACTTTCCATCTACTCTCTGACATCAGTCCCTCCTCCTCTACATCCTGCTGGATTTCTGTCACTGGCTCAAACCCTCATCATAGCCACTCAATTCCAACCTATTGAACCATCTAACTAAACTCTCTCTAGAAATTCGCAGCCCCTGGCCGGACCTCCTGCCCATGGCCCTGACCAAACTCCAGCTATACTAAGGAGCCCCACTTTCTTGAGCCCTTTTGGCTCTTCTTGCTCAACCACCGTCTTCTTACTGATCCCCCTCCCCTGGGTACGTATCTCCCTTATCTGTCTTTAACCAGGCAATTGCTCCAAGAACATGAGAACAGGTTTCTGCCCAAGCCAGAGCCGACCGACCAGGACTCCCAAGACCAACCCTTCACCCTGGTGACTCGGTCCTCCTTAAGAACCTACAACCACAAGCCTTGGAGCCTAGGTGGACAGGACTTCACACTGTAATCCTCACAGCCCCCACTGCGGCCAAGCTGCTTGGCGACTCCAGCTTGACGACCTGTCCTGGCACCGCCTCTCCAGACTCAAGAGGAACCCGGAGCAGCATGACATCTATAAATGTGAGGTGTTGGGCCCCGCTAAGATCTGCCTTAATGGCCCTCCCCTCCTCCTTCCTTCTCCTCCTTGCCATGTGCAACCTACACCCACCCCCACCCGCTTATGTGTGGAGGTTCAAGGTACGTGAAACCCACCACCAGAACAGCAAACAAGTCACCTGGCAGGTAGGATCTCAGGACTGCCCTCTGTTCGGATGTCAGACAAAGATCCAGATGGCTGTCAACATCCAGTCAGTGTCCAATACTGGCTGACCCTATGTCTGTTTTGCTTATGACCAGTGGAACCCAGACAGGTGTAATCAAGATGTCAACACCTATGGGGTTGCCACGGGAGAGACTATCATACCACACCGCAGCCAGTCTCACCAAGGCCAGCCCAGGTACCTTCTTTTGGTGCAAAGGCACCTGAAGCAACTGCATGAACTCCTCTGACCCCGGGCCTTGCTTCGTGGTCACAGTAGTTCCCCAACTAACCTTGTATGGAGAGTCGGAGCTCACTGGTTGCTCCCTCCATCCCATCCCTGGACCCGCTGGGCTGCCTTCCTCCCTGTCATGTTAGAGGTGAGTATCGTTACCTCGGTAGGCCTCACTGGGGGGCCCTCGGGAACAGTCTGGTCACTGCTCAGTACTTTAATGACAAGCTCCAGTTAGCCCTGGAGTCTACTACCGCCTCTTTTTAGCCTCCCTACAGTGACAAGTGACATCAATAGCCCAAGTAGCCCTGCAGAACCAGCTCGCCTCAGACCTTCTGACTGCAGAAAAAGGAGGAACCTGCATATTCCTTCAGGAAGAATGCTGTTACTACATCGAGTCGAGTAGTGGAGCAAAACGTAAACGTACAGATCCTGACTAAGCTGACTGAAGAACTACATGCAGGACACTTCCAGGACAACTCTCCTTCCAGCTGGTTCCAAAGCCCCTTAGCCACCTGGGTCCTACCCATGATAGGGCCCCTGATTCTCATCTGTGTTCTTTTTTCTTCTAGCCCCCTGCCTCCTCAAGTTCATCCACTCCCGGATCGCGGAGATGTCACGGGTGACTGTGAATCAGCTCCTGCTCCATCCCTACACTCGGCTCACCTCCGACCTGCCTCTGCCAAACCCTGGCCTTTAACTGCCCCCCCCCCTTCGCCGCCCGTGGTCAGCTGGAAGCAGCCAGAACGAGTCGCCGTCCCTTATCACCAAAAGGCCGGGATGTTAGGTCAGAGAGAGCCCAGGATCGGATACATGCAGACATGACAAGATAATGGACTTCCCCTGGAATTTCTCACAGATCAAGGTGCCAGACACAGATACCAGCTTCTTCTCCCTGAATTCACATACCCCCACACAGATAAGAACTTCGTCCTGAATATTCCGCCCACTCCCTGCAGCAGAGAATTCCTCAGCTCATGTCCCCGCCCCTCACCCAACCGCAGTATAAAAAAAGCGCCCCCCTCCCTGTTGGCGTGAATCCACGTGCCCTGTCCTTGGGGTTCGTGGGTCTCCCAGGGACGCAGAATAAACCTTTTCCTTTCCTTTCTTTTCTGATTCACTGGACTCTATTTCTTGTGCCGCCTCCTGAGCCACCTAACCTAACAGTCATAATAATCTGGCCACTCAATATCTATATCCCACGTTCAAAGGCTGTTAAATCGCGTTGTTTACCCATATCTTCAGAAAAAAATTACTTCTACTGTCGTGGTAAACAACCTGCCTCCCTATTTATAATGGTCTGGCCCTCTAGCAACTTCAGTGTGAAATTATAGCTAATTTGCCTACAAACGTCAGGTGCTCATAATAATCTGTCCACTCCATGTATATTCCTTTTTATTCCTTTTTCTTCTTTTGCTTATCTCTCATACCATTTTTTTTCTCTTTTAAGTATCATTTGTGCTCTTTCCCCTCTCCTTAATTCTCTTTTTTTCTGGTGGTTACTTATATTGGGGGTATTGGTTTCATGAGTACATTTGTGTTTTGTTCCCTTTGTGTCCTGTCTTGTCGAGGTGAATTTTACCCTGTCCAGACAATGTGCTAGAGAGCAAGTCACATAACCAGACACCCTGAGAGGAAACTCCAATCACGAACACTTCAATAACATCCCAGACATAACTACAGAAATAGGAAGAATGTGGCAGTGAGGGAGAGAGCGTGAGTGAGTGAAAAAAGGAGGAGTGCGTGGTCATGTGGTTTGTGTGTATGTGTGTGAGTGAGACAACTAGATCACACAGGACCTTTGCGGGGAGGCTAACTTGGCTTGCCTAACTAGGCAACCTCTGCTACTTTCGCAAACAGTACCAGGAGGCCAGATCTTCCTCAGAGGCCTTGCCTTTTTGAAGGGGAGAGGTGCTGTAACTGGGAGCCCAGCCTCACCTCCACCCAGGGTGGCCTCAGATAACACCTGGAACTCTACAGCCACACCTACCAGGGACCTGCTACTTCTGCTGTGGTCCCATGGTTACTGAGATGCCAGCCACCCCGGGTGCAGGCTCCTGTGAGTTCTGAAGCATGCTCCCCTCTGACCGGCCCAACACTTAAGCCCAGGGCACTGTGACCATGCAAGCAGCAAAGACATGAGCAGCCTGTTCCTGTCAGAGGATCAGCAGCCCTGTGAGCAACCCTCCCCAAGCCAAAGAGCAGCAGCCTCACATGGCCTGCCCCCATCCAAGGAGCAGCATCAGTGTGAGCAGCCTTCCCCCATTCAAGGAGCAGCAGCTGTGTGAGCAGCCCACCCTTATACAAGTAGCAGCAGCTCTGCAAGCAGCCCGCCCCCATTAGAGGAGTGGCAGCCACCCAAGCACCCCATCCCAGTCTGAGGAACAGCAGCTGCATGAGCAGACCACCAATGTCTGAGGAGCGGCAGCCCTGCATAGCTTCCCTGGTCTGAGGAGTAGCAGCCACACCCAGCCCGCCACCTGTCCAATTAGCAGCAAAAAGGTGAGTGGCCTGCCCCCATCCAAGGCGCAGAAGCCACAAGTGCAGCTCACTCCCATCCAAGGAGCAACAGCCACATGAGCAACCTGGCCCTGTCTGAGGAGCAGCAGCTGTATGAGCAGCCTCCCCCCACTAGCCAGAGGAGCCACCACTGATGTGAAGAGCATGCCCCAGAGGAGCCACTGCCAACTGAGGAGAAGCTGTTGCCATAACTGCTCGAGGAACAACAAAATCCCAAGGAGCCACTGCCACCCAAGGAACAGCCCCTGCATGATTTAATGTCTAGATCAGTGATGGCGAATCTTTTGAGCTCGGTGTGTCAGCATTTTGAAAAACCCTAACTTAACTCTGGTGCCGTGTCACATATAGAAATTTTTTATATTTGCAACCATAGTAAAACACATATTTTTGATATTTATTTTATATATTTAAATGACATTTAACAAAGAAAAATCAACCAAAAAAATGAGTTCGCGTGTCACCTCTGACACGCATGTCATAGGTTCGCCATCACTGGTCTAGATCCTTTGGTGAGAGCAAAAATGGGTAGACAAAGAAACCCCCAAAGGACAGAAAAGGAGGAATCGCCAGAAAAAATAGTTAAATGAAATGGAGGCATGCAATATGGCAGAAAAAAGAATTCAGATTCTGGGTCATACAGTTCATAAACAGGATGGATGAAAAAACTTACGTAAGAATTGCTGGAACCGGTTTGGCTCAGTGGATAGAGCGTTGGCCTGTGGACTGAAGGGTCCCGGGTTCGGTTCTGGTCAAGGGCATGTACCTGGGTTGCGGGCACATCCCCAGTGGGAGATGTGCAGGAGGCGGCTGATCGATGTTTCTCTCTCATCGATGTTTCTGGCTCTCTGTCTCTCTCCCTTCCTCTCTGTGAAAAATCGGTAAAATATATTTAAAAAAAAAAGAATCAAGAAGAAATAAAGAGTGATATAGCTGCAATAAAAAAACACCATAGAAAGTTTCAACAGTAGACCAAGAGAAGTGGAGGACCAATTAGGGAATTAAAAGACAGGGAAGAAAAACACACCCAAACTGAACTGCAACTAGACAAACAAATTAAAAGACAGGAAGATAGCCAAATGAAACTATGGGACAACATGAAATTGAGGAACATACGAATAATAGGTGTGCCAGAAAAAACAGGGAGAGGAACAAGGGTTAGAAAACCTATTTGAAGAAATAATGTCAGAAAACTTCCTTGATGTGGGGAAGAAAAATGTCACACAAGCACAGAGAGTACCAAACAAGATGAACCCAAAAAGACACACACCAAGACACATCATAATTATGATGGCAAATGTTCAGGACAAAGAGAGAATCTTAAAGGCTGCAAGAGAGAGATAGAAAGTTACATACAAGGGATCTCCCATGAGATGATCAAATGATTTCCCAACAGAAACACATCAGGCCAGAAAAGAATGGAAGGAAATTTACAAAGTGATGCAAAGGAAAGGACTGAATGCAAGAATACTCTATCCAGCAAGCTTATCATTTAAAATTGAAGGGGAAAGAAGGAGCTTCACAGACAAAAAAAAAACAACACAAAAAAACTAAGGGAGTTTATCACTACCAAGGCAGCAATGCAAGAAATGCTAAAGGACTGGTGTAAAAATAAGTAATACAAGTGGAAGAAGGAACAAAGGCACAAAAAAAGGCTGCAAACAAGTACTTATCAATAACAACTTTATATGTAAATGAACTAAATGATCCAATTAAAGTACATTGAGTGGCTGAATGGATAAAAAAAAAAATGACCCATATATATGCTGTCTACAGGAGATCCACATCAGAACAAGGGACTCACACATACTGAAAGTGAAAGAATGGAGAAATATCTTTCAGGCAAATGGAAATGAAAAAAAAAAAAGCTGAGGTAATAATACCTTTATCAGATGAAATAGATCTCCAAGTGAAGACCATAACAAGAAATACGGAAGACCACATCATAATACTAAAGGGATAAATACAACAAGAAGATATAACCCTGATGAGCATATATGCAGGAGCACCAAATACTTAAAAAAAATACCTTCTGGAAAATATCAAGGGAGAGATTGATAACAGTACAATGATAGTAGGGGACTTTAATACACCACTGACATCACTGGATAAATACTCGAGACAAAAAATCAGCAAAGAAACTGTAATCTTAAACAACTCACTAGATCAGATGGACTTAATTGGCATCTTCAGAACATTTCACCCCAAAGCCACAGAATACACATTCTTCTCAAGTGCACATGGGACATTTACAAAGATAGATCACATATTGTGTCACAAACAAAGTCTCCCCAAATTCAAGAAGATTGAAATCATACCAAACATCTCAGATCACAATGGCATAATATTAGAAATAAACTAAAATAAAAACGATCCAAAGAATTCAAACACTTGGAAGCTGAATAGTATGCTATTAAACAATGATTGAGTTACCAAAGAGATCAGAGATGAAATTAAGAAAATACTGCAAACTAATGACAATAAAAAGACAATAACCCAAAATCTGTGGGACACAATGAAAGCCATCCTAAGAGGGAAGTTTATAGCTCTAGAAGCTTACTTCAAAAACAAAAAACAAAAAAACAAAACAAACAAACAAACAAAAAACAAGAGAAAATGGTAGTAAATCATCTAACTCTACCACTTTAAGAATTAGAAAGTTAACTGCTGGGGTCCAACCCCAGCGGGTCCAGGGGTCCCCAAAGGTGTGGACGGAGTTGGCGAAGAAGGAAGGACACGGAGACAGTGTTCAGTTGATCAGCAGCCTAGCCAGGATCCCCAGCCAGGATCTCCAGCCAAGTTCTGGTCTGGATCTCCAGAGAGGTTCTGCTTAGGATCTCCTGCCAGGGTCTGTGTTCATGTTCTCTTGCTAGGTTCTCCAGCCAGGTTCTGTAGCCATGTTCCCTCGCTAGGTTCTCCAGCCAGGTTCTGTCCAGGTTCTCCAGCCAGGTTCAGTCACCAGGTTCTAGTCAGGTTCTCTTGCCATGTTCTATCCAGGTTCTATAGCCAGGTTCTGTCTCTAGGTTCTTCAGCCAGGTTCTCTCGCTAGGTTCTGTCTCTAGGTTCTGTGGCCAGTTTCTGTCCAGGATCTTTTGCCATGTTCTCATGCTAGGTTCTGTCTCTAGGTTCTGTGGCCAGTTTCTGTCCAGGATCTTTTGCCATGTTCTCTCCAGCGAAGTTCTTCTGTCTCTAGGTTCTGTGTAGGTTCTGTGTGTAGGTTCTGTCTTCTAAGTTCTGTCTTCTAAGTTCTGTGTTGTTATATCTGTATTTATACCAGTTGATTCCAATCCTATCAATCTCTATTCCAAAGGTTAGGGTGTTTCTTATCTCCATTCCAGGGAGTAAAGATTATGTAGCTTAAGCATGATTGTTCATAGTTAAAGTGATTAATTACCTGCCTGGCACTTAGTTAAGAGGTTTTATTCCCTCCCTAACTTCAGGGGAAAATCCCTACCTGGGGAAACAACCTTTCTCAGAGACCTTGGTTAAAACACATAGTGCCAAGAAGGTGAGCAAACATATTAAGAACAGTATGCCATATATGCCAGGTCCTTTGAAACAGCAAGGATGGACCGGCTCCCGGCAGTTAACAACAAGTAAAGCCCAGAGTGAGCAGAAGGAAGGAGATAATAAAGATCAGAGCAGAAATAAATAACATAAAAAACAAAAACAAAAAAACAAATAAAATATCAATGAAACCAAGCGTTGGTTGTTTGAAAGGATAAACAAGATTGATTAACCTCTAGCCAGACTCACCAAGAAGCAAAGAGAGAAGACGCAAATAAACAAAATCAGAAATGAAAGAGGCAAAATAACAACAGACCTCACAGAAATACAAAGGATTGTTAAAAATTATTATGAACAACTCTATTTCAACAAACTAGACAACCTGGGGGAAGTGGAAATATTCCTAGAAAAATACAACCTTCCAATACTGATTCAGGAAGAATCTAAAAATCTAGTAGGCTGATAACTATGGAAGAAATTGAAGAAGTCATCAAAAAGCTCCCAGCAAACAAAAGCCCGGGGCCAGACAGCTTCACAGGGGAGTTTTACCAAACATTAAAGGAAAAACTGAAACCTATCCTCCTCAGACTATTCCCAAAAATTCAAGAGGAAGGAACACTTCCAAGCTCATTCTATGAAGCCAGCAATACCCTAATACCAAAACCAGATAAAGACAACACAATGAAAGAGAATTACAGGACAATACCCCTCATGGACATTAATGCCAAAATCCTCAACAAAATTCTCGCAAATAGGATCCAGCAGTAGATCAGAAAGATTATACACCATGACTAAGAAGGATTTATCCCAGGGATGCAAGGATGGTACAATAGCCACAAATCAATAAACACAATACATCACATAAACAAATTGAGAGATAAAAATCACAAAAATCACATAATCATATCAATTGATGCAGAAAAAGCATTTGACCAAATCCAGTACCCATTCTTGAAAAAAAAAAAAAAATCTCAGCAAGGTGGGAATAGAAGGATCATACCTCAACATAATAAAAGCTTTATATGACAAACCTGTAGCCCACATCATGCTCATTGGGCAAAAACTAAATTCATTTCCCTTAAGAATAGGAACAAGACAGTGACACACGCTCTCACCACTCCTGTTTGACATAGTACTGGAAGTACTAGCCATTGTGATAAGACAAGAATAAGAAATAAAAGGCATGCAAAAAGGAAAAGAAGAAGTACAGCTGTCCTTATTTGCAGATGGCATGGTACTGTACATAGAAAACCCTAAAGACTCCATCAAAAAATTATTAGACTTAATAAATGAATTTGGCAATGTAGCAGGATACAAAATTAACATCAAGAAATCTATGACATTTCTATACACCAATAGTGAACTTACAGAAAAAGAGACTAAAAATCAATCCCATTTACCATTGCACCAAAATAATTAAGACACTTAGGAATAAACTTAACTAAGGAGGTAAAAGACCTGTACTTGGAAACCTACAGGACACTAAAAAAAGATATAGAGGAAGACATAAACAGATGGAAGAACATACCGTGCTCATGGACTGGTAGAATCAACATCATCAAAATGTCCATACTACCCAAAGCAATCTATAGATTCAATGCACTTCCCATTGAAATACCAACAGCATATTTCACAGGCTTAGAAAGAACTTTCCAAAAATTCATCTGCAATAAAAAAGACAAAATAGTTGCAGTAATCCTGAGAAAGAAGAACAAAGTAGGTGGGATCATAGTACCAGATATGAAGCTGTATTACAAAGCCACTGTTCTAAAAACAGCCTGATACTGGCACAAACACAGATATATAGACCAATGTAATAGAATAGAAAACTCAGAAATCAACCCAAACCACTATGCTCAATTAATATTTCACAAAGGAGGCATGAATATACAATAGAGTCAAGACAGTCTCTTCAGTAAATGATGTTGGGAAAATTGAACAGATACATGCAAAAAAAAAATGAAACTAGACCACCTTTTATGCCATACACAAAAATAAACTCAAAATGGATAGAGGACTTAAACATAAGATGGGAAACCATAAAAATACTAGAGTAATCCAAAGACAGCAAAATCTCAAACACAGTCCAAAGCAATTTCTTCACCGATAACACTCATAGTGTAATGGAAACCAAACAAAAAATAAACAAATAGGACTACATCAAAATAAAAAGTGTTTGCACAGTAAATGAAACCATCAACAAAATAAGAAATCTCACTGCGTGGGAGAACATATTTGCCAATGTTATCACCAATAAGGGTTTAATCTCCAACATTTACAACTTAACAAAAAGGAAGATAAACAACCCAATAAAAAAAATGGGCAATGGACCTAAATAGTTACTTTTGGAAAGAAGAAATAAGAAAGGCCACGAGATATATGAAAACATGCACAAAGTCACTAATCATCTGAGAGATGAAAAACAAAATGACAATGAGGTACCGTCTCACACCAGTCAGAATGGCTATCATCAACAAATCAACAAATAACAAGTGTTGGCGAGGATGCGGAGAAAAAGGAACCCTCCTGCACTGCTGGTGGGAATGCAGACTGGTGCAGCCACTGTGTAGAACAGTATGGGTTTTCCTCAAAAAACTAAAAATGGAACTTCCATTTGAGCCAGTGATCCCACTTCTAGGAATATATCCCAACAAATTAGAAACACCAATCAGAAAGGATATATGCACCCCTGTGTTCATAGCGGCACAATTCACCAGGCTAAGATTTGGAAACAGCCAAAGGTCCCATCAGCAGATGAGTAGATTAAAAAACTGTGGTATATCTACACAATGGAATACTACACTGTGGTAAAAAAGAAGGAATTCTTACCATTTGCAACAGCATGGATGGAACTGGAGTGCATTATGCTAAGCAAATAAGTCAGTCAGAGGAAGATAAATATCACATGATTTCACTCATTTATGGAATATAATGAACAACATAAACTGATGAACAAAAATAGATCCAGAGATAGAGAAGCATTGATCAGACTGTCACACCTCAGAGGGAAGGTAGGGGAGGGTGGGGGTAAGGGGGAGAGATCAACCAAAGGACTTGTAAGCATGCATATAAGCCTAACCAAAGGACACAGACAATGGTGGGGTGAGGGCATGAATTGGGTGGGGTGGGGGGCAATGAGGGGATAAGAACCCATATGTAATACCTTAATCAATAAAGAAAAAAAACTAATAAATAAATAAATATTAAAAAAATATAAGGATAAACTTCAGTGTCTTTGGATTTGGGAATGGGTTCTTATATATGAAACCAAAGCAAGAGAACAAGAAAAGAGAGATAAATTGAACTTTATCAAAATTTAGAAAAAGCTTCTCTGTTTAAAAAGATACCATCAAAGAAATGAAAAGATAACCTAAAGAATGGTAGAAAATATCTCAAATCATATATGTGATAAGGGACTTGTACCTAGAATATATATGTGTGTGTTTTTTGTCAGTTTCATCCTATTAATAGTGATTCTACCTGCTAGAAATATCAGTGGGCACACACCTCAGCCCATACTACTGTAGCCATCCCCCAGTGGCATTTCCCTGATTAGAGCCAATGTTGTGGCTGGACCAAACTGGGGTCAGACAGCAAAAGAGAGAGAGCGAGAGCGAGAGCGAGAGAGAGAGAGAGAGAGAGAGAGAGAGAGAGAGAGAGAGAGGAGACGAGACGAGAAGAGAAGAGAAGAGAAGAGAAGAGAAGAGAAGAGAAGAGAAGAGAAGAGAAGAGAAGAGAAGAGAACCTGGTTATCTGAATTTATTTGCATCAAGTGCCTGTGGGTTTGCAGTTTCACTCTTTATTGACGAATTTAGAATGTAAGAGTAGAAATTGAGCATGTGAAGGTAAAAGCAAGATGTCAATCAGTTTTTAGGTCAACCAGAACTTTCTAAAAAAAGGATACTTTATAACTTCCTGGGTAGGATGGTTGTGGGTCTTTATCTACTTGTGTAGCTAGCATTGTATTTATTAGAGAGGGATGAAATAAATATATTTGAAGTGAATGCCTCAGCAATGAAAATCTTAATGTGAGGCACCTAAATTACAATTTAAAAAGCTAATTACCAGGTACTTTTACTACAATAAGGAGTTTCTACAACTCAATAATACAAAGATAAATAACTCAATTTAAAAATGAACAAAGAATCTGAGTAGGCATTTCCCCAAAGATATATAAATGGCCAATTAGTACATGAACAGATTCTCAACATAATAAGTTACCTGGGAAATACAAATCAAAACCATAATAATATACTACTTCACTCATATCCACTAGAATGGATAGAAAAATCAAAAAGTGTTGGCAAGGACATGGAGAAACTAGAACTCTAATACATTGTGGGTGAAAATATAAAATAATACAGACATTTTGGAAAACAGTCTGGGAGCTCCTCAAATAATTAAACATAGAATACTATATGTCTCAGTAATTCCACTTCTGTGTATATCCCCAAGAAAAATGAAATATGTCCAGTCAAATTTGTTTATGGCAGCATTACTCATAATTACCAACAGGTAGAAGCAGCACAAATGCTCATCAATGGTTGAATAGATAAAGACAATGTGGTAGCACAAAGGGCAGACGATGCCTGCAGAATGGTAGGATTGGGTATCTGGGCTGAAGGGACACATGTGGCCACAAGGCCAAGAGAGTTAGAAGAAAGTTCACTGCACCAAGTCCATGTTCCTTGGGGACAGGTTTAATATCTTTCTGTGGAAAAGAAGTCCACAGGGCTGCCGGAGGCTGGAAAATCTAGATCTAAGTCCACAGCCATGAGAGGCTAGATAGAACCATAAAGGCGGCCTGAGGAGCTAGCTGCCTGAGCCACATGGTGCTGCTGGGGTGTCTCACAGTTGAGCAGTTGCTTTGCCTCTGTTTTGTCTTTGCTTTTATTTGCTAAACCCAGTTCATAGGACCTTTCAATTACAAACACTCACCCAAGGCTGTGGTGCAGGTAGAAGTGCAGATTTGTGGAGGCTGGTGAGAGGCTGTGGAGGGGAGCAGGACAAGGAGAGGTGACCAGAAATCTGGCACTGGGGCATTCGGGACCCTCTAAACCAGTGGTTCTCAACCTGTGCTTTAATTATGTTCAACTTGTAACAATGAAATTGGGGGTCACCACAACATGAGGAACTGTATTAAAGGGTCATGGCATTAGGAAGGTTGAGAACCACTGAAAACCTAAGCAGCCATTTTTCTCCTGAAGAGCCAGCCCCTCCCAGCAGCCTCAGGGCAGCTAGTGCAGCACCACCCAGACTACACATTTTCTGAGGAAACAAAAACTGAATAGCCTCAGGGAGCCATTGGGGACTGGGTTGAAGAGGGGCCTCTTGGTCCTGGAAAACAATACAGCACCACCCCTACCTAAAGCCCTGTCAAAAACTTACTCGAGTGATTAAGATTTACAGCAGGCAGACAGGCAAAGTGGGCAGATTGGCTCCTCCTGCTTGCAGCCAAGGCTGTGGAAACAGACACAGAGGAGCAGTGGATCACTTGGAACTGCACCACTGTGCTGACAACCCAAATAGGAAACTGAGAAGTGGCAGAGAGAACATAAGAGTGGGATCTTAAACCAGCCCCATGGGGTGTTAAAACTGGCTGAAGCAAATGACACTTCACTTTTCTTAATCTTTAATTTAAACTTTTTTTCTTTATCTGTTTTTTTAATCTTTTATTTTTTTGAATTATTTTTCTTCATTCTAATTTTTATATTGTTATTTTATCTTTTTCACCCTTTTCTTCCTCACTTCTCCCTTCTTCATCCTCTTCTCACTTCTATACCCACTTTAGTTTTTTCTCTTTCCTTTCTTTTTATCCCTTGTTAAAAATTGATCTTATTTGTCTGCTTTATTGACATGTCATTATTATTGTAGTCTCTTTTGGCTTACTCATATATCTAATTTTCTCTCCCCTGTTTCAAGTCTATGTACTCTTCTCTTTTCTCTTTCTTCACTAATCAATTTTTTTTTTATATTTTATTGATTTTTTACAGAGGGGAAGGGAGAGAGACAGAGAGTCAGAAACATCGATGAGAGAGAAACACCGATCAGCCGCCTCCTGCACATCTCCCACTGGGGATGTGCCCGCAACCCAGGCACACGCCCCCGACCGGAATCGAACCTGGGACCCTTCAGTCCACAGGCCGACGCTCTATCCACTGAGCCAAACCGGTTTCGGCACTAATCAATTTTTTAATCTTTTTTCCCCTCTCCGCTCTTATTCTCTTCTTCCCCTAATTGTTTAACTAGTTTCACTCACTAAATCACACTTGTCTGCTCTCTCCTTTATTCTCCTTTTCCAAAAATAGGTGGATAGATAAATTAAGAAAAAAATATTTATTATTTATTTATTTATTTATTTATTTATTTATTTTTCTTTTCTTCTTATCCAATAATTCTCTTTCTACATTCTCTATACTGAACTATGGTCCTTCCCCCTTTCATTCAATTCCTTAACCTTACTTTTTGTATATAACCTCTGCATCTACAGATTCTGTCATCCCCTTTTTCTGGGTATTTGTTCTTTGCATTTTTGGGGGGTTTATTTGTTTGTTATGTAGTGTTTTCTTCCAATGTATTTTTTTCTTCATTTTCTTCTTTTTCTATTCTCTCTTACTTTTTTTCCTCAATATCATTTTTGCTCTTTTTTTTATCTCCTAATTATCTTTTCTCTGGTGGTCACTTTTATTGGGGTTATTGGTATCATGAGTACATGTGTGTTTTGCCCCCTTTGTGTTGTGACTTGGTGAGTTGTATTTTGTGCTGTTTGGTCAACATGGTAGAAGGTGAGCTACATAACCAGACACTGTGAGAGGAAACTCCATCCACAAATGGGACAAAAACACTGAAGTCCCAACTACACCAAGAGAACCAAACATCCCAAGAAGAGGTCATCCCCTAAATACCCAGCCCAAAAGACCTGAGAGATTGCAACACTGGCCCCCACAAAACATATATATATATATATATATATATATATATATATATATATATATATATATATATATATAAGCCTAATATGCAAATAGACAGAAAGGTGGAAAAATGGAAGCTATGATGTGCGCTGACCACCAGGGGGCATGCATGGAACATGGCGGGTGTTGGCCACAGAGGGATGGTGGAGAAGGTGAGCAGGGGTGCCAGACCAAGGCAGCACGCCAGTCACTGTCATCGGGGAGAGCCTCTGGTGGTTACTGAAAATTTTTTGATCCCATATGCCACAGTCCTGCCCAGTGTTTGCACCTGCTGCCAGTGCTGGCCCTGCTCACACCTGCTGCCAGCACCTGGTGCCAGTCCCAATCACTTGGCACCATCAGCACGTGCAAGCAGTGGATGCCAGCACTGATCACCCTGAGGGCTTCTCCTACTCCTGAGGGGAAATTGGGGAAGCAGCTGCCTCTTGCACCAGCTGATGGTGCCAGCCCCACTCACACCTGCTGGTGGTACCAGCCTTGCTGCTGGTGCCGGCAGACAGGGTATGGGGGCCTCAGCAGGAGGGGCCAGGTGGTGGTGTGGAGGATGGGCCAAGATCCACCCCTGTGCCCACTGCAGCCTCATGGCCCACAGTTCCTTTCAAGGTGCACAGATTCATGCACTGGGCCCCTAGTTTACTATATAAGACCACCTCAAAAAACATGGGTTACATAGAAGTTTGGCCTAGTACATAGGAAAAATCACAAAGTAACAGCAAATGTAGGAAGACAGAAACAACCTGCATACAAAAAAAAAAAAGAGAGAGAGAGAGAGAGAAGAAGAAAGAATCAATAGAAAAGGAAATAAACAAAATGGAAGCAAGCAATTTGTGAGAGAAAGAATTCAGAACAATGGTTATAAGGATTCTTAAATGGATGGAATACATATTCAACAACATGTGCAAGAATCAAGAGGAAATGAAGAAGAATCAATAGAAAATGAAGAATGACATAGCTGCAACAATGAACACAACAGAGAGAATTAAGATGGCTGTGTAGGTAACCTGCTGTACTCACTGCGTCCCACAACCACATCAAAATTACAACTAAAATACATTACAACCATCATCCAGAACCGTGAGAATGCTGGCTGAAGGGAAGTACTACAACTAGAGAAGTAAGAAGAAAGTATACTGAGACTGGTAGGAAGGGTGGAGGTGCGGAACTGGCTGGTCCAGCAACTACGTGTGCCACTTTTTTAATTGGGAGAGCGATTGCCTCTGTGGAAGCTGCCCAGAGGATCAAGGAGTCCTAGCCCCACACCAGATGCCCAGCCCAGGGTCCAGAGCTGAAAAAAAAGTCCCTATGGGCAGTAAGAACAATGGGGTATAAAAACCAGTGGGGATTGGGGGTGAGTGACACACAGGCTGCTGGAGACCCAACTGCTCCTCTTAAAAGGCTGGCACCATGAACTGAATTTACCAGTTCCAGCTCCCTCTGAGCTCCAGTGCCAGGGGTGACCCTGGGGGCTCACACACATATGAGGAGAAACTGGACTGTCTGGCAGAACTCGAGGGTGGCTTTCTTCCAGATGGAGGTGCTCACAGTGGTCATTGTTCCCCTGCTGGGACCCTCCCCCAGCACGGATGCAAGACTTACTGGCAGCCATTTCTGTTTGCTCCCCCCCGGTGAATCCCTGAGACCCTGCCCCACTCAATTTACAACCCCACCAAAGCTGTGGGCAGCAGCTTTTACATATGAATAGACTGTGTTTTCTCAGGCTAAAAACCTGTAAAACAAGCTGTAGCTGCGTCAGGGAGCCCCAAACCTATCAATAAAATGCCTAGGACCCAGCACCATCACCAGCCTGCCTTCCCTCACAGCTGGGCCTCATCTTGGCACTTCCAAACCTGATACAAAGAGGAGGAATCTTCAGATCTCTCTGTAGCTCCTGCTGGGGGGGCCCAGGCAGTGGATGACTTTGCCCCTCCTTAGAGACACAAGAGCCAGTGTAACCAGTGGTCAGTGTGAGACCATACCAGATTACAAATCTTTACATCCATAAGTGACATACTCAAGGGGCAGACTCAGTGAGCACTAAAGCCTCACTGAAGCAAGTCATGGTCTATAAGGGTGTCTCCTGCACAGTATCTCTCACACTATAGCCACAGTTGGTACCCACAGCCAAATAGCCTGGAGGTCAATTCCTCCCAGTGACACCAACAGCAATGAAGGCTCAACTACAAGACTGTGCACACAGCCCACAAAGAGGTGCACCAGCAGTGTCTAACACAAGGGATTGGGGAGCCTGAGCAACTGGGCTCTACAGGACACCTACTACACAAGACCATTCTATCAACTCAAGGAGACTTTGCAGCTCTACCCAATACATAGAAACAAACATAAGGAAGCATCCAAAATGCAGAGATAAAGAAGCATGTCACAAATGAAATAAATTGAAGAAAGCAAATGACTGTATATAGAGTTCAAAACTACAGTTATAAGGTTACTCAAGAATTTTCTAGACACCTCCAAGGGACTTAGTGAGACTTTCAAAGATCTTAGTGAGAATGCCAAAAAAAAAAAATGGAAAAGGACCAGTCAGAAATTAAGCATACACTGACTGAAATAAAGAATAATATAAAAGGATTCAACAGTAGACTAGAGGATCCGATAATCAAGTCAAAGATTTTAAATACAAGGAAGCATAAAACACCCAACCACAAGAGCAAAAAAAATCCAAAAATATGAAGATAGTGTAAGGAGCCTCTGGGACAACTTCAAGCATACCAACATCCAAATTATGGAGTTGCAAGAAGAAAAGAGAGAGCAAGATATTGAAAACCTATTTGAAGAAATAATGACAGAAAACTTCCCCTACCTGGTGAAAGAAATAGACTTACAAGTCCAGGAAGCGCAGAAAACCCCAAAAAAAGGAATCCAAAGAGGACCACATCAGTACACATCATAATTAAAATGCCAAGGGAAAAAGACAAAGAGAGAATATTAAAAGCAGAAAGAGAAAAACAGCTAGTTACCTACAAGGGAGTACCCATACGACTGTCAGCTGATTTCTCAACAGATACTCTGCAAGCCAGAAGGGAGTGGCAAGAAATATTCAAAGTGATGAATAGCAAGAACCTACAACCAAGATTACTCTACCCAGCAACGCTATTATTTAGAATTGAAAGTCAGATAAAGAGCTTCATGGACCTGAAATAGTTAAAGAAGTTAATCACCCCAAACCAGTATTATATGAAATGCTGAAGGATAGTCTTTAAGAAGAGGAAGAAGAAGAAAAAGGTAAAGATAAAAAATTATGAACAGCAAAGTGACAACAAAAAAAATATCTATCAACAAGTGAATCTAAAAATTAAATGAATAAAAAATCTTATGAACAGAATAAACTGGTGAATGTAATAGAATCAAGGACAATTCTCGGGGGAAGAGGGTGTAGGGTGCAGGAAGAGATTGGACAAAGATCTTACACCTATGGATGAGGACAATGTGGGGGAGGGCCTGGGATGGGGTGGGAACCAAGTGGAGGTGATCTATGGGGGGAAAAAGAGGAACAACTGTAATAATCTGAACAATAAATATTTATTAAAAATAAACAAAACTTTAAATGTAAATGGACTAAATGCTTCACTCAAAAGAAATAGGGTGGTTGAATGGATAAAAACACATGACTCATATATTTGTTGTCTACAAGAGACCCACCTCAGAACAAAGGACTCACAGGGACTGATAGTGAAGGGATGGGAAATTATTTTTTTCAGGCAAATGTCAATGAAAAAAAATCGGGGGTAGCAATACTTATATCTGACAAAATAGTTCTCAAACTGAAGACCATAACAAGAGATGAGGAGGACCACTTCAGAATATTAAAGGGAGCAATTGATCAAGAGGATATAACTCTGGTAAACATATATGCACCCAATACAGGAGCATAAAAATACATTAAAAAAACTTCTGGACAATATCAAAGGAGAGATCAACAACAAAACAATCAGAGTGGGGAACTTTTATACACCATTGATATCACTGAATAAATCCTCTAAACAAAAATTCAGCAAAGAAACAGGAATCCTAAATGACTCACTAGATCAGATGGAATTAATTCACATCTTCAGAACATTTAACCCTGAAGTTAGAGAATATAGATTCTTCTCAAGTGCACATAAAATATTTTCAAAAAGAAACCACATATTGGAGTAGAGGTAAGTCTTTTCAAATTCAAGAAGATAGAAATATTATCAAGCATCTTCTCAGATCACAATGACATAAAATTAGAAATCAACTACAATAAAAACAATGAAAAAATAAACAATTGGAGACTAAATAGCATGCTAATAAAAAATTATTGGGTTACCAAAGAGTTCAAAGAAGAAATAAAAAGCATCATAGAAACAAATGACAATGAAAACATAACAATCCAAAATCTATGGTACACAATGAAAGCAGAGCTGAGAGTAAAGTTCATAGTTCTTCAGGCCTTTCCCCCCAAAAAACAGAAAAATTGTAATAAATTATTTAACCATACAACTTAAAGAATTAGTAAGAGAGCAATAAGAAAAGCCCAGAGTAAGCAGAAAGAAGAAAATAATAAAGACCAGAGTGGAAATAAATGACATAAAGACCAAAAAATATACAAAAGATCAATAAAACCAAGAGCTGGTTTTATGAAAGGATAAACAAGACAGATGAATATCTAGCCAGGCTCACCAAAAATCAAAAAGAGATCACCCCAATAAACAAGATCAGAAATGAAAGAGGTGAAGTAACAACCTACCCCACAGACATACAAAGGATTGTGAAAAAATATTACTAACAACTCTACTCCAACAAACTGGGTAACCTAGATCAAATGGACATATTCCTAGAAAAACACAACCTTCCAAAATTCAATCAGAAAGAATAAAAAAAACTGAATAGGCCAATAACTACCAGCCTCTCACCCAGGCTGGCCAACTGATGAAATTGAAGCACTAATCAAAAAAGTTCCAGAAAACAAACCCTGGCCTAGAAGGCTTCACGGGGGAGTTTTATGAAACATTCAAAGAAGAACTAAAACCTATTCTACTCACACTATTCCAAAAAATTCAAGAAGAAGCCACACTTTCTAGCTTTCTATGAAGCCAGCATTACCCTAATACCAAAACCAGATAAAGACACTACAAAGTAAGAGAATTACAGGCCAATATCCCTGATGAACATAGATGCTAAAATCTTCAACATAATTCTAGCAAGTCGGATCCAGCATTACATTAGAAATATCATATACCAGGACCAAGTGGGATTTATTCCGGGGATTCCAGGATGGAACAATGTTGGCAAATCAATAAATGTTGTACATTGCATTACCAAATTGAGAGAAAAAAATTACATAATAATATCAATTTATTCAGAAAAAGCATTTGACAAAATTCAACACCCTTTCTTGATAAAAACTCTCAGCAAAGTGGGACTAGAGGGATCAGACCTCAACATAATGAAAGTCTTATATAAAAAACCTACAGCAAACATCATACTCAATGGGAGAAAACTAAAGCCATCTCCCCTAAGAACAGGAACAAGACAGGAATGCCCACTTTTACCACTCCTGTTTGAAATAGTACTGGAAGTGCTAGCCATAATGATCAGACAAGAAGAAGAAATAAAAGGCATCCAAATTGGAAAAGAAGAAGAAAAACTGTTATTATTTGCAGATAACATGATATTGTATGTAGAAAACCCTGAAGACTCCATCAAAACACTACTAGGTTTAATGAATGAACTAGGCAATGTAGCAGGATACAAAATTATCACCCAGATATCTACAGCTTTTTTAAACACCAACAATGAACTCACAGAAAGAGAAACTGAATAAACAACCCCATTTACCATTGCACCAAAAAAAGTAAGATACTTAGGAATAAACTTAACTAAGGAGGAAAAGACCAGTACTCAGACAAGTATAGGACGTTGAAAAAAGAGATAGAGGAAGACATAAACAAATGGAAGAATATACTATGTTCATGGATTGGTAGAATCAACATCATTAAAATGTTCATACTACTCAAAGCAATCTATATATTCAAAGCAATCTCCATTAAGTAATCAATGGCATATTTCACAGACCTAGAACAAACTCTCCAAAAATTCATCTGGAATAAAAAATTACCCTGAATAGCAACAGCAATCCTGAGAAAGAAGAACAAAGTTGGAGGGATCACAATACTAGATATCAATCTATACTACAAAGCCACTGTTCTCAAAACTGCCTGGTACTGGCACAAGAACAGACATATGGACCAATGGAACAGAATAGATAACCCAGAAATCGACCCAAGCCATTATGCTCAATTAATATTTGACAAAGGAGGCAAGAGGATACAATGGAGTCAAGACAGTCTCTTCAATAAAAGTGTTGGGAAAATTGGACACATATATGCAAAATAGTGAAACTGCACCACCCACCAACTTACACCAGAAACAAAAATAAACTCAAAATGGATAAAGTACTTAAACTGAAAATGGCAAACCATAAAAATTTTAGAAGAATCCATAGGTAGCAAAATATCAGGCATATGTCCTAGCAATATCTTTACTGATACAGCTCCTAGGGTAATTTAAACTGAGGAGAAAATAAACAAATGAGATTAAGGACAGCAAAAGAAACCATCAACAAAACAAGAAGAGAGCCCACTGCATGGGAGAACATGTTTGCCAATGTTATTTCTGATAAGGGTTTAATTTCCAAAATTTATAGGGAACTCATACAACTTAACAACAGGAAGATGAACAATCCAATAAAAAATGGGCAAAATACTTAAGTAGACACTTTTTATAAGTGGACATTCAGAGGCCAAAAGACATATGAAAACATGCTCAAAGTCACTAGTCACCTGAGAGGTTCAAATAAAAATGACAATGAGGTACCATCTCACACCTGTCTGAATGGTTGTTATCAACAAATTACAAGTGCTGGCAAGGATGTGGAGAAAAGGATCCCTTGTGCACTGCTGGTGGGAATGCTGACGGGTGCAGCCACTTTAGAATACAGTATGGAGTTTCCTCAAAAAGTTAAAAATGGAACTGCCATTTGACCCAGTAATCCCACTTCTAGGAATATATCCCATGAATTCAGAATCCCAATCAGAAAGGATATATGCACCCCTATTTTCATAGAAGCACAATTTACAATAGTTAAGATTTAGAAACAGCCTAAGTGTCCATCAGCATATGAATGGAATTAAAAATGGTGGTACATCTACACAATAGAATACTATGCTGATGTGACATTGCAACAGCATTAATGGAGCTGGTGGGCATTATGCTACGTGAAATAAGCCAGTTGGAGAAAGATAACTATCACATGATCTTACTCATGTGGAATATAATGAACAACATAAACTGATGAACGAAAATAGATCCAGGGACATAGAAGCACCAGACAGATCGTCTAACCTCAGAGAGAAGGTGATGGGTGAGGGGTTATAGATCAACCAAAGGATGTGTATGCATGAGTATAAGCATCACCTATGGACACAGACAGTAGGGGCGTGAAGGCACGTGCTGGTGGATGGGAACATCCTGGGATAAGTCAATGGGGAGAAAAGGAGACATAGGTAATACTTTCAACAATAAAGAATTTATTTTAAAAAAATGCTAGGAGATTATCAGAAAAAAAAGAAAAATAAAATGTGGTATGTCCATACAATGGAATATTATTCCACCATGAAAAAGAATGAAGTGCTACTACATGCTGTAACATGATGAACCCTGAAAATGTATACTAAGTCAAAGAAGTTAGTCACTGAAGATCTAATATATGATTCCATTCCTATGAAACTCCAGCATAGGGAAATCTACACACACAGAACATAGATTAGTGGCTGCTTAGTGATGTGGAATTTTAGAGTATGTAAATTACCTTGTCTAATAAAAGAGAAACATGCAAATTGACCATGCCTCCACTACACACACAAGCCATGCCCACAAGCCAAACCCACAAGGCAATCAAGAGTGAATATGCAGCCGAAACCGGTTTGGCTCAGTGGATAGAGCGTCGGCCTGCGGACTGAAAGGTCCCAGGTTCGATTCCGGTCAAGGGCATGTGCCTTGGTTGCGGGCACATCCCCAGTGGGGAGTGTGCAGGAGGCAGCTGGTCGATGTTTCTCTCTCATCGATGTTTCTAACTCTCTATCTCTCTCCTTTCCTCTCTGTGAAAACTCAATAAAATATATTAAAAAAAATAAATAAAAAAATAAAAAGAGTGAATATGCAAATTAACCCAACTAAGATGGCAGAGGACATGGAGCTGGAGCGAGCAGGAGGCTTGGGTTGTCCCTGGCAATGGAGGAAGCCAAGCTTCCCACCTGCCCTGCTCGCCCTGAGCTCTGCGCAAGGCTACAAAGTTTCAATTATAGAATATAAATAAATCCCAGATACCTGCTTCTAGCCTGGGGTGGTGGCCAGCCTGAAAAAGGCCATCAGCCCTTCCCCCAGGCTGGCCAGGCACCCCAGCAGGACCCCAACCCTGAAGGGGGTGTGGCCAGTGTGCAAACAGCCCTCAGCCCCTCAACCAGGCTGGCCACACCACCATGGAGTGAGGGTTCCTGCTGGGGCCTTGGCCAGCCTACAAACAGCCATCAGCCCCTCACCCAGGCTGGCCAGGCACCCCAACAGGAACTTCGACCCTGAAGGGGGTGTTGCCAGCCTGAAAACAACCCTCAGCCCCTCACCCAGGCTGACCACACCCCCATGGGGTGAGTGTCCCCACTGGGGGGCTTAGCCAGTCTTCAAACAGCCATCAGCCCCTAACACAGGCTGGCCAGGCAGCCCAGTGGGGACCCCCACCATGAAGGGAGTGTGGCAAGCCTGAAAATGGCCCTCAGCCCCTTGCCCAGGCTGGCCAAACACCCCAGTGGGACCCCCACCATGATCCGGGACACCCTTCAGGGCAAACTAGCCAGCCCCCACCCATGCACCAGGCCTCTAGCCTATAAAATAAAAGGGTAATATGCAAATTGACCCTAACAGCAGAACGACTGGGAATGACTGGTCACTATGACACTCATTGACCACCAGGGGGCAGATGCTCAATGCAGGAACTCCCCCCTGGTGGTCAGTGTGCTCCCACAGGGGGAGCTCTACTCAGCCACAAGCCAGGCTGACGGCTGCCAGCACAACTTTGGTGGCAGGAACCTCTCCTGCCTCCTCAGCAGTGCTAAGGATGTCCGACTGCAGCTTAGGCCTGCTCCCTGCTGGCAAGTGGACATCCCCCGAGGGCTCCTGGGCTACCAGAGGGATGTCTGACTGCCAGCTTAGGCCTGGTCCCCCAGGGAGCGGGCCTAAGCCAGCAGGTGCACATCCCCCGAGGGGTCCCAGACCTTGAGAGGGCATAGACTGGGCTGAGGGACCCCCCTGAGTGCACAAATTTTTGTGCACCAGGCCTCTAGTATTTATATAATGCCATTTCTTTTTTTAAATATATTTTATTGATTTTTTTACAGAGAGGAAGGGAGAGGGATAGAGAGTTAGAAACATCAATGAGAGAGAAACCTCGATCAGCTGCCTCCTGCACACTCCCCATTGGGGATGTGCCCGCAACCAAGGTACATGCCCTTGACCAGAATCAAACCTGGGACCCTTGGATCCGCAGGCTGACGCTCTATTCACTGAGCCAAACCAGTCAGGGCTATATAATGCCATTTAAAGCAAGTAATGAATTAATTAATAATTGAATAAATTTAGTTAATTAGAGATGAACCTAAGTTCAATGCCTCACCAAATAGTACAAAATATGAATTAATATGATATGCATGAATTATGCATTTTATTATCATTGTAAAGTTATGAATCAAGAAATGCAAATCAATTTAACATCAGTTACCTATGTTCCTGTAGATTAGAATCCTGAAAATGGATCTGAACCTGTCTGGGGTGATTAGGAGACTTAGATTTAAGAACTAACCAGTGTTAAAATATTAAGCCCTTGGGTAGAAAATGCATTAAAAGTGCATGATTTGTGAGTCATTAAAGGACCACTGAACAAATGTTAAGACAATAACATATGAATCAAGAAACCAAGACTGAGGAAGTTAGGGCTATTTCCATCAAGTCCACCAGAAAGTTTGTCTCAGCCAGTGGTTCTTTACATGGTAATCATCATGGGAGCTTTCAAGTCAGAATTTCTGGGAGTGGGGCCTAAAACTTGGCATTTTAAAAGTTTCCTGTTTGAGTGTAAAGGACTTCCAGAGTGGAAAACTACTGGAATAAGCCAAGAGATCTGTATATGACTCCCAAGAAAGGGACCAAGGTAGGAATATTTACCTGGAGGATTGATCTAGTTAGGTTCTTTGGAGCTCTGAAGGTTGTAATGAGTCTAACATCTGAGTGTGAAAAGTAGGGTTATTCTGAAGCTTGATATGAGAGCTCTAAAAGGGCCCATAGTGATTTTTCAAGTATATCTCCTGCTCCATCTTCTTCACTGAGTTTGTATGGGACATATATACAGAGAAGGGAAAGAACTTGCCTGAAGTCACTGTGAGTCATTGGCTGATCAGAGGTCTTTTGATTCAAAATTAGTGCCTTTACCATGACCTTCTTGCTTTCTAGTCTGAAACCAAGTTTAAAAGGTGGGAAGTTCTTAAACATTCTATTAATGCAGTCAGTCTTTTCCTCAATTATCTTTCCAAATTTGCCTAAAGGCTTCAAAACTTTATTTTTAATATGTTCTTTCAAAGCTACATTACATAATAAGTTCAGCAATAAACCTTGAAAGTTATATGACTTTTAGTCCAAGCAAATTTTTTGGCCTTGTTTTCCTGCCAAGATTCATGACTACTGCCTGTCCCATTCTATGATCATCATAATAAATATCCTTTACTGAGTGCCAACAGCAGCGTGGGTACTCTGAGGCACTTGGGACTCAGGAGCTAGTGAAGTAGTTGTAGTTTGAGCTCAGCACCATTCTTTTCTTATCCTGGTCTTTCACCCTTCCCAAGGCCCAAAACACCCTCCACTCATAACTAATCCCCCCGCAAAGTCTGCTATTGCTATGTTTGATGTAGGAAGTTTGTTCCAACCATTTTACCAGCCAGCTGAAATTCTCTCCTTGCTTGCCCAACATTGTTATTCCCTATTTTCTCAGTGTATTGCTATTTATGTTGTGTTTTGTGCATGCGTTGGTCTCTATTATAAGTTTAATTTAATTTCTTGGTAGCCGGTCAATATATTCATGCTTGTGTGACAACTTCTTTATTATCTGTTTCTCCATCTGCCCTTTCTCAGACTAGACTACTGCTTCTCAGTTCACAATTGCCTATATATCTCAGTTCACAGTTTCTTCTCCCATCCCATGAGCTGAAACTGACATACAAAGAGTAGGGTGTCTACTTGTCTTGACCCTATTTTTTCACTCCTAGGAGCATATTTCATATCACAAGCAAAACTTTATAGCCATCCATGGGTTTTCCCTTGCTCAGAAGTAGTGCTTCAAGGTAGATGAAGCAAGGAATAAAAGAAAATGAGAAATATATTCTGCAACTCCATTAGCTCTGGTGTTTCCGATCATATCCACCAAAATTTTTCTACTATTATTGTTTTCTTTTGATTTTGTGTGGTGTTCAATTGACCAATAAAGCCTCAGAAGAACTGTCTCTGACAGTTGAGAATGACCTGAGCCCATTGTACACAGCACTCATCAGACATGTCTCAAATAATAGACTATGCAAGAGTCTTCTATCCTAACTTCCCAGAAGACAGAGAAGAAGGAACTGGGCATGGTCATTAGGTTATATTGAGAGAAGATCAGGCAGTTGATATCTAAAACAAGATGCAAGGGATTCTCATGACCTTCCTTCTGTTTTGAGGATTTCCTATTTTGAGGCATAAGCAATATGACACCACCTCTAATTCATTGCTTTCACATCTCCAGTGGTAATTCTGTCATTTGAGCTCCCCATCAAGCCTATCTTTCCATAAGTGGAAATAACATATGTGAGACTTGATGCACAGTCATATGGGTTTGACTCCTGATTCTGGGTAAATTTTTTCAAATTATCAAGCTTCTCTCAGTGACAGTTTCCTCTTATAAGAAATGGCTTGCAAAACTTTGAGAATTCAATTATATATCTTTGATGCAAGAACAATATATATGCCACAGAACAGTGACAAGATAAATGATAAACTCCATATTTTTGTCTTCCACTCCCTCCCCAGAACTGCTTTATGGACAGGAAGCAACCTGATTTTGTCCTGACCCTTAAGACACTGGGTTGGCTCCAAGAGCTGGGGAAAAATAATGATTTTTTTTTTGTTTTAGCCCTAGGCACTGAGCTAAGTGTTTTATATGTATCATCTCATTTAATTCTCACAACTACCCTATGATTAGGTTATTATTCCCATTTTACATATAGAACAACTGGGGTATAAAATGATTCAATAATTTGTGCAAGGTATGCAACTAGTAAGTGACAGAACCAGTATTTGAACCAAAGCAGTCTAACTTTAAAGTTTTTGCTCCTGACTGCTACATCACATGTTTGGTAACACTAGACTTTGCTTGGGTGGGGCAAACAGCAACTAGAAATTTTCTTTCTTTCACTTCAGGGCCTCTCTACAGAATCAGAGGCCAGAGCCATCCTGTCTAAGGGCTGCAGCTTACCACTTCTGCAACTTTTCCCCTTCACCTTTGTGTCCAATAACAGTCCTGTGAGGATATCAACAAATTATAATTTCTTAGATAATGAACATGATCTGTAAGAATTCTTCAAATGTACTTTGCTCCAACTGCAGCATCTGCCACCATTTTGCTACTGCAGTAGCCAAAATTCTTCTCTTCCCTGAAAGACAACCTTCTCTAGCTGTTAATCTGTAGTGGGCTAGGATGGTTGAAGCTTGTGTTCCAAGTTAAAAATATGTTTGATTGGGTGAAAACCTTCTTAACTGACCTTAGATGTAGGGGTGGGGTGGAGTGTGCCAGACCATAGATGGTGGCTTTGTACAATCCAGTCCTTGGTACCAAGTAACTATGGGGTTGGGGGAGAGGCAGGTATCTCCTCTCTTCAGGCACCATGAACACCCAGGTAGTAGGTCCCCTTTCACAGCTACATTCTCTAGGGATAATGTGTTGGTTCCTACCTTATCTACCCCAAGGTTGCTGGCAGGGAAGGTTGTGAGGTTGATGCCAAATGATAATTGAATTGAGGTCATGTAAATGCAATCATCATTCGCCCTGGCCTGACTGAATGTGCTTCAGGCCCATTTACTGTGTGATCTTGAACAAATCATTTTTCCACTTTGAGCGTCTGTTTCCACATCTGGATGATGAATGTGTTGGAATAAATTAGTGATTTTTCTAATTATTTTAAGTGGCAATTACTATTTATTTTCAAATAAAATCTTAAATGAAAGCCTGACATATAAAAGGGAAAAAAAAACAGCATGAGTTGCTCTTGTGGACTGAGGGTAGTTGGGATGGCAGGAACAGAAGTGGTTAAAGGAAGGGGATTTTGCCCTGGAGCCCTAACTGTTTATATTCATCTTCATATCCCCATGATAGCCCCTGAAGCACCTTAAGGGAACACATTTTGAAAACTTTTGATCTGAATACTCCTGTGGTCCCCATTTAGATAGGATGGTTTTAGAATTGATGGTGGTGAGGAAAGTGGAGTACCTGGGAAAAGGGAAGAGAAAAGAGGCCTAGGTAAAATTAAGACTTCACTTCTAATTTTTTTCACAGAAAAAAGTAATCCAGGAACATTGGTGAAGTCAAGAAAGTGACTCCTTCCCCACAACCCCTACTTTTAAATTAAGAATGAAAGAGGGAAGTTGAGTAGCACAGATTCTAACTGGGAATGGTGTAGCCAGTGGTGTGAGCCAGGGTTCCCATCTGATTCTATGCCTGATTTGCTGTGCAACCTTTGTCAAATAAATCTCCTTCCTTCTCTGTGCCTGTTCCTGCCTTTCTGATACTAGAAGGACAACACTAATCAACATGGGCAGACTCAGGCAACTCTGATGGAAATGTTGGGGTTGGAGCGAAAAGCGTTTCCTTTGTAATTACTTCATGTCCCATGTTTGAATCCCTCAGCATTCTGCCTCCCTCAATCAGCCCTGCAAAGTCTCATCAATGATTTTTTTCTGGGATCTTTCCAGGGCTGGTAGGAAAAATATATGTCTCCTTTCAATTTGGGATCCAGAGCTTAAGCCCTGTTCATGAAAGACATGAACTAGTGAGCAAGTTCAAATGATAGAAAGATCACACTCTCATGATGAATGAGGCTCTGATCTCTTGAAATAGGTTTATGGCTTAGAAAAGCCCTCATCCAAACATCTGTGTACTGCTTAAGGCCCACTGTGAAAGGGTCCCCAGGGTATTTTAGGACACTCTGGGTAACATAGTAAAATCACACCAGGTTTTTCTTCTCTGTAACTTGGGTCTGAGCACAGGACTATAACAGGTTTGTTTCCCAGAGATTTACCTTGCACTGTAGTCCCATAAGGAAATAGTAAGCACAGCACATATAAATTAGGAGGATACATAGAGGGTTTTAATAAAAAGACCATTTACAAAGTTGTGAGGGATTGTAAAGAAACCACAAGGCCTAGTGCAATATTCACAGTGGGTCTTTGTCACCACTCCTAAGCCTGAAGGGGTGAAAGGAGGGAATGACTGAAATTTGAAATGAAAGGGTCTTTTAGAGGGGACTGTCAATTGAGGAGCTGTGATCTAAGTTGAGAGTTACAGCCAGCTCAAGGTGACAACGTGGGAAGGACTGGGAGAATAAAGAACCTGGCTCTACTCTTCTCCCTCCCTCCAATATTCTGCCAGTTTTTCCCCCAAACCAAACCTAACTGGAGACCAGAAGATACTGGAGTTTGTTAATGTACAAGTCAGCCTCCTGGGCCAGAGAGCAGTTTAGAGGAAAATGAAGAGTGGATCTGGAGCCTGGTTTCTTAGTGGTTAGAACATCGGCCTGAGCACTGAAGGGTCACAGGTTTGATTCCCGGTCAAGAGCACATACCTGGGTTGCAAGTTCCACCCGCACTCTGGTTGGAGCATGTACTGGTGACAACCAATGGATGTGTCTTTCAGAATGGAAAAAATATCCTTAGGTGAAGATTAAAAAAAAAAAAAAAGAGTTGATCTGGAAAGGCAAAAGGAAGCTAGCCAGTATAGATAGTTTGGTTGATGAATTCAACTCCCTATAGCACTCTTCCCCTGACACAAAAACTATTCTAGTTCTTTCATTATCTCTAGTCTGATATCCTTTAGATCCAAATCTGCCTCCAGATATGTCCAGCTCAAGCATTCAATCTAGAACCTTCAAGTTTCATAAGCTTCTAGAATCAAACTTTCTGGCACCTTTGACTCCAAACTCCACTGTTCCAGAATCCTTTTTAAATAATTGTCCAGAGAACTGAATTGACCTTGAAATACTGTTTTCCTATCAATTTATCTGGAGTATAATCAGTGTGGCTGAATTGCTTCAATTTCAGGGCAGGTTTTGGGTCTCTTGTGCATATGCAGACAAGCTGTTGTCACTCTATCCTATATAATAAAAGCCTACTATGGTAAGTGTCTGGTTTACTGGTTGGCCATTCAATCAATCAAAGTGTAATATGCAAATTATATGCTAAGGCCACTCAACCGCTCGTGATGACATGCACTGACCACCAGGTGGAAGACGCTCTGACCAGTAAGTTAGCTTGCTGCTGGGTTCCGGAAGATCAGGACTGAGCGAGACAGGCCAGACATGCCCTGGAGTCCTCCTGGGGTCCCTTCCCAGCTGGCCAACTCCCATGTCCCTTCCTGGCCCCAAACATTCACTGGTGGGGTCCCTCAGCCTGGACAGTGCCCTCTCGCAATCCAGGACCCTTTGGGAGATGTCAGAGAGCTGATTTCAGCCTGATCCCGCAGTCCAGGCAGAAGTACCCCACTGGTGCACTAATTAGTGCACCGGGCCTCTAGTAAATAATAATGAAAGATAAATGTAATTAAAGCAGTAGCTGGCATTGCTCACTTGTCAGACCAGCAAGGCAAGGTGAGGGGTGATTGGAGGATTAGGGAGGCAGAAGGAGTATCAAGTGACATAAAATTTTTGATCTTGCTGAATAAATTACCTCTACCCCATTGCTGGTCAAGACAGGAAAGGGGCCAAAGACATCATCTAAAGCCCAGAGACAGATATTTACAGTTTCAGTCCCTCATGAAGAGTGCTTTCACCCAAAACATATCCTTCCCACCCATAATAGAAAGGTGCCACAGGGGCAATAGAACTGAATTTGACACCAAAATGTCTGGATTCAAGTCTCTGCTTATTACTTGCTGTGTGAACTTGGTCCACTTCTATATCTTTTAATTAACCTATCTAATAAGGATAATAGTCCCTTTCCTGCCTCCTTTCCTGGGTGGCTTCTAAGGACCCAGTGAGATCATGCTTGGAAAACCAGTAGTTTATACATTGTAAAATTTTGGGTCCAGGTTTCCTCCATCCTGAGTGAGTATGAGTAAGTGAGTGGTATAATGTGTATGATTGAGAGAATTGTTAATGTGTGTAAATGAGTATGCATGACTAGAGGTGAGAAAGTAAAAGGAGAGAATATTAGGAATATAGGAGGGAATACGTGTGAGATAATAATGTAAAATAATGTGTGTATTTGTGTGAGAATTAATATGTTTGTTTGGGAACACATGAGAGAATGTGAGAGAGGAAATAAGAATATTTGGGGATTTGCAAAATTCTCAGTTTGTGAGAGAGTGAATGCAGAGGATAAGTACTTGTGTATATGGATGTAGATGTATAGCTTAAATCACATAAATTGATGTTTTTATAAGTTCATAGTTTTCAACATTGGCAGTTTTACATAGTTCAGCCTACTATGTAAGTATGTAAGATTGCATAAGTATTTGCAGATTTATGAGTGAATTATTTGTGAGTGAATGAATATGTGCATGTCCCAGCAAATGTGGTTTTCTTGTGTGAATGAATTGTGTGAAATCTAATTTCTATGTTTTTTGGTAGAGCATATGTGAATGTGAATCTACATGAGCATGCATGTGAATATGTTTGGCAGAAAAGATGATGAGTTCAAATATGACAATCCATGTGTGTTCAAGTGTGTGTGTGTGTGTGTGTGTGTGTGTGTGTGTGTGTGTGTGTTCAAGTGTGTGTGTGTGAGAGAGAGACAGAGAGAGAGAGCAAGAGAGAGAGAGAGAGAGAGAGAGAGAGAGAGAGAGAGAGAGAGAGAGAGAGATTGAACACAGAGAGAACAAACCTAGCCTTTAGACTCTGTACAAGTGAATAGATGGCTTCCTGTCGACTCATAACTTTCCAAAAAACAAGCTTTCCAAGCTGAAAATGTCCACACAGACTTTCCATCCCAAAAGGGTGCCTTTTAAATTTTTTCTGTTTGTTTCAAGCCTTGTGCCTAGCCATTCTGGGCCAAGGAGAACAGTAAGTGCCCAGCTTTACTTCAATAATAATTGGAAACATTTTGCTACACACACACACACACACACAAAAAAAAAAAAAAAAAAAAAAAAACTAACTGGAAAATGACTGGCATGTAGGGCAGAAATATGGTGAGGGTTGAAACCTGAAAGACAAAGGGCCCCTCGGCTACTTTATTTGTTCTCTTTAAAGTAGCCCTAAGTGACTGAAATATTGCTCACCACCACAAGCAGTATGAAATTTCACAACAAGTTGGAGTTACATAATCATCCTCATGGCAACCAAAGCCCATAAACATGTAGTATCACTGTTGGCTGTGTAAATAGCAGTGGTTTTAGTGCTCCCAACACCACCCCACCCACCTTCTGCCCTTTCTAGGTTGTTTTCTCTTTTTATCCAACTCCTACTTTTTTTTTCCCATCAAAAACAAAAAAATTAAATGTTGAGGAAAATGACTGGAAACTTAGGCTCCTTAGGCAGTGAGTGCACATGAGGCAAGTTTTCTTCTCTGAGGAACAGTGCAGGTGCTCAGCTTGCCTGCAGGCCAGCTCATACCAGGGAAATTACTGTCTCCGACCACTATACTGAAACCCAGAGACATGCGTACTATCTATTGTCTACTGTTGAAAGGAAATCAGGCAGGCCGAAGAGAAAGAAGGCACATATTCTAAAAGAAATTCGGAAAACTCAGCATCCTAGAACTCCTTTCTTTTTTATTGATTAAGGTATTAGATATGTGTCCTCATACCCCCATTGCTCCCCACCCCCTACTCATGCCCCCCCCCCCCCCCCAGTGTCTTGTGGCCATTGATTGTGCTTATATGCATGCATACAAGTCCTCCGGTTGATCTCTTTTCCCTCTTCCCCGACACTCCCCAGCCTTTCTGCTGTAATTTGACAGTCTGTTTGATGCCTTACTGCCTCTATATCTATCTTTTTGTTCATCAGGTTATAATGTTCTTTATTTTCCATAAATGAGTGAGATCATGTGGTATTTTTCTTTCATTGCCTGGCTTATTTCACTTAGCATAATGCTCTCCAGTTCCATCCATGCTGCTGCAAATGGTAAGAATTCCTTCTTTTTCATAGCAGGGTAATATTTCATTGTGTAGATGTACCACAGTTTTCTAATCCACTCATCTGCTGATGGGCATTTAGACTGTTTCCAAATCTTAGCTATGGTGAATTGTGCTGCTATGAATGTAGGGGTGCGTATATCCTTTCTGACTGGTGTTTCTAGTTTCTTGGGATATATTCCTAGAAGTGGGATTACTGGGTCAAACGGTTGTAAAATTATTTCAATATCCCAGAAATGCCAATATGTTAGCAACCCAAAAACCTTTTTTGAGTCATACTCCAACTAGTGTCAGGCTTTAGGTTCTGATTTTGGGGGCAATAAGAAAAACAATAAAAAACCCAACTATCTCATATTAAGAAAGAAGACTTGATTCCCTCCTTGAAGAAGCTGAGGTTCAAATTAATAAGATAGGACAAAAAGCCTGGGATCATCTGAGACTTTGACAATTCAAAGCAAAGTTACATGGTTCTTATTTTAGAAACTCAGCAGAGTAAATTCTGAAGAAGAAATGGCAGTTTAACTGGTATCTGAAAGATGAGAAAGTAGTGACAATAGGCAAAGAAATAGATAAGTAGAGATGAAAGATTGGAATAAGGATAGTATTTTGACAATGAGTGATCATGGGAGAAAGGGAGCTTTATATGGAACAAAGCCAGAGGATCATTGGTAGTTAATACAGGGGACCAGTGAGAGAGAAGGTCACTGGGATGAGGATGGGATGACCCTGGAATGGTAAGCAGCAGAAGTTGAACTTGATGCACTTTCTGACCATATATAGGGTTGACAGGGTAGAGAAGGGGGCACTGAAGGAAGCAGTGCTGGTAAGAGTGATTTAGGTGAGACCTCCCTAAGGCTGCCTTAGAAACAGAACCTTACTGCCACTGGCCCTCATGTCAGTTCTTGTAGCTCTGCTTATCACTTATTTACCTTTACATATTGCTTGGAAAAGCTTAATTCACCATGTTTTATAGCACCTAAAATGGAATTCTTCACATAGTAAATGTTCAAGAAATTTTGGTGGACACAAAATAAAAGCCATTTAAAAATACAAAACCAGAGGAAATTTTTTAGCACAAAGGCAGTACATAATTCAGTGCTAAAACAGGTCACAAACACACACACATGTACAATTATTCAGCTTCTGAACTGCTCTTTGATGGCCTCATTGATGAGCAGGACCATGAAGAAGCTGATAAGCTCAGAGGCAATGATCTACATGGAATAGCACAGTGATCCCACATAGTTGTTCAGGTAGACACAATAAAGGAGAAGAGAGTTGACTATGATGGTAATGGTGGATAGGCCAATGCTGATATTCTTTTTGTGGATCACAACCCAAGAGACTGCCCCAGACTTTGTGTGCATGTAGATGTTGAACTTGTCCTCATAGCCAATAACTCTAACCTAATTCAAGTCAAAGATAAGGAGCTGAATGGTGTGGTGATAGAGAAGACGCCCATCAAAGGAAGAACATCTTTTCATTCAATTTACAATAGTTTTACCAGAATATCTCTGGCTCCCAATTCACATAATTCCAGAACATAGCTCTTTCCTTTTCATTCACCACACTGACAAGTTACCATGACTTGATGTGGCTTCTTCTATATGTATATCCTTAGTCATAGGACTTCTGTTCAGGTAGTCTTCAGGTGATTGTCAATGATTGTTGCTCTGTAATTTAGTTGTGCTTTTGATGTGATCATGGGAGGAGGTGAGCACAGTATTACCTACTCTGCCATCTTGACTGGAAGCAGTCTAAAGACAAATTTTATTAATGAACACTAGTAGCCCGGTGCACGAAATTCTTGCACATTAAAAGGGAATTAATTAGCGGAAATATTTTAATATTGCTATTTGCCCTTTCTCTATAATAGAAGTGTGAGAGATGAAAGGAAATTAGTAAAATGTATATGAAAATAATATATAAATTTATTAATAAATAAATGGTAACAAAAAGATATAACAGCAACAGAGGCATGATATAAAAACAACAAAAACATGATATAAAAACAACAGTGATGCAAACAATGACTGATAAAGTGATTCAACTTATTCTAATATCTCCCTATACACCACATTAAGAGTGAAAACACTTTCTGAGTGCTTGACTAATTTCCCTTGTGATGAAGTATTTAGAACTTTAACTGTAATGTCACATGCTCTTCAAACTCGAGAGAAACATATGAGTGACCATGTGCGAAAACGGGTTCAGGTAGGAATATTCCTTCTCTGTCTAAAGTTTGTCCTTGTGATTTATTAATAATTATTGCAAATGCTGGAATCATTAATTTAAATGGGAAGCCAGTGTCATATGGGGACAAATCAATTCTTGGAATCAGAACAACCTCTCCCTCTGCAGATCCTGTTAATACTTTAGCTTCGATAATGTTAGGTCATAATCTTTTGATAATAAATCTGGTACCATTACAAAGACCCTATTTACTATTAAGATTTCTCAATCGCATGATGATTGCACCACTTTCAATTTTAATTTATGACACAGCATCCCCAAAGGAGTAATACTATTAAGAAATTCGATGGCAAAATTTTCCTTTTCAGCATCATCTGTTGAATCAATGGAATCATCACTCAAATATGTGTGAAAATCTCCACCGAATATATCCAAAATATCTTCATTTAATTTTTGAACGTGCTCATTTTTTTGGACAAAGAATTGCACGTTTAGATATATTTTTAATATCTATAGATATAATATTTCCAAAGATAGCTTCAATAATAGATCCATTACAAATCATTTCACAGGGGATTTCAATAATATCCATTCCGGAATGAAAACTGCTATCAAGTTTACCATCTCCAAGTTTTACTAACTATTCACTATAAGCAGAGTCTTATGATCTCATATTTGTTTTAAGAGACAACTTTCTGAAACATCCTCAAACATTACAGTACTTTAAACTTGTTTGTACTATGGCCGATAGCATAGCATGCGGTACAATACTGAGACATTGTCGAAAATCCCCTCCAAGAAGGAGAACTTTCCCACCAAATACAACATTCAAATTCATAATTTCTCTTAGTAATCTGTCTATGGCAGTGATGAAGAACCTTTTGAGCTTGGCATGTCAGCATTTTGAAAAACCCTAACTTAACTCTGGTGCCGTGTCACATATAGAAATTTTTGATATTTGCAACCATAGTAAAACAAAGACTTATATTTTTGATATTTATTTTATATATTTAAATGCCACTTAGCAAAGAAAAATCAACCAAAAAATGAGTTCGCATGTCACCTTTGACACATGTGTCATAGGTTCACCATCACTGGTCTATGGCATTTATAGCATGACTGGATGCCATGATGCATTCATCAATAATGAGAAGTTGGGCCTTTTTAATAGTTTTAGCAACTTCACTGTTTATATAGAGTCTAGAAATTGAAGTTTCATTTAATGGAATTGGTCATTTATATTGGGAATGAAAGGTTCTTCCACTGAGAAGTAAATTTGCAGCAATTCCTGTAAACACTGTGGGTAAAACATTACCACCACAACCTCTAATATAATGTATTGAAACTTTATTGTGGGGAACCACTACAGTGTTTTGGACAGGTTAAAGCCTTGGACTGATGAGAGAGCACAGTCCTCTCATTGCCACGTGTCAGTCCCAGCTTGGAGTGCAGGGCCCTCCCAGCACAATTATAGCCAACAGCTATAGTTGCAAGCTTGAACCTATGGTCCAAATACATGGCCCCACGTGCCTGAGTGATGTAGGCTTGATAGAGTTCAGGTGCATGTAGTTGAGTAGGATTGAATCCCAGGAGAATGTTGTAGTCATCTTGGTCACGCCCTTACTTTGCTATAAAATAAAGACATGACTGTGGACCTGGTCACTGTCTCTCAGAGAAGCAGCGTCCCACCAAGACCCAGCTTTCATTCTCTTGTTTGTCTTTTCTAAACCTTTCAGCTGCCTCCACTCAGGTTCACCCTTGACCGTGCTGGCGTGGCAAACTTTATAAAGATATGCCTCCACACTCCGAGGGTGGGTTCCTGCCTCAAACCTCGCCCTTACTGGAAACAGCTCCGGGAAACAGCTCGAGGGAGGGTGCAGCCGTTTCCAAGACAACCCCTGCAGGACTGACTTCCTTCTGGTTGGTCACACCTCGGGTCATGAAGTTACACCAGGGTTTTTATATAAGTAGATGATAGGAAAGATATTCCAGGCCAAGGCTAAGGCATGGAGATATACAATAATGTGGTATATTTTCACTTATTTCATTATTGGAGGATACAATTTTAAGAGGAAATGGTAAAAAATGAGGCTGAAGAGGGGCCAGATTATGGAAAAAAAAAACACCAAAACCTTAAATGCCCTACTAAAAATGATTTGTATATTTAATTATTATTATTGAATAACATTTATATAACACTATGCACTAGACAATATTCTAAGCACTTTAAAAATATTAAGTTATTTAATACTCAAGAGAATCCTCTATATAAGTACTAGTACTGATGCACAAAGACATTAAGTAACTTGTCCAACATCTCACAGATATTAAAATAGCAGAACCAGGATTCCTACCAGGAAGTCTGGCTCCAGAGTCCATATAGAGGCGAGGACGAGTAATCATACTCTTGCCCAGGCCACTTATTCTCACACCTTTAGCCAGTTTTAATAGTACGTTTATGTGATTTTGTTCTGCATGGGCCTGAACCTTCAGGAGCTCCGAGGGTTGTTCTTTTCCTCAGCATTAGCAATGATAATATGATACACTTTCTGCTTGGCTTTCTGGCCTGAATTCATAATTGTCTAATGATACTGAATAAATTCTACACATCACTTCACTGATATCTCATCAGACTGTGACATCCACCCCATGAGTAGCATGAGTGGAGGCTCATGGTGATGATAGCAGCAGGTGGGCTCTGAGAGCTTCAGGATCTTCTCTGAACTCATACGGCTACATACACATAGTGTCTCCTCACCCACCCAAAATGGTCTGTAGGTGCCAAGCATAGGGGAAAGTTACTGCTTTGCATGCCTCTCTTACTTCAGGATATTTATCTGCCTAAGCTGGAATTGTGGTAATCTATATTATATAAAAGCCTAAGTGACTGGATGACCGGCTGGTAGCTATGATGCACACTGACCACCAGGGAGCAGATGCTCCATGCAAGAGCTGTTCCCTGGTGGTCAGGCGCTCCCACAGTGGAAGCGCCACTCAGCTGACAGATGGGTGCCAGACTCTGGGCTCACATCTGGTGAGCGCAGCTGCTGAAGCACAAGCCTCTCTGGCAGACACTCTCTCTGTGGCCTGAGTTACTGCAGTGGCAGGCGCAGTGGGGCTAGGATGAGCAGGAGTGGCACAGTGCCCAGTGAGAGCTCAGGCTTCTCCCTGGCCATCTACTGCTTAGTGCACTACTGTGTGCTGTGCAGGATCAACGTGGACAGCAGGCTGGAGCCTGATGAGCTGGTGGGTAAGGCCAGGCACAGTGGCGCGGAAGTCCACTCATCCCCACAGGCCAGGCCAAAGGATCCCACTGGTGCATGAATCTGTGCACCGGGGCTCTAGTCACCTATATTTTTATTGGCTTCTACAGTCCCTGAAGCCCTTTCACATACATCAGTCATCTGATTTCTTCTTCCTTGAAATACCTTTGAAGGCAATATTAACCTTTTTTTTTTTTTTCAAATGAGGAAACAAACTTAGACAAGGAATATGATTTACCCAAGGTCACACAGCCAGTGATTGCTGGGCACT
Organism: Myotis myotis; assembly: GCF_014108235.1. Lineage (NCBI taxonomy): Eukaryota > Metazoa > Chordata > Mammalia > Chiroptera > Vespertilionidae > Myotis > Myotis myotis. The sequence continues at coordinate 88,527,981 of NW_023416346.1, forward strand.
CATTTTGCAGCATTATTGTCCAAGGTTTCTGCTCATTCTCCTACCAAAGTGATCATAAAAGTTACCTGGATCAAGAGCATCTGGACAAGGATCCTGAGATGCGGAGGAAGGGTGAAGGCTTTGATGGATTCCATGAGGCAGTTAGGGTTGTAAAGCTTCTGACCACAGTTAGAGGAAAGTCTCAGACAAGCTTAGAGACTATTATGCTGGAAGGGTGTGGCCTTAAGACCATCAGATTTGCCCTTACCCTTCTCCCACCACTGTCAATGCTTCTGTCTATTATACAAAGATTTGGATTTCTCTGACTAGGTTCGCTATTTCAGCCCTTTACTGTCATTTAAACAATGAGTCACTCTTTATCACTACTGTTCCCCAGACAAGACTTATTTCATTTCTTGCTAGTTCTATGTACAACCCTCAGCTTCAGGTCAAACTGCCCTTCCCTTAGCTACTTGAATGCTAATCTGATATTTCTTTTGCTTCACTTGATTTTTGCTTTTCTTAAACATGCTCCCATGCCTAAAACATTTCCTCTGCTTGGAGAGAGATACTTCAAGAGCCTTAATTTTTTTCTTCAATGTAGTCAAACATGTCTATCATTTCCCTCATAGCACTGGAGTTTTCTGTCTTGTTGAAGAAGATCTACACTACTCCAATATTATGCAAATATTTTATCTGACAAAAGAGAGGAAAATAAGTCAAAAGACAACAAAATGAGAACATAAATTATTTGCAACTCATATGACATGTAAAGAATTAGTGTCCTTACTAAACTTAACTGTTATTAAACCAAAAGATTTTTATTTTCATGCAGTTGAGTTTATTGAAAAGTCCATAGTCTTTTTTTTTGTTAAATATATATTTTATTGATTTTTTACAGAGAGGAAGAGAGAGGGATAGAGAGTTAGAAACATCGATGAGAGAGAAATATCGATCAGCTGCTTCCTGCACACATACTACTGGGGATTTGCCTGCAACCAAGGCACATGCCCTTGACCGGAATTGAATCTGGTACCTTTTAGTCCGCAGGCCGATTCTCTTTCCACTGAGCCAAACAAGTTAGGGCAGAAAAAGTCCATGACCTTTTAAAAAAATGTTTTTATTGATTTCAGAGAGGAAGGGGGAGAGAGAGAGAGAGATAGAAACATTAATGATGAGAGAGGATCATCGATTGGCTGCCTCCTGCACCCCCTACTGGGGATTAAGCCCACAACCAAGGCATTGATCTTTTAAATGTTAAATAAACAAAGGGAGATTTTTTTTTTCCATATGAGGGTAAAATGAGATGGTGTTTGTAAAGTCACATACATAATATGATTCCTTTTGTCCAGGAAAAAAACTCTACATATGTGTATATTTGTTTAAATAAGTTTGACTCTGCTCCTCCACATTTCTATTGGTACCTTTTAGCCTTGAATTTTGTGTGCATGTTGGTGGTGGCGGTGGGGGGAAGTGTAGCATAGAGAACTAAAGAGAAACATCTAGCTAAATAATGAGAGTTAAATAATGAGCACATCTAATAAGCAGAGCTATAGTGAGACCTAAAGATACTTAAATAAAGTAGGGAAATAAGATAAAAACCCCTAGAAACTTCTAAAGGCCGAGTGATTTATCAGTCCATCTCCAAGTTCATCATGGATTTTCCTAAAAGTCAAACCTTGTGTACTCCTACCATATCAGTACCTCCCCCAAAACTGGCTCCCATGATGTCAGAAAAGGTCCTGGGCCTCAGGAAAGCCCAACTTGCTTCCTATTCTCTGGGTTGGATTACAACAACAAGGGCAGTAAACAAACAGATAATTAGTCCAAAGTTTCTGCCTCCTTTATAAAAATAAATTTTCCAAAAGCATCACTTTCTACATACTCTCCTGCCCAAGAAATACCAGTGGGCACCAATGCCTTTCATATTAATTCTAAACTCCACATTCTGGTTTTTAACATTTTCTATAAAATGCTCTAGTTTCACTCAACATTGAAAGGTGGCTTAGTTTTAATCCAGAAGAATATAGCGCTTACAGGTAAGAGCCTGGATGTCAGAATCCTACATTGGAGTCATGTTCACACACACACACACACACACACACGCTTACAAACACATGCAGGTTCATACATGTAGTCATGTATAAAATCCCCCTCTTCCCTGCATAACCATCCTATATAATAAAGAGCTAATATGCAAATGGTCATCATGCTCTCATGCCCTCACACTGTCATGCCATAATGGCTCAGACACTCAACACTGACGAGAGAGGAATGGGGACCAGCCAGGCACAAATGAGCTCATGAGAGAGGAAGGGAGACCAGCCAGGCTGTGGCTCAGAAGAGGAACAAGCTGCCTGCCCCACGATCCCAGATGCCAGTGGTTGCACCTACACCTGTGGCCCAGCCCGGGAGAGGGACAAGCCACGTGCCCTGCAGTCCTGGGCGCCAGTGGTTGTGCCTGTGCCTGCAGCCTGGGAGAGAAACAAGCTTCCCACCCCGCGGTCCCGCATGCCTGCGACTGTGGCCCTGGCAAAGCTGCTTGCCCATGGTCCCCTGTGGCAGCGGCTGGCCTGGGAGAAGCTGGCCCACATCCTGGGTGCCTGTGGCCAGCCAGAGGGAGGGAATCTTGGGTCCCAGGTGTGGGGTGAGGCAGAGATGTTTAGAGGCAATCAGGCCAGCAGGGGAGCAGTTAGGAGTGATCAGGCAGGCAGGCTGAGGGGTTAAGGTCAATCAGGCAGGCAGGCAGGTGAGCAGTTAGGAGTCAGCAGTCCCAGATTGCGAGAGGCAGTCGGACATCCCCCGAGGGGTCCTGGATTGGAGAGGGTGCAGGCCAGGCTGAGGGACGCCCCCCTCCCATGTACAAATTTTGTGCACCGAGCCTCTAGTTTATATATATGTAGATACACATTCTTGCTGAAGGTTAGAATATTTTGTAAAACAAACAGAAAACACCAAATTTTGTCCTGAATATAAAATAAATGTTATTGCTATGTTGAGCAGACAAACTCTCAGACATTCCTTATGACCTTGTAATAAATATGAATGTAATGAAAGGATAGAAAAAAAATGCTGCAAACAAAACTTCCAGGCATGAGCTTTCTGAAGCTACTCCCAATGGAGACAATGAGACAGTTGCTTCAGTTAAATGACAGTGTTTCCTTTTTACTTAGGAAACTTGGAGGATGTTCTTAAGGCAAACTAGGTAGTCAGATTGTACTATTGGTAGGTAGAGGAGAATTGAGAGGGAAGCTTCTGGGGCTGAATGCCCTGACCTGAATGAGACCATAAAGTCCCTCAAATTTGACCTAACCTTAAGAAAAAATTTTAACTGTGAGCTTCCTAGGGCCGCAGAGATGGAGGTTGACATATCTGTCTCTTTAATTATGAAAGAGGGTCTCTTGTTAATACCTAGGGAGCAGCAAATGTCCAAAGGATCACCTTCTAAAGGAAATCCTATGTGATGCCCCTGCCACTCCTCACCCTAAGATTCCTTATGCTTACCTCTGTCATGGCACTTGTCACTCTGTGCTGTAACACACTATCTGTTTTTTTTTTTTTTAAATCTAACATCAGTGCTTAGCATAGTGCTTGACATATAATAGGCACTGTATATATAACTGTATGCATAACTGGAGACTGTCTGCCTGACTGTGTACTTGACTACTCCCTCATAGGTTAACCAGATTACGTATTTCCATAGTGTTCTCAATTCCCAGCACCAGAACAGAGTTTAGCACGCAGTAGGTACTCATTGTTTATAGAATCAAGATGACTTAGTTCCCTTGCAATCTCCTGAAGATAACCTTATGTCTTAGTTTCCTTATTTGGAAAATCAGCATCATAATATACCTTTTACATAGAATTGGTGGGAGGATTAAATGTGAATATGTGAAAAATGTTTGGTCTAGTGACTGATACAAACATTGTTATTAGTAGTACTGTGGTTTCTAGACCTGATGACCAGTGCAGTCCCCTCAAATCATATGGGTCCTGGTCATGATAGGCTCGAAGAATGGGGGAGCTGTGCCTTTGGTTTGTCTCTCCCCTTTCCCAACACACTGCCTCTGCCACACTTACTCTGTGAAGCTTTCAAGCTTCAACTGAACTAAAATGCTGTGCCTACAAAACTGGAAGCTTACAGATGACAGGGCCAACTCACAGTCAACTCTGATATAGGACCCATAAGTTGACCAGAGGAAATTCAGGGAGTGTTTGTTAAGCTTACCTGAATGGTAGCCATGGTTTACCAATTATGGTCTGAAAGCTTTCTTCTCTTGTTGAAATGGCTTGTGCTCCTCCTCTTCCACCTCCTCAGTTCTCCAGCTGCCCATGTCCATGATTGAAGGCAGACATAGCAATTCTATATCAGAGAAGTGGGAAGGACACAGGAATCTGCTTGCTGTGCTGATAGTGTTTCTTTGGAAAAATTGTGAGATGCTATGCTACCTGCTCAGGCCACCTCTTTGTTCTCTCATGTAACACTCTAAGGCCATTCATTAGTTACATAGTTGGTTGTGCAGATACTGGCAGGAGTGTTAGGCTCAGAGGCAGGAAGATAGGATAATCAGGCATGGCTTTAACACAGATCTATTGTGTCACCTAAAGCTAGGCTCTTCCCCTGAGTATAAGAATACGATACTCATATTAATATAGCCCTTTAGAGTTTACAATTTCCTATCACATGTATTATCTAATTTTAAGCCTCACCACAGCTTTCTGAAGAGTGCAAAGTAGAGGTTATTATTCAAATCATATAAGAGGAGTTTATATTCTTTGTTTAAATGACTCTGATGATTCATCAGTCCACATCATCAGCCACCTCTGTGGGGAAAATAGTTATTCCTATTTCAGAAGGCTACTCTCTCTTTGGCCTGACATCCCTAAATTTCCCAGTTCAAAATGAGTGTGAGAATGAAAGTCATAAGATTATGAGTTTACTGTTTCTCCTCCCCTAATCTTAATTCCCCAAGAAAGCTTTCTTAACTACTTACTAAGGGACAATATAAAGAAAAAAATGGGGAATAAACAGGATTGGGCTTGACTCAGTTACTGTGATATAATATCTCAGAGTTTCAGTGTCCTTAACTGAATGTGGGGGAGGGAAGCATATTTCTTGTGTTACAAAGTTGTCTGAGGATTAGAGAGAAATTAAAGATATAATCTGACTGAAATCAGAAATGATGATTGTTTTTAGAATTTTCAAGCTACTATGTAGTCTCATGAATATGAACCTAAGGAAAGAGGCATCAAACTAAAAATGGGACCTCTCTGAGATGTTTCTGGCATTTCTTCACTTCAAGTCAAAGCAGTAAGGAAGCATGCATTGGGGGCCTAATTGGGTGGTCCACTGGTAGAAGATAACATGCTTCTGCAAGAAAAAGCCTTGCAGAAGGGAGAGTAAAACTAGACATACTCTGAAATAGAAACCCCAGAATTATAAACATTTATTCATTTCCATTAACAAATAATGGGGAAAAGAAAGCTACACTCACCGTTAGTGCCAGATACAGTATATTACCACATTTGACCCTCACAATGACTCTGGATTGTAGAGCAGTGATAAATGCTGTAGGACTTTTACATTATGCTTCAGTCTTTTACATTATGTTTTTCACTGTCTTGAGCAAGGGTTGCCATGGATCTTCCTCTAGGTCAATTGTTGGTAAAAATTTTTTGTCAAGGACCATACAGAAAATATATTAAGCTTTACAGGCAACAGGTGACTTATTATTCTCCTTCTCCTTCTTAAAATATTATTTATAATAGCCAAGATTTGGAAGCAGTCTCAGATCCCATGAGTAGATGAGTGGATAAAAAAGCTGTGGTAAATTTACACAATGTAATACTAACTACAAGGCTCTGAAAAAGAAGGAACTCAAACCTTTTGCAACAACATGCATGGATGTAAAGGGTATAATACTAAGTGAAATAAGCCAGTCAGAGAAAGATAAATAGTATATGATCTTACTTGTATATGGAATCTATTGAACAAAATAAACTTATGAAAAAATAGAAACAGAGGCATGCTTACATGGAACAGACAGACTGCTGTCAGAGGGGAGGGGGAAGAGGGACTGCATAAAAGAAGGTGAAGAGATTAGATAAAGAACATATATGCATAACCTGTAGACACAGATAACAGTGTGGTGATGGCCAGAGGGAAGGGGATGGGGTCTGGGTTGAGAGACTCAAAGGGGAGAAAAATGGGGACATCTTTAATAGTGTCCACAATAAAAAATTTTTTTTTCAGTGTACATAACTCTTTTTTTAAAAAAAAATATCTTTATTATTGAAAGTGGCCCTTTGTGTGTTCCCTATTTTTCCCACTGACACCCTCTACCTTGCACCTGCCCTTCCAAGGAATTCACCACACTATTCTCTGTGTCCATAGGCTATGCATATATGCATATGAGTTCTCCTGTTAATCACACCCCAGCCACCCAGTCACCCCTGCCTCCCCTCTGAAATCCGTCAGTCTGCTCCATGCTTCTGTTTCTGGATGAATTCTGTTCATCAGTTTATATTGTTCATTAGATTCCACATATGAGTGAGATATTGTGATAATTATCTTTCTCTGACTGGCTTATTTCACTTAGCATAATACTTTCTAGGTCCATCCATGCCGTTGCAAATGCTAAAAGTTCTTTCTTTTTTAAAGCAGCATAGTTTTCAATTGTTTAGATGTACCACAGTGTTTTTATCCTCTCATCTGCTGATGGGCACTTGCGTTGTTTCCAAATCTTACTAGTAGCTATTGTAAATTGAGTTGCTATGAACATAGGGGTGTATATATTCTTTCTGATTGGTGTTTCTGATTTCTTAGGATATATTACTGGAAGTGGGGTCACTGGGTCAAATGGGAGTTTTATTGTTAATTTTTTCAAGAAACTCCATACTGTTTTCCACAGTGGCTGCACCAGTCTGCATTCCCACCAGCAATGTATTAGGGGTCCCTTTACTCCACATCCTTGCCAAGAATTGTCTTGTGTTGATTTTTTGATGATAGCCATTCTGACAGGTGTGAGGTGATACCTTTTTGTTGTTTTAATTTGCATCTCTCAGATGAGTAGTGCCTTTGAGCATTTTTTCATATGTATTTTAGCCTTTTGTGTGTCCACTTTAGAGAAGTATCTATTTAGATCATTTGCCCATTTTCTAATTGACTTGTTTGCCATATTTATGTTAACTTGTATGAGTTCCTTACATATTTTGGAAACTAACCACATTATTGAATGTATCATTGGCAAATATGTTCTCCCATGCAGTGGGCTCCCTTTTCATTTTGTTGATGGTTTTTTTTGCAGTGCAGAAGCTTTTTTTTTTTTCTTTTAAATGTAGTCCATTTGTTTATTTTCTTCTTAGTTTCATTCGCCTTAGGAAATGTATCCATAAACATATTGCTACACGAGATGTCTGAGATTTTGCTGCCTATGGTTTATTCTAAGATTTTTATGGTTTCATGTCTTACATTTGTCTTTTATACATTTTGAGGTTATTCTTGTATATGGTATAAGATGGTGATCTAATTTCACTTTTTTATATGTACCTGTCCAATTTTCCCAGCACCATTTACTGAAGTGACTTTCTTTATTCCATTGTATACTCTTGTCCCTTTGTCACAGATTGAGCATAATGGCTTGGGTCAATTACTGGTGTCTCTGTTCTGTTCGATTGATCTATATGCCTGTTCTTGTGCCAGTACCAGGCTATTTTAAGTACAGTGGCTTTGTAGTATAATTTGATATCTGGCATTTTGATTCCTCCAACTTTGTTCTTTTTTTAAAATATATTTTATTGATTTTTTACAAAGAGGAGGGGAGAAGGAGAGGGATAGAGAGTTAGAAACATCGATGAGAGAGAAACATTGATTCAGCTGCCTCCTGCACACTCCCTACTGGGAATGCACCTCCAACAACTGTACATGCCCTTGACCAGAATAGAACCTGGGACCCTTCAGTCTGCAGGCCAATGTTCTATCCTCTGAGCCAAACTAGTTAGGGCTCCAACTTTGTCTTTTTTTTTTAATTTTCTTTATTGATTAAGGTATTATATATGTGTCCATATTGCCTCATTGCCCCCCTAACTCCCACTCATGCCTTCACCCCCTGTTGTCTGTGTCCATTGGTTAGGCTTCTATGCATGCATATAAGTCCTTTGGTTGATCTCTCCCCCTTACCCTCACCCTCCCCTACCTTTCCTCTGAGGTTTGACAGTATGATTGATGCTTCTCTGTCTCTGGATTTGTTTTTGTTCATCAGTTTATGTTGTTCATTATCCTATATAATAAAAGCCTAATGTGCTAAGTGTTTGGTCGTCCAGTTGGCCATTCAGCCCATCAAAGCATAATCCTATCTAATAAAAGAGAAACATGGCAATTAGCATACAACCGCTACCCTTCCCATTGGCTAATCAGGGCAATATGCAAATTAACTGTCAGCCAAGATGGTGGCCGGCAGCCAGGCGGCTTGAAACTAACATGAGGCTTCCTTTAGTGACGGAGGACTCCAACGTTCCCCGCCTGCCACTGCAGGCCTCTGAGCTGCAACTCTAAGCAACTATGTAACAAATATAGAAGCTAAACAAAACCCCAGAAACCTGCTTTAGTCTGCCGGGCTTCAGCCAGCAGGATCGCAACATTGTAAGCCAAGGCCAGAAACCTACTTTCAGCAGCAGAGGCCTAAGAGCTGGAGCCAAGCCTCAAAGCTAAAGCTGGCCCAGAATAAAAAAATAAAAAATAAAAAAAGGAGTGGTTGGGAGCTTCAATCACCCCCAGCCTGAAAACAGCCCTCAGCCCCTCACCCAGACTGGCCAGGCACCCCAGTGGGGACCCCCACCCTGAAGGGTGTGTGACCAGCTGCAAACAGCCATCATCCCCTCACCCAGACTGGCCAGGCACCCCAGTGGGGACCTCCACCCTGATCCAGGACACCCTTCAGGGCAAACCAGATAGCACCCACCCATGCACCAGGCCTCTACCCTATATAGTAAAAGGGTAATATGCCTCCCAGCACCGGGATCAGTGGAGCCTCGAGGCCTCTGGGCACCAGGATCAGCGTGACAGGGGGCAGCGCCCAAACCCCCTGATCGCCCTGCGTCTCTGTGTGTGATAGGGGGTGGGGCCACATCCTCCCTATCCGCCCTGCTCTGTTCGTGACAGGTGAAGGCGCCCCAACCCCCTGATCAGCCCTGCTCTGTGGGTGATAGAGGGCAGCGCCCCAACCCCCTGATTGGCCCTGCTCTCTGCGTGATGGGGGTGGCACCGCAACCTCCCCATCGACCCTGCCTTGAGTGTGACAGGGGACGGTGCCCCAACCCCCCAGTCGGCCCTACCCTAAGCATGACTGAGGGTGGCATCACAACCTCCCGATCACCCTGCTCTGTGCATGACAGGGGGCGGCACCCCAACTCCCCAATCGGCCCTGCTCTGAGCCCGACCAGGGGCTGCACCTAGGGATTGGACCTTCCCTCTGCCACCCAGGAGCAGGCCTAAGCTAGCAGGTCGTTATCTCCCGAGGGGTCCCAGACTGTGAGAGGGCACAGGCCAGGCTAAGTGACCCTCCTCCCCCCCGAGTGCACAAATTTTTGTGCACCGGGCCTCTAGTATGCTAATAATATGCTAAGGCCACTCAACTGCTTGCTATGACATACACTGACCACCAGGGGGCAGACAGTTGGCCAGTTGACCAGTCTCTATGATGTTCACTGACCACCAGGCAGCAGACACTCTGACTGATAGGTTAGCTTGCTTCTGGGGTCCAGCTGATCAGGACTGAGAGAGATGGGTTGGACACACCCTGGAGCCCTTCGTGGTCTGTCCCCAGATGGGCAACCTCCTGCATCTCTCCCTGGCCCCAATTGTGCACCGGTGGGGTCCCTCAGCCTGGCCTGCACCCTCTCACAATCCAGGCTGAGGGATCCCCTCTCAAGTGTTGTTGCAAATAGTAAGAATTCCTTCTTTTTCACTGCAGCATTGTATTCCATTGTGTAGATGTACCACGATTTATTTTATTTTTTAATTTTATTTTATTCTTTAAAGTATTACAAATAGTAGTAAATATGTCTCATTTTTTCCCCATTGACTGTCTCCTGGCTTCCCCTACCCCCCCAAACATGCCCTCACCCCCTCCCCCACACCCAGTGTCTTGCATCCATTGGTTATGCCTATATGCATGCATACAAGTCCTTTGCTTGCTCTGTACCCTCCCCTCCACCTCCCTGACATTTGTCTCTGGATCTATTTTTGTTCAACAGCTTATGTTGATCATTATATCCCACATATGACTGAGATCATGTCATTTATTTTTCTCCAACTGGTTTATTTTGCTTAGCATAATGCTCTCCAGTGCCATCCATGCTGTTGCAAATGGTAAAAGTTCCTTCATTTTTATAGCAGCATAGTATTCCATTGTGTAGATGTACCACAGTTTTTTTTTATTGTTTAAAGTTTTATATAAGCCTCCTTTTTCCCCAATTGACCCTTCCCCAGCTATTCCCACCTAGGGTAAGCCCCTACTGCCCCAGTGTCTTTGTCCATTGGTTATGTTAATATGAATGCATACAAGTCCTTTGGTTGCTCTCTAAGCCCCCTTCCCTACCATTTGTCTCTAGCTCTATCAATTCTTGTACATCAAATTATGTTGATCATTATATCCCACATATTGAGGCATAGTAATCCTTCCTTTGTAAAACTGCTGTATAAAACTGATTTTTGAACTACTCTGTTATTCTTAGACAGTCCCCTGTTCTATAGTTCAGCTCTGTTAATTTTATATAGTCCCTTATTCTGTAAAATAACTGTTTAAGTTTGAATAATAGAAAAAGATAAAAACTTAACTGTCTGACATTGCAAGCTAGCCATCTAATGTAATGGGTTAATACTGATAATATTCCCATATTCTCGTGCCAAGTGTTTGTTCATTATGTATCCAAGGTTAAAAGCTGTCTGCAAAAAATAACTTACACAAACCTCTTTGTAAAGTCTGCAGAAGGTCCCAAAAAACATATTTGGGAGACAAAGAACTGAAAGTATATAAATAGAGAAAGCTTCCTCCATGTTTTTACTCAGAATTTGTCAGAGATAGTCTGCTCTTAGCCTGCATGTAATAAAGATTTCTAATTAATTGGTTTGTTAAGGCGTCTTGTATCTAGCTCACTGATTTATGATACAACATTTGGAGGCCCCAGCGAGATATGAAACAGGTGCCTACTCGCTCATGGTCTCGGACACCTGAGACGGATGGCCTCCCATGCCTGGCTGCCAGGCCCTGAAGATCTCTAGGGTGAGGTACCACCTGATGAAGTTCCAGGGCCCCAGAGATGCTTCTCAGTGGTCATGACAGCCAGACAAGGGACACCTGACATGCCCTTGCATCCTTTTGGAGTCATCAGAAAAAGCCTCCAGAGGTAAGCAAATTCAAATTCGATTAAGGAATTTTGGGTTTACTTTTCTGTTTGTTTGCTTGGGACTAGTCATCTTGTTACTGAGAGAAGGACTGGATGCAGTCTTAACTTCTCTGGTAGGTTCTCACCAAGATGTTGGTTGAGAACATTGTCTTGGGTCATGGGTGCCAGGAGTGCCCCCATGTCCATCGGGGGAGTTGGGCAGTGTTTCAGTTATCTGATTAACTCCCAAGAGTGCTTATCTACTGAAAGAGAGTGAGTACAGATGTTTGTCTGTCGAGGCATAATTATCTGTTCATTAACTGGTTTATAAATATAAATGTGAAGGCCTGTGTAAAAGAAAAAACTACTTTGATTTATTCTGTACTTCTGTTGACTCGTCTGGCTAAAATGTTTGATTTATTTAAGGCTGAGTTCTCTGATGGACTGCAAAAATCCCCAAGCAGCTATGAGATTTCTTTTTTCTCTGGGGTTTTTTCTCTCTGTCAGAAAGGGAATCGGCCCTCTTACCTAATAAAACTTTTGTCTCTGTTTTTACAGTAGGGGCTTTGGTTTGCTCTTGCCTGATTTGTGATTTTGCTGTATTATGTTAAAATTTTGGAATTCTAGGGTTGATTTAAGGTATAAATTTATGAAGGTTGTAGCCCAGAGAAGTTTAAAACAAAGGCCGGCTAAGTTCCAAGATTACTTGTAAGTAAAAGTAAGAGAACAGTCTTTCAAGTTAACCATTTGCAAAGGAGGCATAAAAATTTCAAGGAGCAAAAAACCTGTTATTACACTTTTCTTATCTCCTCTGGCTGACAGAGGTTTCCAAGGGCAGAAAGAGAGGCAGGACTTGCTAAACTCAGCAGGGTGTAGAGATTTACAGGTCCCTGCCCCTTCCTGTGACATGATAGTCCCGCGCACGCGGGCCAGCCAACGTGGAACTAAGGCTTGTTGGGTTAAGATTAGTACATTTTCTCATGGCTTGTGTAAGGCAATAGAGAAAGACTGTCAGATTTTTATGACTTTCCTGGGTGATTTCTGCTAACTTCTCATAATTAAATACTTTATTGGCTGTCTTTTTCAGTGCTTCTAGCAAGCAGAAAATAATGTGGTCCTGAGACCTGCAACCTTCCTGCCCTTCCTGATAGATTTACAGTCGGTCTCTATTAGGGACAGTATCTTCTCTGACTCAGGGAGGAAGAGAGTCGAAAACTGCTCCAGAGCAGGTGTGAGATAGCATAGTAGGACTCACTAGGTAGGGTAATAGGATCTCAGCCTGCTGAGATAGAGAAGCCCTAGGCTAGGGGACCAGGGGATGGTCGGAGAGATCAAAAGGAGGAAGAAGATTTGAGATCCTCTAGGACAGTGGTAGGCAAACTGTGGCTTGGCAAACCGCAGCTCACAAGCCACATTCGGCTCCTTGGCCCCTTGAGTGTGGCTCTTCCACAAAATACCGGCTCTTCCACAAAATACTGACTTCTGCGCATGGGGCACGAAGTTTCAATCTCACTGTACATGCACGCCCCCACGTGGTATTTTGTGGAAGAGCCACACTCAAGGTGTCAAAGAGCTGCATATGGCTCACGGTTTGCTGACCACGGCTCTAGGGGCTTAGAGTAAAGAAGGAAAAATCTGTGAGGGAAAGCAAAGGTTACAGAGAAAAGAATTAATTTTATAGTCAAGACCAAATCCCGGGTTAACGCAGGAGTTTGCTGCTTTGAACAACTATTTCAAAAGTGAAACTAAAAGACAGAACGGACATCACCAAGAACCACAGGAACGCTGGATGAGTGGAAGTCCTACAACTAGGAGGAAAGAGAAACGCATACGGACACTCAGAGGAGGCGCAGTGCTGAAGTCAAATTCTGAGGTGCGGAGTGCACGCAGCGGGCTGGCAGTGGAGGGCGCGGTTGGCATTTTCAATCGGGAGGGAGTCGCAGACTCTGAGCTCCAGATACGGGCGAGTCTCTAGGGACCCTGACTCAAACGGGAGAAGCGGGACTGTCTGGCTTCAGTCAGAGCGAGTGCAGCTTTCTCTCCGAGCTTTGCAGCTGGTGCTGGGACTCAGAGAGGCGGAGCCCCTGGGGACAGGACTGAGAGCCGCCATAACTGCTCTCCCCGGCCCACCCTGTTGATCCTGTGCGACCCGCCCCGCCCAAGCCCTGCACACAGGCATTTGCCGGATAGCCTCAGGCAAAGGCTAGATTAGCACCTCCCTAGAGGACAGAAGTTCTCTCACTGCTGACACAGCTGATTCTCATAGCCACTTGGCCTGGAGGTCAAACCCTCCCTGGTATTAGCTACAACAAGGTTTAACTATAAGACTGCGAACAAAGACCATTGGGGGTGCACCAAGGAAGCATAACAAAATGCGGAGACAAAGAAACAGGACAAAATTGTCAATGGAAGATATAGAGTTCAGAACCACACTTTTAAGGTCTCTCAAGAACTGTTTAGAAGCCGCCGATAAACTTAATGAGATCTACAAGAAAACTAATGAGACCCTCGATGATATATTGGGGAACCAACTAGAAATTAAGCATACACTGACTGAAATAAAGAATATTATACAGACTCCCGACAGCAGACCAGAGGAGCGCAAGAATCAAGTCAATGATTTGAAATGCGAGGAAGCAAAAAACACCCAACCGGAAAAGCAAAATGAAAAAAGAATCCAAAAATGCGAGAATAGTGTAAGGAGCCTCTGGGACAGCTTCAAGCGTACCAACATCAGAATTATAGGAGTGCCAGAAGATGAGAGAGAGCAAGATATTGGAAACCTATGTGAAGAAACAATGACAGAAAACTTCCCCCACCTGGTGAAAGAAATGGACTTACAGGTCCAAGAAGCGCAGAGAACCCCAAACAAAAGGAATCCAAAGAGGACCACACCAAGACACATCATAATTAAAATGCCAAGAGCAAAAAATAAAGAGAGACTCTTAAAAACAGCAAGAGAAAGAAACTCAGTTACCTACAAGGGAATACCCATACGACTGTCAGCTGATTTCTCAACAGAAACTTTGCAGGCCAGAAGGGAGTGGCAAGAAATATTCAAAGTGATGAATACCAAGAACCTACAACCAAGATTACTTTATCCAGCAAAGCTATCATTCAGAATTGAAGGTCAGATAAAGAGCTTCACAGATAAGGAAAAGCTAAAGGAGTTCATCACCACCAAACCAGTATTATATGAAATGCTGAAAGGTATCCTTTAAGAAGAGGAAGAGGAAGAAAAAGAAAAAGGTAAAGATACAAATTATGAACAACAAATATGCATCTATCAACAAGTGAATCTAAGAATCAAGTGAATAAATAATCTGATGAACAGAATGAACTGGTGATTATAATAGAATCAGGGACATAGAAAGGGAATGGACTGACTATTCTTGGGGGGGAAAGGGGTGTGGGAGATGCGGGAAGAGACTGGACAAAAATCGTGCACCTATGGATGAGGACAGTGGGTGGGGAGTGAGGGCGGAGGGTGGGGTGGGAACCGGGAGGAGGGGAGTTATGGAGGGGAAAAAAAGAGGAACAAATGTAGTAATCTGAACAATAAAGATTTAATTAAAATTTTTTTTAAAAAAAAGACCAAATCCCAAGGTTATTAAGGTATAATAAATAATTTAAATAAAGCTATTTAAAAAAGCTCAAAAAAATCTATGTACATAAAAATAAGGCAAAAACAGAAAATTAACATAATGTAAAATGTTACACGTTTTAATTTGCCTGCTCTTAATTTTATCACAGAAGGTCTCTTGTATTTTATTGAAGGTATATTTTCTTGAAAGCAAAAGTATATTTAAAGTGTATTCATAAATGTTAATCTAAGAAATGCTGTTTACTTTTTGTAATCATTGAAGGATTAAGGTTTCTAAGAATAAGGGATTCTAATACACTTTAAAGAGAAAAAAAAGAGAGAGCGAGAGAGAAGGCCAGTACAAGTTACTGAAAATAAAAATACTTAATACAACGTCTTAAGCATAGTTATATATAGACTAGTAGCCCGGTGCACGAAATTCGTGCACGTTAAAAGGGAATTACTTAGCGGAAAGATTTTAATATTGCTATTTGCCTTTTCTCTATAATAGAAGTGTGAGAGATGAAAGGAAATTAGTAAAATGTATATGAAAATAAAATATAAATTTATTAATAAATAAACAGTAACAAAAAAATATAGCAACAACAGAGGCATGATATAAAAATGACAAAAGCATGATATAAAAACAAAAACAAGATATAAAAATAACAGTGATGCAAACAATGACTGATAAAGTGATTCAACTTATTCTAATATCTCCCTATACACTACATTAAGAGTGAAAACACTCTCAGAGTGCTTGACTAATTTCCCTTGGGATGAAGTATCTAGAACTTTAACTGTAATGTCACATGCTCTTCGAACTCCAGAGAATGCAACATATAACTGACCATGTGTGAAAATAGGTTCAGGTAGGAATATGCCTACTCTGTCTAGAGTTTGTCCTTATGATTTATTAATAGTCATCACAAATGTTGGCATCACAGGAAAATGTCGTTGAATCAATTTAAATGGGAGGCCAGTGTCAGATGGGGACAAATCAATTCTTAGAATCAGAACAACCTCTCCCTCTGCAGATCCTGTTAATACTTTAGCTTCGATTATGTTAGGTCACAATCTTTTGATAATAAATCTGGTACTATTACAAAGACCCCATTTACTATTAAGATTTCTCAATAGCATGATGATTGCACCCACTTTCAATTTTAATTTATAACACGGCATTCCCAAAGGAGTAATACCATTAAGAAATTCAATGGCAAAATTTTCCTTTCAGCATCATCTGTTGAATAAATGGAATCATCACTTAAATATGTGTGAAAATATCCATTGAGTATATCCAAAATTTCTTCATTTTCTTTTTGAACACGCTCATTTTTTGGACAAAGAATTGCACGTTTAGATTTATTTTTAATATTATCTATAGATATAGTATTTCCAAAGGTAGTTTCAATAATAGATCCATTACAAATCATTTCACAGGGGATTTAATAATATCCATTCCTAAATGAAAACTGCTATCAAGTTTGCCATCTCCAAGTTTTACTAACTATTCACTATAAACAGAATCCTCTGATCTCATATTAGTTGTAAAAGACAACTTTCTGAAACATCCTCAAACATTGCAGTACTTTAAATTCGTTTTTACTATGGCCGATAGCATAGCATGTGGTACAATACTGAGACATTGTCAAAAATCCCTTCCAAGAAGGATAACTTTCCCACCAAATACAACATTCAAATTTCTCTTAGTAATCTGTCTATGGCATTTATGGCATGACTGGATGCTATGGTGCATTCATCAATAATGAGAAGTTGGGCCTTTTTAATAGTTTTAGCAACTTCTCTGTTTATATCGAGTCTAGAAATTGAAGTTTCATTTAGTGGAATGGGTAATTTATATTGGGAATGAAAGGTGCTTCCACTGAGAAGTAAATTTGTAGCAATTCCTGTAGATGTTATGGGTAAAACAGTACTACCACGACCTCTAAAATAATATATTAAAACTTTATAAAGATATGCCTCCACGCTCTGAGGGCTGATTCCTGCCTCAAACCTCGGCCTCCCGGGAAACAGTTCCGGGAGGGCGCAGACCTTGGCAAAGCGACCTAGAACTCAGTGCGTCCACTCTCCAAGGGCCAGTTCCTGCCTCAAACCTTACCCTTACCAGAAACAGATCAGGGAGGGCGCAGCTGTAGCTAAGAGGACCCAGGACTCAGTGGAGCCACGCTCCGAGGGCGGGTTCCTGCCTGAAACCTTGCCGCCCTCTCGGGAAACAGCTCGGGGAGGGTGCAGCCATTTCCATGACGACCTCTGCAGGACTGACTTCCTTCCGGTTGGTTGAGCCTTGGTCGTGATGTTACACCCAGGGTTTTTATATAAATAGATTTTTGAAGGACATAGAAAAGATTAAAGGCTAATTTGAAAGTGTAAAATTTGTAAATATTGTATATGTGATAAATTGGAAAAGAGAAATGTTAAAAGGAATCCAACTAGTGTTATTATAATCATCTATTCATGAACCCCGTCTAGCCTGGTTATATATCTAATATGTCTTTTTTGGCTTGCCATTTCCAGTTATTTATCAGGATCCTCCTAGAGGACATAACCTGGTCTTTCTCTTCCTCCCTCACTCCTGATCCTGACAGCATCTGTAACTGGATTGAAGATCTTTTCTTTCAGGAGGCCCTTCAGGCTTTCAGTCCACAAGAAATTTCCCTGCATACCCTTGTCATCCTCTGCTTTCTTTTCTAGTCCTACTGAATCATTTTTTTCCACAGGTTGGACCCCAGCCTCCAGGTGGGAGGACTGCTACAGCAGAGGTCTGTAGTTTTCTCCGCTGCTGTAGCAGTCCTCCCACCTGGATGCTATTTCTTCTCTCTGTGGGAATTGTCTTCCTCTGCTTCACAAAAGGAGGGGGAGCCAGCATGGCCAACACACCCAGTTAGGAGGGTGCAGATACCCTGTTCTTATTTACAAAGATGCCTGTGGGAAAAGTCAAGGTCTCTGCCAGGAAAGAGGACAGGCAGGAAGGCAGAGACCTGATTCCCAAGCCACTGCCACAGGAGTGCTTTGCAATGTACAAACTTGTCTCTCCCTGAAGCCCAGGCTGTGTTTAGCTTACTGCTTAGAGCCAAAAGTATGGCAAGGCAGGAGAGGGTAAAGAGAAGGCACTCTCCCTGGCCCGGATAAGCTTCAGGACTTTGAAATTCACCAGGAAAGAAGGAGTCTGACTGAGGGACTGGCTGAGACCCTGTTGGGTTAGGAAAACCTGAGGCCTCCTTTTAAGCTTATAGACTACAGCTTTCTGGGCAGATGTCCAAGCCCAGTTGTATAAGGGTTAAGCTGCCTACGTACAGCAAAACAACTTTCTCCTATGCCAGAATACATTCTAGGGAGATTGAACAAACTGTTTGAGGCTAGAGTGAAGAAGGATAGTCCCCTTCACACAGCCCTACAGATGTCCAGTATGACCAATGAAGAGGAGCCAATGGCACTTAATAGGTAACTGTGAGTTACAGAAAACTACATGATGAACTTAATTGGTGCCTTCTCCATGGACATGACTCCAGGAAATCAAGAACAGTTTAATTTTACAAAAAAGTGTCGACAGTGAACTTTAGTCATCCTCTCTTAGAAATGTTTATATCCAGTGATGGCGAACTTATGACACACGTGTCAGAGGTGACATGTGAACTCATTTTTTTTGGTTGATTTTTCTTTGTTAAATGGCATTTAAATATATAAAATAAATATCAAAAATATGTCTTTGTTTTACTATGGTTGAAAATATCAAAAAATTTCTATATGTGACATGGCACCAAAGTTAATTTAGGGTTTTTCAAAATGCTGACACACCGAGCTCAAAAGGTTCACCATCACTGATATAGCCCTACCATGTACCATCATTAATGGCATAAGATTTGGCTCCCTGATATGGCCACAGTACCAATATTATACTTCATTATGATAATATTCTATATTAACATTTGATTCTTTTGCAGATTTGTATACAGCTGCCAGCAATTACTATAGACCTGTGCTAGTCTACAGACTTTAGTAGTCTTTGGGAGTAATTGGCAAGTTGTCTGTTATGCCCAGAATTCAAGATCCCCAAGAAACCATGCCAGGGAGTCAGTCCGATGCAAAAGCAGAAGGTCCTTTATTGAGTTAGCTAACCCGACCCGGACCTCCAGTCGACGCAGCGACCGGAAACCGAGTGCCACCAGTGAGAATAGTGAGGGGAGGGGAGCCGGCTGTGGGCCCTGCCGATTGGCCAGGCGCAAGTCAGGTCTTGTTAAATCCTGGGCGTGGCCAGCAGGGGCCTGGGCTCGGGAAGAAGGCACTTTTCTGAGCGCATGGCCTCTGCCCCATCATTGTCGAGTAAGACTCCCTCCACGTTCTGCGTGGAGTAGGGTTCGGTATCTGAAAGAGGAGCCGCACAACAGATGAGAGAAAAAGACAGGAGATAATTTTGCAATATCGGGGGACCAGGCGGCAAGTCCCAAAGGACTTCCTCCGTGCTCAGGCCTCAACAAGTTTTTATTGATCTGGGATGCACCCATAGCATAGCCCTTAGGCAGGTGACCCCCTGCAACAGGCAGACTAGCCCATCAGCAAGGATTTACATAATAATAAATGGGAGAGTAGTTTCAGCTACCACTGTCTGGACAAACAGAGGTGGCGCCTAGCTCCAATCTTTGCTAGGGCTTCAAAGGCACCCAGCCTTCGGGGGGTTCTCTGTCTATGTTTATCAGATAGTGAAGGCAATAAACAGTTTCCCACATCTCCCCCTTATTTTTTCCTTAAAAAACCAGAAATAAACATATAAGAACAAAAAATGTTTAAGTCCCAAAATCAATGTCCAACAGTTCTGAGTCCAAGTTTCAATGTCCTACAGTTCATGTGTACATGCCAGCAATGAAATGCTGTTTCTGGATGGTGGAAAAATGCAGGTCCAGTCCTCTCTGGTTTGGTCCTGGGCACCCTGCAGCGACCCATAGCTGCTGACTGCTAGCATGGCAAGGCGTCTTCACCATCTCCATCTCTGAACTGTCTCTCCTGTCTTTGTGGCTGGAACAATTTGGTCAGTTTCTTTCTGGTATCCCTTGTTGCAGGAATCCACATGGTCTTGGAGTTGTTCTCTGAAAGTATACAAACATATTCGCGACCAAAGGTTAATAAAGGAAATTTTACTTGGGGAATCCTTTTTATATTTGCCCAAATGATTTTCCTTTGGCTTATTTTGACACCACATATGTTTTTCATGGGTGTCTTGCTGTTAGCATTACAAAATGAAGAAAAATTTTTCTAGATGTAATTTAGTTACAGGATATTTTTCCTTACATGGTATTCTTCCACTATCCCCCTTTTTTAATTTAATTAGGAGGCTTATGGAAAAATTTTTAATGCAGTCTAGATAACTTTAAGTTTTTACTTTTTCTGCACAAAAATATGACTGCTTTAGGTTCATTGCATGTTAAGCAACTTCACCACAAAATGAAAATTTTGGTTAATACTATATGAGTAATTACTTATTTCAAGTTAGCCAAATTTAATTAATTTGAAAACTTGACAATTACTTTACTGTCAAATTTAATATTCTAATAATGATCTTAATTTACACTGTAAATATTTTTTAATTTATTTTTTATTGCTTAAAGTAATACAAAGGGTATTACATATGTGTCCATTCCCCTCCCCCCCCCCCGCCCTAGACAGTCCCCTAGCCTCCCCTATCCCCCAGTGTCTTATGTCCACTGGTTATGCTTATATGCATGCATACAAGTCCTTTGGTTGATCCCTTATCCCCCCTACCTCCTGTCACCCAACCATCCCAGGCCTTCCCGCTGCAGTTTGACAATCTGTTTGAGGCAGCTCTGCCTATGTATCTATTATTGTTCAAAAGTTTATAATGGTCTCTATTATCCATGAATGAGTGAGATCATGTGGTATTTTTCCTTCATTGACTGGCTTATTTCACTTAGCATAATGCTCTCCAGTTCCATCCATGCCGTTGCAAATGGTAAGAGTTCCTTCCTTTTTAGAGCAGCATAGTATTCCATCGTGTAGATGTACCATGGTTTTCTAATCCATTCATCTACTGATGGGCACTTAAGCTGTTTCCAGATCTTAGCTATGGTGAATTGTGCTGCTATGAACATAGGGGTGCATATATCCTTTCTGATTGGTGTTTCTGGTTTCTTGGGATATATTCCTAGAAGTGGGATCACAAAGTCAAATGGGAGTTCTATTTTCAGTTTTTTGAGGAAACTCCATACTGTCTTCCATAGTGGCTGCACCAGTCTGCATTCCCACCAGCAGTGCAAAAGTGTTCCTTTTTCTCCACATCCTCTCCAGAACTTGTCGTTTGTTGATTTGTTGATGATAGCCAGCCAGTCTGACAGGTGTGAGATGGTACCTCATTGCTGTTTTGATTTGCATCTATCGGATGATTAGTGACTTTGAGCATGTTTTCATATGTCTCTTGGCTTTCTGAATGTCCTCTTTTGAAAGGTGTCAATTTAGGCCCTTTGCCCGATTTTGATTGGATTGTTTATCTTCCTTTTGTTAAGTTGTATGAGTTCCCTATAAATTTTGGAGATTAGGCCCTTATCAGATATGACATTGGCAAATATGTTTTCCCACACAGTGGGTTTTCTCGTTGTTTTGTTGATGGTTTCTTTTGCTGTGCAGAAGCTTTTTATTTTGATGTAGTCCCATTCGTTCATTTTCTCTTTAGTTTCAAGTGCCCTAGGAGCTGTATCAGTGAAGAAATTGCTTCGGCATATGTCTGAGATTTTGTTGCCTTTGGATTCTTCTAGAATTTTTATGGTTTCCTGTCATACATTCAAGTCCTTTATCCATTTTGAGTTTATTTTTGTGTATGGTGTAAGTTGGTGGTCTAGTTTCATTTTCTTGCATATATCTGTCCAATTTTCCCAACACCATTTATTGAAGAGACTATCTTGGCTCCATTGTATGTTCTTGCCTCCTTTGTCAAATATTAATTGAGCATATTGGTTCTGGCGGATTTCTGGCTCTCTATTCAATTTCATTGATCTATATGCCTATTCTTGTGCCAGTACCAGGCAGTTTTGAGAACAGTGGCTTTGTAATACATCTTGGTATCTGGTATTGAGATCCCACCTACTTTGTTCTTTTTCAGGATTGCTGCAGCTATTCGGGGTCTTTTTTATTCCAGATTAATTTTTGGAGAGTTCGTTCTAGATTTCCGAAGTATGCCGTTGGTATTTTAATGGGAAGTGCGTTGAATTTATAGATTGCTTTGGGTATTATGGACTTTTTAATGATGTTGATTCTACCAATCCATGAACACGGTATGTTCTTCCATCTGTTTATGTCTTCCTCTATCTCTTTTTTCAACGTCCTGTAGTTTTCTGAGAAGAGGTCTTTTACCTCTTTAGTTCAGTTTATTCCTAGGTAGCTTAATGTTTTTGGTGCGATGGTAAATGTGATTGTTTTTATAATCTCTCTTTCTGAAAGTTCACTATTGGTGGATAGAAATGCCTCAGATTTCTTGGGGTTAATTTTGTATCCTGCTACATTGCCAAATTCATGTATTAAGTCCAGTAGCTTTTTGATGGAGTCTCTAGGGTTTTGTATGTATAATATCATGTCGTCTGCAAATAAGGACAGTTTTACTTCCTCTTTTCCAATTCGGATGCCTTTTATTTCTTCTTCTTGCCTAATTGCAATGGCTAACACTTCCAGTACTATGTGGAACAGGAGAGGTGAGAGGGGGCATCCCTGTCTTGTTCCTGTTCTTAGGGGAAATGGTGTTAGTTTTTGTCCATTGAGTATGATGTGGTCTGTGGGCCTGTCATATATGGCTTTTATTATGTTAAGGTATGATTCTTCTACTCCCGCCTTACTGAGAGTTTTTATCAAAAATGGGTGTTGAATTTTGTCAAATGCTTTTTCTTCATCAATTGATATGACCATGTGGTTTTTTTCTTTCAATTTGTTTAGGTGATGTATCACGTATCTTGATTTGCGGATATTGTACCATCCTTGCATTCCTGGGATAAATCCTACTTGGTCATGGTGTATGATCTTTCTGATGTACTGCTGGATCCAATTTGCTAAGATTTTGTTGAGGATTTTCGCATCTATGTTCATGAGGGATATTGGCCTGTAATTCTCTTTCATTGTGTTGTCTTTATCAGGTTTTGGTATTAGGGTGATGCTGGCTTCATAGAATGAGCTTGAAAGTGTTCCTTCCTGTTGAATTTTTTGTAGTAGTCTGAGGAGGATAAGTTTTAGATCTTCCTTGAATATTTGGTAAAACTCCCCTGTGATGCTGTCTGGTCCTGGGCTTTTGTTTGATGGAAGCTTTTTGATGACTGCTTCAATTTCTTCCATAGTTATTGGCCTGTTGAGATTTTTAGATTCTTCCTGGTTGAGTTTTGGAATGTTGTATTTTTCTAGGAATTTGTCCACTTACTCCAGGTTGTCTAGTTTGTTGGAGGAGAGCTGTGCATAGTATTTTTTAACAATCGTTTGTATTTCTGTGGGGTCTATTGTTATTTCTCCTCTATCCTTTCTGATTTTATTGATTTGGGTCCTCTCTCTTTGCTTCTTGGTAAGTCTGGCTACAGGTTTGTCAATCTTGTTTATCCTTTCAAAGAAGCAGCTCTTGGTTTCATTGATTTTCTGTATTGTTTTTTTGGTCTCTATGTCATTTATTTCTGCTCTAATCTTTATTATCTCCTTCCTTCTGCTCACTCTGGGGTTTTCTTGTTGCTCTCTTTCTAATTCTTTGAGTTGTAGAGTTAGATGATTTACTACCATTTTTTCTTGTTTTTTGAGATAGGCTTGTAGAGTTATAAACTTGCCTCTCAGGACTGCTTTCATCGTGTCCCATATATTTTGAATTGTTGTGTTTTCATTGTCATTAGTTTCCAGGATGTTTTTAATTTCTTCTTTGATCTCATTGGTAACCCAATCAATATTTAATAGCATGCTGTTCAGCTTCCAGGTGTTTGAGTATTTTGGGTTGTTCTTATTTTAGTTTATTTCTAATATTATGCCATCGTGGTCTGCGAAGATGCTTTTTATGATTTCAATCTTCTTGAATTTGGGGATACTTTGCTTGTGACCCAATATATGGTCTATTTTTGAATATGTCTTATGAGCACATGAGTAGAATGTATATTTCCTAGCTTTGGGGTGAAGTCTTCTGAAGATGTCTATTAAGTCCATCTGATCTAGTGAGTCATTTAGGATTGCTGTATCTTTGCTGATTGTTTGTCTAGAGGACTTATCCAGTGCTGTCAGTGGTGTATTAAAGTCCCCTACTATGATTGTATTGTTGTCGATCTCTCCCCTGATATCTTCCAGGAGTTTTCTTATGTATGTGGGTGCTCCTGCATTGGGTGCATATATGTTTACCAGGGTTATATCTTCTTGTTGTATTGATCCCTTTAGTATTATGAAGTGGCCTTCCTTATCTCTTTTTATGGCCTTCACTTTGAGGTCTATTTTGTCCGATATAAGTATTGCTACCCCAGCTTTCTTTTCCTTTGCATTTGCCTGAAAGATATTTTTCCATCCTTTCCCTTTCAGTCTGTGTGAGTCCCTTCTAATGAGGTGGGTTTCCTGTAGACAGCAAATGTATGGGTCATGTTTTTTTATCATTTCAGCCACTCGATGTCTTTTGGTTGGAGCATTTAGTCCGTTTACATTTAAAGTTATTATTGAAAGGTACTTGTTTGTAGAAATTTCTTTTTTTGTGTGGCTGTTTTCTTTCTGAGCTCTTTATTTCTTATTTTTATACCAGTCCCTTTAGCATTCCTTGCATTGCTGGCTTGGTGGTGATAAACTCCCTTAGCCATTTTTGTCTGTGAAGCTTATTTCCCCTTCAAGTTTGAATGATAGCCTTGCTGGATAGAGTATTCTTGGATTCAGTCCTTTGCTTTGCATCACTTTGTAAATTTCCGTCCATTCTTTTCTGGCCTGATGTGTTTCTGTTGAGAAATCATTTGATAATCTAATGGGAGATCCCTTGTATTGAACTTTCCGTCTCTCTCTTGCAGCCTGTAAGATTCTCTCTTTGTCCTGAACATTTGCCATGGTAATTATGATGTGTCTTGGTGTGGGTCTTTTCGGGTTCACCTTGTTTGGGACTCTCTGGGCTTGTGTGACTTTTTTCTTCCCCACCTGAGGGATGTTTTCTGATATTATTTCTTCGAATAGGTTTTCTAATCCTTGTTCATCTTTCTGTTGTTCTGGCACCCCTATTATTCGTATGTTGTTTCGTTTCATGTTGTCCCAAAGCTCCCTTAGGCTCTCCTCCTGTCTTTTAATTTTTTTCTCCAATTGCAGTACATTTTGGGTGTGTTTTGCTTCCTTGTCTTCTAATTCACTAATTTGGTCCTCCGCTTCTCCTAGTCTACTGTTGATACTTTCAATGGTGTTTTTTATTGCAGCTATATCACTCTTCATTTCCTCTTGGGTCTTACTTAAGTTGTTGATTTTTTTCATCTGTTTCTTCTAGCTTCTTCCATATATTATTGATTTTTTCATCTGTTTCTTCTTCCTTCTTGCATAGGTATTTTACTTTTTCATCTGTTTCTTCTTGGTTCTTGCAGAAGTTGTTGATTTTTTCCTCCATCCAGTTTATGCACTCTAGGACCCTTATTCTGAATTCTTTTTCTGTCATGTTGCATGCCTCGGTATCACTTAGCTGCTTTTCTGGAGCATCCTCCTTCTCTTTCCTTTGGGGGTTTCTTTGTCTACCCATGTTTGATCTCACTGACATATCTAGACGTTGAGGCGTTCAGTGGCTGCTCCCTGGGTGACAGTGACTCCTTGGTCTGTGGTTGTTCTTCGGGCTTTTGCGGTAGCAGCTGCTCCTCAGTTGGCAGCAGCTTCTCTTGTGGGTGCTGTTCACAGCTGTGGTGGCTCTTGTGGCTGGTAGGGGGAGGCTTCACGTACAGCTGCTGTTCCTCAGCAGAGGGTGTGGATCTCAGGTGGCTGCTGTTACTTGGATCTGCTGCGTTGATTTAAAGGCACAAAATACAACACAACAAGGCACCACGTACCAGGCACTAAACACAAATATATTCACGATATTAATAACCCCAAATAAAGGTGACCACCCGAATTAGGACAATTAGGGGATAAGGAAGAAGGAAGAGAAAAAGATAAAAGAGAAAAAAGAAAAGAAAAGTAGGGACCAAAAAAAGGAGTGCAAAAATGAAATTGGGTAAAAGGAGGGGAGAAAATAAAAGCGAGAAAGGAAAAAAAAAGGAAAAAAAAAAGAGCAAAAAGAGAGAATGAAGTGGAAGAGGGGAAGAGACTTTTAGATGAGGAGAATACTCCTATAGAACAGCCACTAATCCCAACAAATTCCAGCAACAGCTCCCTGGAGATGAATGCAAACTAGAAACAACTAGTAATATAACGATGAAAATAGAATGTAGGACACTAATCCCAAAATAAAATAAAGAGAAAATAAAATGGCACTTTAAAAAATGGTAAAATCGTTGCAGTAATAATACTGGTTAAAAATAAGAAGGTAGTAATTAAAAGGGTAAAATCAGCTGATGGAAAAAGAAGAAGAAAAAGAAAGAAAGAAAAAAATTGGTTTCTTAGTTAAAAGGTGAAAAAAGAAAAAAAATATCGCAGTAGTGAAGGTCCTTCGGTTCTTCTATTCTTCAGTCTCGCTCGCCTTTAGTCCTGCCAGGTATTCAGGAGAGTGTTGAGTTTCCCTGCGATACACTGTTCCGCTGTGTTGTAAACCACAGTCCTTATTTTAAAGCAGGTCGTATTTGTTTCACAGACTGCCTTATTTTGTGTTTAGCAAAGAGTCAGTTTGTGGGTCAGCCTCTGGGTGGCAGTGTTCTGGGGTTGGCCTATGAGGCTATACGGCTTCTCTATTGCATTTAAAACTGATTTGGAGAGGTCAACCATCCAGAGCTGGTTCCTTAATAGGTACCCGCTCTGTGTTGTTGCTGGGATTTACACTGTAAATATTAATTGAAAGGATCACTTTCCATCCTTGAGGAGGCCCAAGCATTCTGTTGTTAGGCTATATTTAAATTTAGAGTCTGTTAAACTAAGCCTTCGTTTTTCTGTGTACCATTTTCAGCTGGACCAAGTCTCTTTTGTTATTTGGTTCCTGATCTGGGCTGGGCATGGGAAGCAAGAAGCAGCCATGGGGACAGGAGACCTTCCTCAGAAGGGGCGAGTGTTCAAGCCCCTGCACCATTGGGGGGATGAGGATCTGTGCCCCACCTCTGTTGAACCCCAAGTTTTCTCCTACTGGCCCCTGGCTGTGCCTGTCTTATGTTGCCCCACCCTGTGGGGTCTTACCCGCCTTTGACTACCAACCATCTCTGGGCCAAGTAGGGTGATGTGATGTTCAGTTCTGTCTCCTTGTTAACCTATGTCCCTCTGGCCTCCATGCCCAGCAACTGCCTTTGGATCCCCTCGCCTGCTGGCGGGGTCCCGGCATTGATCATAGGGAACCCAGGTTTCTTCTCCAGAGAGGGCCCAGCTTACGCCATTGGGCAAGAGACAGATCCATGGTACCAGCTTTTCATGATCCCAGCTTGAACGGAGAGCTCAGGCCTCACCAAGCTTTTATTGATCTGGGATGCACCCATAGCATAGCCCTTAGGCAGGTGACCCCCTGCAACAGGCAGACCAGCCCATCAGCAATGATTTACATAATAATAAATGGGAGAGTAGTTTCAGCTACCACTGTCTGGGCAAACAGAGGTGGCGCCTATCTCCAATCTTTGCTAGGGCTTCAAAGGCACCCAGCCTTTGGGGGGTTCTCTGTCTATGTTTATCAGATAGTGAAGGCAATAAACAGTTTCCCACAGCGAGTGTCCAGTTTCCCACACTAAGCGTCATTGTTATGGCCGTATATTAGCTGTCTTGAAAGAGTGTCATATAGAGTTGAATTCCAAAAGATGTAAAGGGTACCTAGCTGCCAAAAAAGGCAGGTGCCCAAATGGGCAAGGAAAATAAAAAGATCTTAAAGCATGTCAGTATATTTTTCTCCTTATACAATTCCTCCAAAATTTGGCAATTCTTAATAAATAAATCATGGCAATGCATTTCTTTTCATAAATTCAATAAGACCAGTTTCCAGTAGTAGTCTTATTGACCAAAAACTTTTACTGGAGTATCATGTTTAAAGAGCCCTGTCTGTACTCTAAGGACTTGAAGCCAATAAGAGTGTCATGGAGAAAGCCTAGTGTTCTGCTTGGTAACCTTGAAAATAGATAGCATTGGAGCGTCAGGCCCAAACCCTACCATCACTGGCTGTCAGTTGGAGAAGGAAGGGGGATGGAAGCCAGCATCGGGGAGCATTCTGTTGCTCCCATCGTGCCCACACCACCTGCACATGCTACACTGTGATGAGTAGAAGGGCTACTGAGATGGGCCTTAAAGCCTGGAGCGTGGGCCCTGGTGGAGTCACTACAGGTGAGGAATTCACTTAACTCAGCAAATATTACAGACAGTCTTGATGGCAGCTGGATGGCTTGGCTTCCTGGCCCTATGGGGCACAATAAGATTCAATCATAAAATTCTGGCAAAGGTGGTCAGTTATCATTCTTATTATTTTTATGCAAACAATCAGGCCAAAAATAATACAACAGATAAATTAGTCTTGATTTGGCTCTTTTATTAAACAGAAGGGTAATTATAAGGAGAAAAATTCTATTCCAATAGAAGTTATTAGAACTGAAATGTTTTCTTTCCCTTCCACCAGACCATTTGTTCAAAATACTAAATTTTATGATACAGTGTGTTTCTGCCAGGTCAAAAGCCCACTTCCTTTGGTGCCCAGCCTCATTGTCCCCCTGACAGACAAGAAGGATCTCTTGACTCTGAAAAGAAAACTCCATCCCTCTTCAGCATGGAAGTAGCCAGAGGAGCCCCACTGATGTCCATTTTCCCTAAAAGAATTCAGAGCCAGGATCCGTGAGGTAATGTATTAGGCAGATATGAGCAGAGCAAGGACGATGGGCCAACTGGCACTACCAGAAGTAACTAAGTCTTTTCACTTCTACGTATATGAAATAAGGGGCTTAGACCGAAACATCTGGTCTCAGACACTCACCCATGGGACGTCACCACAGAAAGCCAAATTAATTGCCCTTATTCAGGCTCTCCATTGGGAAAAAGACAAATCAGTAACAATTTATACTGACAGCAGGTATGCGTTTGCAATGGCTCACATACACAGTGCTATTTACAAGAAACGGGGACTTTTAACTTCAGCTGGGAAGGACATTAAAAATAAAGAAAAAAAATTCTGGCACTACTAGAAACCATCTAGCTACCTAAGGTAGTGGCACTAGTCCACTGTAAGGGACACCAGAAAGGGGACTCCCAAGAAGCAAGAGGGAACTAGGCCACAGAAGAAGCAGCCCAGGAGGCTGCCCTAAAACCAGTGGGGCAACTACAGACTCTTCTAGACTCTGACCTACTCGACTAAGACAGAAACAGCCACCATAGTAGCTAGAAAGTTACCTCAGGAAATAGTCCCCAGATTTTGCTTACCTGTAACTTTAGGATCAGACAATGTGCCCACTTTTATAGCCAAAATTTCACAGGATGTAGCAAAAACATTAAATATTAATTGGAAACTACATTGTGCCTACCGGCCCCAAAGCTCTGGGCAGGTAGAGCACATGAATAGGACCTTAAAGAAGGTCCTCATCAAATTTACCTCAGAAACAGGTGACAATTGGGCCACTTTAGTCCCCTTCACCCTGCTCAGGGCAAGGTGCATTCCATACCAAGTGAGGTTCTCCTCATAAGAGAATATGTTTGGGAGACCCCATCCAATACTTCCAAAAACTCAAAGAAATAAAAGCTGAAATCCATAACCAATCTTTACTCAATTCCTTACAGGCTTTACAGTGCACCCAGAAAGCAATCCAGAAGCACGTCTGAACGCTCTGCCTGTACCAACTTCTGATCCGATTCATCCCTTCTGCCCCGGTGACTCTGTTTGGGTAAAGAAATTTACTACCCAAGGACTAACTCCTACCTAGAAAGGACCACACACTGTCATACTGACCACCCCCACGGCAGTCAAGGTCAATGGGATCCCAAAGTGGCTTCATCACACCCGGCTAAAGGCAGCACAGGCAAAATAGAAAAATCCAGGACTCTTTGGATCCTCTCAAAATAAGACTCCCATGCACGTTGTGTTAATAATTCTCTTTATAGAACTTAATAAAAGAAACTTCAAAGCTGAATAGGTTGACTATGTTAACAAACCCTGCCCAATAATGATCCAAAAGAGTCAAGGACTTGACTCATTTACATAAAACCAGTGGGGAATGAAGCATAGTAATTCTGTCTTTGGAAAACTGCGGTTTAAAACTGATGTTTGAACTACTCTGTTATTCTTAGACAGTCCCTTGTTCTATAGGTCAACTCTGTTAATTTTAGATAGTCCCTTATTCTGTAAAATAACTGCTTAAATTTGAATAATAGAAAAAGATAAAAACTTAACTGTCTGACCTTGCAAGCTAGCCATCTAATGTAATGGGCTAATACTGATAATATTCCCATATTCTCATGCCAAGTGTTTATTTGTTATACATCCAAGGATAAACACTGTAGCCAAAAATAACTTACATGAAGCTCTTTGTAAAGTCTGCAGAAGTTCCAGAAAAATTATATTTGGGACACAAAGAACTAAAAGCATATAAATAGATAAAGCTTCCTCCATGTTTTTACTCAGAATTTGACAGAGATAGTCTGCTCTGTGCCTGTGTGTAATAAAGACTCCTAATTACGTGGTTTGTTAAGGCGTGAGATCATGTGATATTTATCTTTCTCTGACTTGCTTATTTCGCTTAGCATAATGTTCTCCAGGACCATTCATGTTGTTGAAAATGTTAAAAGTTCCTTCTTTTTTATAGCAGCACAGTATTCCATTGTGTAGATGCACCACAGTTTTATAATTCACTCATCTGCTGATGGGCACTTAGGCTGTTTCCAAATCTTGGCTATGGTAAATTGTGTTGCTATGAACATAGGGGTGCATATATCCTTTTTGATTGGTGTTTATGGTTTCTTGGGATATAGTCCTAAAAGTGGGACTACTGGGTCAAATTGGAGTTCTATTTTTAACTTTCTGAGGAAACTGCATAATGTCTTCCACAGTGGCTGCACCAGTCTGCATTCCCACCAGCAATGAATAAGGGTTCCTTTATCTCCGCATCCTCACCAGCACTTGTCATTTGTTGATTTGCTGATAAGCCATTCTGACAGGTATGAGATGGTACCTCATTTTAGTTTTAATTTGAGTTTTTAAATGATTAGTGACTTTGAGCATGTTTTAATATGTCTCTTGGCCTTCTGTATGTCCTCTTTCGAAAAGTGTCAATTTAGGTCCATTCTCCATTTTTTTATAGGACTGTTTATCTTTTTTTTTTGTTATGTTGTATGAGTTCCCTGTAAATGTTGGATATTAAACCCTTATCGAAGATAACATTGAAAAATATGTTCTCCCATGCAATGGGCTCTCTTATTGTTTTTTGATGGTTTCTTTTGATGTGCAGCTTTTTATTTTGATGTAGTCCCATTTGTTTATTTCCTCCTTAGTTTCCTTGGTCCTAGGAGCTGTCTTATTAAAGATATTGCTACAAAATATGTCTGCTATTTTGCTGCATATCATTTCTTCTAAGATTTTTATGGTTTCCCATTTTATTGAGTTTAATTTTGTGTATGGTGTAAGTTGGTGTTATATTCTCTTTTTTTGCATGTATCTGTCCAATTTTCCCAACATCATTTATTGAAAAGACTGTCTTGACACCATTGTATGCTCTTGCCTCCTTTGTCATATATTAATTGAGCATAATGGCTTGGGTCTATTTCTGGTTCTCTGTTCTGTTCCATTGGTCTATATGTCTGCTCTTGTGCCAGTACCAAGCAGTTTTGAGAACAATGGCTTTGTAATATAGCTTGATATCTTGTATCATGATCCCTCCAACTTTGTTCTCATTTCTCAAGATTGCTGCTACTATTTGATTTTTAAAAATTATATTATTCCATATGAATTTTTGGAGTAGTTGTTCTAGGTCTGTGAAATATTCCATTGGTATTTTAATAAGAATTGAATTGAATCTATAGATTGCTTTGGGAACATGGAAATTTTAATGATGTATATTCTACCACTCCATGAACACAGTATATGCTGCCGTTTGTTTATGTCTTCCTCTATCTCTTTTTTCAACATCTTATAGTTTTCTGAGTGCAGGTGTTTTACCTCTTTAGTTAAATTTATTCCTAAGCATCTTAAATTTTTGTTTCAATAGTAAATGGGATTATTTTTTGTTTGTTTTGTTTGTTTGTTTGTTTGTTTGTTTGTTTGTTTTTAGTTTCTCTTTCTGTGAGTTCCTTACTGGTATATAAAAAAGCCATTGATTTCTGGGTGTTAATTTTGTATCCAGCTACATTGCCAAATTTATTTATTAAGTCAGTAGTTTTTTGATGGTGTCTTTAGGGTTTTCTATGTACAATATCATGTCATCTGTGAATAATGACAGTTTTACTTATTTTCAATTTGGATGCCTTTTATTTCTTCTTATTGATTGATCACTATGGCTAGCACTTCCATACTATGTTGAATAGGAGTGGTGAAAGTGGGCATTGTGTCTTGTTACCATTTTAGATTTTACCCATTGA
Organism: Myotis myotis; assembly: GCF_014108235.1. Classification (NCBI taxonomy): domain Eukaryota; kingdom Metazoa; phylum Chordata; class Mammalia; order Chiroptera; family Vespertilionidae; genus Myotis; species Myotis myotis. Next base: position 88,560,577 of record NW_023416346.1, read on the forward strand.
GCATGATGTTGGCTGTAGGTTTTTCATATAAGACTTTTGTTATGTTGAGGTATGATCCCTCTATTCCAACTTAGCTGAGAGTTTTTATCAAGAAACAGTGTTTGCTGAATCCAAGATGGCTGCCAATAGGATGGCAGGGTGCAAGATAATGTATGAGTGAGAGAACCCTAAAGGAAAGTGTGTGGACGTGCGGGGAGTGTCTGTATTTGTGAATGAGCAACACTTATATTGCACAGGAATGTTGGGGACTAGCAGACCAAGATTCCCTCTTTGGGAAGCCTCTAATAGTGTTGAAATCTCTCCTATATAGGCCATCTCTGCCAATGAGATGAGTTGTGATCAAAAGTCCAGCCTTACCTTCAACCGGGGAGACCTCAGATACATCCTGGGATCCTACAACCACAATGCCCAGGGAACAGCTGCCTCAGCTGCCAATCCATGAACACCAAGACTCCAGCCTCCCAAACTACAGGCTCCTAAAAAGTCTGTCTGTGGAGAGATAAGGTGGCACCAAATATACGGATGAGTCCTGCACCTTCTCCCAGAGCAGATAGAAGGAACAGCTGAATCGAACAACACCCACCTGGAATTGGTGAATTAAACATAGCTGGTGAGGCAATCTGTGGATGAAAATGTCAGATATTGCCTAGAGCTGTGGTCAGCAAACTGCGGCTCGCAAGCCACATGCGGTTCTTTGGCCCCTTGAGTGTGGCTCTCCACAAAATACCACGTGTGGGCATGTACACGTACAGTGCAATTGAAACTTCGTGGCCCATGTGCAGAAGTTGGTATTTTGTGGAAGAGCCACACTCAAGGGGCCAAAGAGTCACATGTGGCTCACAAGCCACAGTTTGCTGAGCCACAGTTTGCCAACCACTGGCCTAGAGAAAGGTGAGATAAGGGATCTAGGCTGGAGGGAGAAACACACGCAGCAGGAAGTAGAGTCCCAGAGGTAGACTGCCTCACAAAATCTGCAGCCATTGGGTTCAGTGTAGCTCTCAAATGAAAAAGGGGGTCCACAGGGCTGCTGGCAGAAGGGTACTCTAGATGATATCCCACTGCTGGGCTGGGCCCAGAAAGGCATCCTGAAGTTCTATACTGGCTGTGCTGTGCCAGGGGAAAAAAGACGTGAGTTGGTGTGGTTCCTTTTCCTTTTTCTTTTTTTTTTCTTTTTACTTCCTTGCTTTTGCTGGCTAAGTCCAGTACATAGGATCTTCCAATTAAAAACACTCACTGATACTGCAGGGGAAAGTTGTTTTTGTGAAAACTGGGGATCAGAATAAGGAGAGATAAACAGGAAACCACCTCTGGGGCAGTCTGTCCCTCTAAACCAGTACTAAGTACAGCAGGGAAAGAAGAATCTAAACTGGGTAGATGGGCCATTTAGTCCCAGATATTAATCCAGAAACACTGCCACCCAAAGGTTGTGTCAGAAATTGACTCTTGTGTAAATACAACTGAAGGCAGGCTGAGAAACAAAGTGATCAGAGAGATCTCACCTGCTTGAAAACATGTGGTGGATCACAGGGAACTTCAATACTGTGCTGACTACCTGAAAGGAAACAAACGTGCCAAGCAGAATAGTAGAGGAAGTAAAAGACATTCACTGCTTCACATTTTTACTTTTATCTTTTACATAAGAAACTAATTTTTTCTCACTTGATTATACTTTTTAATTATGTTTTTAATTATTATTACTACTATTATATTACTTTTTTAACTTATATTTATTTTATTTCATTTTGGGATTAATATTCTACATTCTATTTTTATATTTCTTTTGGCATTATTTTATTCTAACTCAATTTTTCCTTTATGCCAACACTCTCTTCTTCATTTTTCCCCTTTTTAGTCCTGTTTCTCTTACCCTATTCCTGCTTTAATATTTTTCTATCCTTTCTTTTTACTCCCTGTTAAAAATTGATCTTACTCATATATCTCATTTCCTCTCCCCTGGTCCAAGTCCATGTACACTTCTCTCTTCTTTTTCTTCACTATCCATTTTTTTTTCTTCTTTTTCCCCTTTTCTTTCTTTCTGTCTTGTTGATGTTTGTTCATTATTTGTGTGTTTGTTTTATTTTTCTTTTTTGCTTTGGTTTTTCCTCTCCTCTCTTGTTCTCTTCTACTACTAATAGATTAATTAATTCAAATTGTCGACTCAGGCCTATCTATTCTCTATTCTCCTTTTCCAATAATAGAAGAATACATAGATAGCTAGATTAAAGAAAGGGGAAATTATACACACACACACACACACACACACACACACACACACACACACACACTGAGTGGCCAGATTATTATGACTAGCCAGATTATTATGACCACCCCATCAGTACTTAATTGGGCCACCTTTTGCCTTCAATACTGCAGCCATTCTTCTTGGCATTGACTCCACGAGATGTTGAAAGGTGATGGGAGGAATCTGACACCATGCCTGATGAATAGCACTGTCCAGTTCTGTGAGATTTGATGGTTGTGGAACCAGCTGCCTAATGGCTCTTTTAACTTAGTCCCACGAATGCTCAATTGAATTCTGATCTGGATATTGTGTGGGCCACCTAAGCAAGGTAAAGTCTCCGACATGTTATTTTTTTTTTATTGCTTAAAGCATTACAAAGGGTATTACATATGTGTCCATTTTTTCCCCCCGCCCTAGACAGTCCCCTAGCTTCACCTATCCCCCAGATTCTTATGTCCATTGGCTATACTTATATGCATGCATACAAGTCCTTTGGTAGATCTCGTACCCCCCTACCTCCTGCCCCCCCAACCCTCCCCGGCCTTCCCGCTGCAGTTTGACAATCTGTTTGAGGCAACTCTGCCTCTGTATCTATTATTGTTCAAAAGTTTATAATTGTCTCTATTATCCATGAATGAGTGAGATCATGTGGTATTTTTCCTTCATTGACTGGCTTATTTCACTTAGCATAATGCTCTCCAGTTCCATCCATGCCGTTGCAAATGGTAAGAGTTCCTTCGTTTTTAGAGCAGCATAGTATTCCATCATGTAGATGTACCACAGTTTTCTAATCCATTCAACTACTGATGGGCATTTAGACTGTTTCCAGATCTTAGCTATGGTGAATTGTGCTGCTATGAACATAGGGGTGCATACATCCTTTCTGATTGGTGTTTCTGGTTTCTTGGGATATATTCCTAGAAGTGGGATCACAAATGGGAGTTCTATTTTCAGTTTTTTGAGGAAACTCCATACTGTCTTCCATAGTGGCTGCACCAGTCTGAAATCCCACCAGCAGTGCATAAGTGTTCCTTTTTCTCCACATCCTCTCCAGCACTTGTTGTTTATTGATTTGTTGATGATAGCCAGTCTGACAGGTGTGAGATGGTACCTCATTCATCTATATGCCTATTCTTGTGCCAGTACCAGGCAGTTTTGAGAACAGTGGCTGTGTAATACATTTTGATATCTGGTATTGAGATCCCACCTTCTTAGTTCTTTTTCAGGATTGCTGCAGCTATTCGGGGTCTTTTTTTATTCCAGATGAATTTTTGGAGAGTTCATTCTGGATCTATGAGGTATGCCATTGGTATTTTAATGGGAAGTGCATTGAATTTATAGATTGCTTTGGGTAGTATGGACATTTTAATGATGTTGATTCTACCAATCCATGAACACGGTATGTTCTTCCATCTGTTTATGTCTTCCTCTATCTCTTTTTTCAACGTCCTGTAGTTTTCTGAGTAGAGGTCTTTTACATCTTTAATTCAGTTTATTCCTAGGTAGCTTAATTTTTTTGGGATTGTTTTTATAATCTCTCTTTCTGAAAGTTCACTATTGGTGTATAGAAATGCCTCAGATTTCTTGGGGTTAATTTTGTATCCTGCTACATTGCCAAATTCATGTATTAAGTCTAGTACCTTTTTGATGGAGTCTCTAGGGTTTTTTATGTATAATATCATGTTGTCTGCAAATAAGGACAGTTTTACTTCCTCTTTTCCAATTCGGATGCCTTTTATTTCTTCTTCTTGCCTAATTGCAATGGCTAACACTTCCAGTACTATGTGGAACAGGAGTGGTGAGAGGGGGCATCCCAGTCTTGTTCCTGTTCTTAGGGGAAATGGTGTTAGTTTTTGTCCATTGAGTATGATGTTGGCTGTGGGCCTGTCATATATGGCTTTTATTATGTTGAGGTATGATCCTTCTACCCTTCTACTCCCATCTTACTGAGAGTTTTTATCAAAAATGGGTGTTGGATTTTGTCAAATGCTTTTTCTGCCTCAATTGATATGACCATGTGGTTTTTTTCTTTCAATTGGTTTATGTGATTTATCGCGTTTATTGATTTGCGGATATTGTACCATCCTTGCATTCCTGGGATAAATCCTACTTGGTCATGGTGTATGATCTTTCTGATGTACTGCTGGATCCAATTTGCTAAGATTTTGTTGAGGATTTTCGCATCTATGTTCATGAGGGATATTGGCCTGTAATTCTCTTTCATTGTGTTGTCTTTACCTGGTTTTGGTATTAGGGTGATGCTGGCTTCATAGAATGAGCTTGGAATTGTTCCTTCCTCTTTAATTTTTTGTAGGAGTCTGAGGAGGATAGGTTTTAGTTCTTCCTTGAAAGTTTGGTAAAACTCTTCTTGGAAGCCATCTGGTCCTGGGTTTTTGTTTGATGGAAGCTATTTGATGACTGCTTCAATTTCTTCCATAGTTATTGGCCTGTTGAGATTTTTAGATTATTCCTGATTGAGTTTTGGAAAATTGTATTTTTCTAGGAATTTGTCCATTTCCTCCAGCTTGTCTAGTTTGTTGGAGTAGAGCTGTCCATAGTATTTTTTAACAATCATTTGTATTTCTGTGGGGTCTGTTGTTATTTTGCCTCTATCGTTTCTGATTTTGTTGATTTGGGTCCTCTCTCATTGCTTCTTGGTGAGCCTGGCTACAGGTTGTCAATCTTGTTTATCCTTTCAAAGAACCAGCTATTGGTCATTGATTTTCTGTATTGTTTTTTTTGGTCTGTATGTCATTTATTTCTCCTTTAATCTTCATTATCTCCTTCCTTATGCTCACTCTGAGTTTTTCTTGTTGCTCTCTTTCTAATTCTTTGAGTTGTAGATTTAGATGATTTACTACCATTTTTTCTTGTTTTTTGAGATAGGCCTGTAGAGCTATAAACTTCCCTCTCAGGACTGCTTTCATTGTGTCCCATAGGTTTGGATTGTTGTGTTTTCATTGTCATTAGTTTCCATGATGTTTTTAATTTCTTCTTTGATCTCATTGGTAACCCAATCAATATTTAATAGCATGCTATTCAGCTTCCAGGTGTTTGAGTATTTTGGGTTGTTTTTATTGTAGTTTATTTCTAATATTATGCCATCGTGGTCTGCGAAGATGCTTTTTATGATTTCAATCTTCTTGAATTTGGGGATACTTTGCTTGTGACCCAATATATGGTCTATTTTTGAATATGTCTTATGAGCACATGAGTAGAATGTATATTTCCTGGCTTTGGGGTGAAGTGTTCTGAAGATGTCTATTAAGTCCATCTGATCTAGTGAGTCATTTAGGATTGCTGTATCTTTGCTGATTGTTTGTCTAGAGGACTTATCCAGTGCTGTCAGTGGTGTATTACAGTCCCCTACTATGATTGTATTGTTGTCGATCTCTCCCCTGATATCTTCCAGGAGTTTTCTTATGTATGTGGGTGCTCCTGCATTGGGTGCATATATGTTTAACAGGGTTATATCTTCTTGTTGTATTGATCCCTTTAGTATTATGAAGTGGCCTTCCTTATCTCTTGTTATGGCCTTCACTTTGAGGTCTATTTTATCCGATATAAGTATTGCTACCCCAGCTTTCTTTTCCTTTGCATTTGCCTGAAAGATATTTTTCCATCCCTTCACTTTCAGTCTGTCTGAGTCCCTTCTAATGAGGTGGGTTTCCTGTAGACAGCAGATGTATGGGTCATGTTTTTTTATCCATTCAGCCACTCGATGTCTGTTGTTTCGAGCATTTAGTCCGTATACGTTTAAAGTTATTATTGAAAGGTACTTGTTTGTAGCCATTTCTTTTTTTGTGTGGCTGTTTTCTTTCTGAGCTTTTTATTTCTTATTTTTATACCAGTCCCTTTAGCATTCCTTGCATTGCTGGCTTGGTGGTGATAAACTCCTTTAGCCTTTTTTTTGTCTGTGAAGCTTCTCATTTCAATTTTGAATGATAGCCTTGCTGGATAGAGTATTCTTGGATTCAGTCCTTTGCTTTGCATCACTTTGTAAATTTCCGTCCATTCTTTTCTGGCCTGATGTGTTTCTGTTGAGAAATCATTTGATAATCTAATGGGAGATCCCTTGTATGGAACTTTCCGTCTCTCTCTTGCAGCCTGTAAGATTTTCTCTTTGTCCTGAACATTTGCCATGGTAATTATGATGTGTCTTGGTGTGGGTCTTTTCGGGTTCACCTTGTTTGGGACTCTCTGGGCTTGTGTGACTTTTTTCTTCCCCACCTGAGGGAAGTTTTCTGATATTATTTCTTTGAATAGTTTTTCTAATCCTTGTTCATCTTTCTGTTGTTCTGGCACCCCTATTGTTTGTATGTTGTTTCGTTTCATGTTGTCCCAAAGCTCCCTTAGGCTCTCCTCCTGTCTTTTAATTTTTTTCTCCAATTGCAGTACATTTTGGGTGTGTTCTGCTTCGTTGTCTTCTAATTCACTAATTTGGTCCTCCGCTTCTCCTAGTCTACTGTTGATACTTTCAATGATGTTTTTTTACTGCAGCTATATCGCTCTTCATTTCTTCTTGGGACTTACTTAAGTTGTTGATTTTTTCATCTGTTTCTTCTAGCTTCTTCCATATATTATTGATTTTTTCATCTGTTTCTTCTTCCTTCTTGCATAGGTAGTTTACTTTTTCATCTGTTTCTTCTTGGTTCTTGCAGAAGTTGTTGATTTTTTCCTCCATCCAGTTTATGCACTCTAGGACCCTTATTCTGAATTCTTTTTCTGTCATGTTGCATGCCTCGGTATCACTTAGCTGCTTTTCTGGAGCATCCTCCTTCTCTTTCCTTTGGGGGTTTCTTTGTATGCCCATGTTTGATCTCACTGACATATCTAGACGTTGAGGCATTCAGTGGCTGCTCCCTGGGTGGCAGTGACTCCTTGGTCTGTGGTTGCTCTTTGGACGGTTGTGGTAGCAGCTGCTCCTCAGTTGACAGCAGCTTCTCTGGTGGGTGCTGTTCACAGCTGTGGTGGCTCTTCTGGCAGGTGGGGGGAGGTTTCACGTACAGCTGCTCTTCCTCAGCAGAGGGTGTGGTGCTCAGGAGGCTGCTGTTGCTTGGATCTGCTGCGTTGATTTAAAGGCACAAAATACAACACAACAAGGCGCCACGTACCAGGCACTAAACACAAATATATTCATGGTATTAATAACCCCAAATAAAGATGACCTCCCGAATTAAGAGAATTAGGGGATAAGGAAGAAGGAAGAGCAAAAGATAAAAGAGAAAAAAGAAAAGCAAAGTAGTGACCAAAAAAAGGAGTGCAAAAATGAAATTGGGAAAACGAGGGGGGGAATAAAAGCGAGAAAAGAAAAGAAAAAAAAATGAGCGAAAAGAGAGAATGAAGTGGAAGAGGGGAAGAGACTTTTTATATGAGGAGAATACTCCTATAGAACCGCCACTAATCCCAACAAATTCCAGCAACAGCTCCCTGGAGATGAATGCAAACTTGAAACAACCAATAATATAACGATGAAAATAGAATGGAGAACACTAATCCCAAAATAAAATAAAGAGAAAATAAAATGGCACTTTAAAAAATGGTAAAATCGTTGCAGTAATAATATTGGTTAAAAATAAGAAGGTAGTAATTAAAAGGGTAAAATCAGGTGATGGAAAAAGAAGAAAAAAAAAAGACAAAGAAAAAATTAGTTTCTTAGTTAAAAGGTGAAAAAGGAAGAAAAAAAAATTTGCAGTAGTGAAGGTCCTTCGGTTCTTCTATTCTTCAGTCTGGCTCGCCTTAGTCCTGCCAGGTATTCAGGAGAGTGTTGAGTTTCCCTGCGATACACTGTTCCTCTGTGTTGTAAACCACAGTCCTTATTTTAAAGCAGGTCGTATTTGTTTCCCAGACTGCCTTATTTTGTGTTTAGCAAAGAGTCAGTTTGTGGCTCAGCCTCTGGGTGTCAGTGTTCTGGGGTTGGCCCCTGAGGCTATACGGCTTCTCTATCACACTTAAAACTGATTTGGGGAGGTCAACTATCCAGAGCTGGTTCCTTAATAGTTACCCGCTCTGTGTTGTTGCTGAGATTGAAAATCCCTCTATAGGCCAGACCCTGTTAATTTCCAGGGACTGATCAGATTATTTTAATCCTTGATCTCGTTCAGGGTGGAATCTGGGTGTGGCTGTGCTCCTTGCCTTTGGGCTGGGGGGGAGGTGTCTCACTCTCCAGAGAGAATGGCTGCCCCAGTCCTGGGTTCAGGGGTGTCTCACACTCAATTCGCTGCCACCTCTCCCGGCCCCCCTTCTCTCCTCAGTCTCTCCCCAGATTCCACTCCTCCGCACCCTCTCCATCTCTTCATCACAGGTGAGTGTCTGTATCCGAAATGTCCCATGAACAGGATTCAGTGAAAACAAACAAACAAACACCGGCCGTGGAAACGAGGAAGGCTTGGTTTCTGTAAGCTCTTCTCTTACCAGCACTGCATGGTCTGGTCAGCTCTTCAGGCTGCCCCCTTTAGGCTCAGTCCTCCGTGATCACAGAACCCAACTCTCAAATCCCCTGGCGATGCCAGGAACCCCGCGGATCTCCTTTCCCCAGTCAGGGGCTGTGCCTCTCCCAAGGGACGCGACTGTCTGCCACGCGGTCTCCCTCTGACCCTCTGGGCTCAGAGGTCTGGCAAACTTTCTTGCCCAAATCCCTGTTTTGTTTTTTTTACCTTTCCAGGGGATTTCTGACCTTCCAGGCCCCAAACCGTTCACCAGCTGAGCATTTTCACCAATTCGGGGTGGGTGTCATTAGTTTCAGCTGCTCACTCCATTTGCTCCGGGACACAACCTGGGACGCGTCTGCCTATATCGCCGCCATCTTCCTTCCCTCTCCCTCATGTTCTTGTAGCCACTCCTGCACAATACGAGCACCGTGGTATGGAGCATTGTCTTGTTGTAAGAAGCCATCTCCATTGAGATACACCATCAACATGAGAGGATGAACTTGATCAGCAATGATACTTAGGTATGTTGTGCTATTCAGACATTTATAATGGTCTGGCCCTCTAGCAACTTCAGCACAAAATTATAGCTAATTTGCCTACAAACATCAGGTGGTCATAATAATCTGGCCACCATATATATTCATATATATATATATATATATATATATATATATATATATTCTTTTATACATATTGTTTTATATATATTCATATATATTCTTTTATATATATTTTTAATGTATATATTTATCTTTATTATTATTTTTTTACATTTCTCCTTATACACTCATTCTCTTTCTACCTCCTCTATACTGAATTGTGTATTTCCCCATTCATTCAATTCCTTGACCTTATCTTCTGGAAATAAGCTCTGCCTCCTCATATTCATCTGGGTGTTTGTTGTTTGAGTGTATGTTGTTTCCATTTTTTGGAATAGTTGTTATATTTCTGGAATTTTCTCCCCACATACATATATTCCCCACCCTACTTTTTCCTTCTCTTTCTTTTCCCTCTTAATTTTTTTCTCAATATCATTTTTACATGCTTTTCTATCCCCTAATTCTCTTTTCTCTAGTGGTCACTTTTACTTGGGATTATTAGTATCACGAATACATTTGTGTTTGGTGCCCTGTGTGTTCTGTCTTGTTATGTTGTATTTTGTGCCTTTAAGTCAACACAGGAGAGAGCTAAAAAAAACAGACACCTTTTGTAGAGTAAGCATGGGGAGAAAAAGAAACAGCCCACATACAAAAGAAAAAGAGGATTCACTGGGAAAGGAATTAAACGAAATGGAGCCAAGCAATATATCACAGAAAGAATTCAGAGCAATGGGCATTAGGTCACTGAAAATAATGGAAGTCAAATTCAACAATATGTGTAAGAACCAAGAGGAAATAAAAAAGAACCAAGAAAAATGAAAAATGACCTCACTGCAATAAAGTACTAAATAGAAAACACCAACAGTAGACTAGAAGTGGAGGACCACATCAGTGAGCTAGAAGACAAGGTAGGAAAAAAATACCCAAAAGAGCAGCACCTAGAAAAAAAACTTAAAAATACAGGAGGAGAGCCTAAGACAGTGATGGCAAACCTTTTGAGCTCAGCGTGTCAGCATTTTGAAAAACCCTAACTTAACTCTGGTGCCGTGTCACATAAAGAAATTTTTTGATATTTTCAACCATAGTAAAACAAAGACATATTTTTTATATTTATTTTATATATCATGTCATTATTTAAATGTCATTTAACAAAGAAAAATCAACCAAAAAAATGAGTTTACGTGTCACCTCTGGCACGCATGTCATAGGTTCGCCATCACTGGCCTAAGGGAATTTTGGGACGAAACAAAATGAAGCAACATCCACATAATAGGGGTGGTAGAAGGAGAGGAAACTGAGAAAGGTATAGAAAACCTGTTTGAGAAATAATGACAGAAAACTTCCCTGATATCAGAAAGAAAAAAAAACTCACACAAGCCTAAGAATCTAACAGAGTCAAAAACAAGATAAACCCCAAATGACTGACACCAAGACACATTATAATTAAATTGGCAAACACCAACAAAAAAGTAAGAATCTTAAAGGCTGCCAGAGAGAGACAGAAAGTTAACTATAAGGGATCTTCCATGAGACAATTGACTGCTTTATCAAAAGAAACACACCAGGCAAGAAGGGAATGGAGTGAAATATACAATGTCATGCATATCAAGGGTATGAATCCAAGAATACTGTACCCAGCAAGGCTATTAATCACAGTTGAGGGTGAAATCAGGGGTTTCACAGACAAAAAAGGGCTAAGGGAGTTTATTACCACCAAACCAGCTATGCAAGAAATGCTAAAGGGACTGCTGTAAAAAGAATAAATAGGAAGGGAAGAAGGAACACAGGCATAAAGAATAAAAATGGCAACAAACAAGTACCTATCAATAATAAATTTAAATGTAAATGGATTAAATGCCCCATAAAAAGACATAAGATAGCTAGGTGGATAAGAAAACATGAACCATATATTTGCTGTCTACGAGAGACCCACCTCAGAACAAAGGGTTCAAACATACTGAGAGTGAATGGATGGCAAAAATATTTTCAGGCAAAAGGAAAGGAGAAAAAAGCTGGGTTTGAAATACTTATATCTGACAAAATAGACCTCAAAATAAAGGCTATAACAAGAGATAAGGAAAGCCACTGCATAATACTAAAGGGAGCAATTCAGCAAGAAGATATAACTTTAGTAAATATTTATGCACCCAATAAAGTAGCACCCAAATACATAAAACAAATTCTGGAAGACATCAACAGCAAGATCAATAGCAATACAGTCATAGTAGGGGAAATTAATACTCCACTGATACCACTAGATAAATTCTCTAAACAAACAAAAAAAAATCAGCAAAGAAAGATGCCGGGAGCCAGTCCATGCTTGCTGTTTCAAGGGACCTGGCATATATGGCATACTGTTCTTAATATGTTTGCTCACCTTCTTGGCACTATGTGTTTTAACCAAGGTCTCTGATAAAGGTTGTTTCCCCAGGTAGGGATTTTCCCCTGAAGTTAGGGAGGGAATAAAACCTCTTAACTAAGTGCCAGGCGGGTAATTAATCACTTTAACTACGAACAATCATGCTTAAGCTACATAATCTTTACTCCCTGTAATGGAGATAAGAAATGCCCTAACCTTTGTAATAGAGATTGATAGGATTGAATCAACTGGTATAAATACAGATGTAACAAGACAGCAAGACACAGAACTTAGAAGACAGAACCAAGAGGCACAGAACCTAGACCAGAACCTACTCAGAACCTAGAGACAGAACCTAGCAAGAGAACATGGCAAAAGATCCTGGACTGAACCTGACTACAGAAATTGGCAAGAGAACCTGACTAGAACATGGCTACAGAACCTGGCTGGAGAACCTGGAGAACCTAGCAAGAGAACATGGATACAGAACCTGGCTGGAGATCCTAACCAGAACTTCGCTGGAGATCCAGACCAGAACTTCGCTGGAGATCCAGACCAGAACTTGGCTGGAGATCCTGGCTAGAGATCCTGGCTAGGCTGCTGATCAACTGAACGCTCTCTTCGTGTCATTCCTTCTTCACGGACTCCGTCAACACCTTTGGGGACCCCTGGACCTGCTGGGGTTGGACCCCGGCAGAAAGAGAAATCCTAAATGAGTCACTAGATCAGATGGACTTAATTGATATCTTCAGAATATTTCACCACAAAACTACAGAATATACATTCTTCTCTAGTAAAAACAGGACATTTTCAAGGATAGATGACATATTAGGACACAGGCAAAGTCTCTCCAAATTTGAGAGGATAGAAATCATAACAAATATCTTCTCAGATCACAATGGAATAAAAATAGGAATCAACTACAATAAAAACAATGAAAAAAAATCAAGCACTTGGAGGCTAAATAGCATGCTATTAAACGAAAATTGGGTAACCAAAGAGATCAAAGAAGAAATAAATAGAATCCCGGCTGCCCTAGCCAGATTGGCTCAGTGGATGCAGCATTGGCCTGCGAACTGAGGGGTCCTAGGTTCATTTCCAGTCAAGGGAATGTACCTTGGTTGCAGGCACATCCGCAGTGGGGGGGTGTGCAGGAGGCAGCTGATTGATGTTTCTCTCTCATCGATGTTTTTGTCTCTCTATCATTCTCCCTTCCTCTCTGTAAAAAAATCAATAAAATATATTTAACAAAAAGCATCCTGGAAACAAATGACAATGAAAACACAACAATCCAATATCTATGGGACACAATGAAAGAACTCATGAGAGGGAAGTTAATAGCTCTACTGGCTTACAAAAAAAAAAAAAAAAAAAAAAAAAAAAAAAAAAAAGAAAAGAAAAGCTGATGATAAATTATCTAACCTTTCAACTTAAAGAATTAGAAAGAGAGCAACAAGAAAATCCCAGAGTGAGCAGAAGGAAGGAAATAATAAAAATCAGAGCAGAAGTAAATGACATAGAGACCCCCTCAAAAAATACAAAAGATCAATGAAACAAAGAGCTTGTTCTTTGAAAGGATAAATAAGATTGTTGAAACTCTAGCCAGGCTCAACAAGAAGCAAAGAGAGAGGACCCAAATAAAGAAAATTACAAATGAAAGAGGTAAAATGACAACAGATCCCACGGAAATATAAAGGATTGTTAAAAAATACTATGAACAACTCTATTGCAACAAACTAGGCAACCTGGAGAAAATGGACATATTCCAAGAAAAATATAACCTTCCAAAACTCAACCAGGAAGAAATTAAAATCTGAATAGGCCGATAACTATGGAAGAAATTGAAGCAGTAATCAAAAAGCTTCCAGCAAACAAAAGCCCGAGGCCAGATGGCTTCATAGGGGAGTTTTACCAAACATTCAAGGAAGAACTAAAACTTATCCTCCTAAGACCTTTCAAAAAATTTCAAGAGGAAGGAACACTTCCAAGCTCATTCTATGAAGCCAGCATCACCCTAATACCAAAACCAGATAAAGACAACACAAGGAAAGAGAATTACAGGCCAATATCCCTCATGAACATAGATTCTAAAATCCTCAACAAAATTTTAGCAAATTGGATCCAGCAGTACATCAGTAAGATCATACACCATGATAAAGTAGGATTTATCCTGGGGATGCAAGGATGGTACAATATCCATGAATTAATAAACATGATATATCAAATAAACAAATTTAGAGATAAAAATCACACAGTCATATCAATTAATGCAGAAAAGGCATTTTACAAAATCCAGCACCCTTTCTTGATAAAAACTCTCAGCAAGGTGGGAATAGAAGGATCATACCTCAACATCATAAAAGATATATATGACAAACCCACAGCCAACATCACACTCAATGGGAAAAAACTAAAACCATTTCCCCTAAGAACAGGAACAAGACAGGGATGCCCACTCTCACCACTCCTGTAGAACATAGTACTGAAAGTACTAGCCATTGCGATCAGACAAGAAGAAGAAATAAAAGGCATCCAAATTAGAAAAGAAGTAAAACTGTCCTTATTCATAGATGAAATGATATTGTACCTAGAAAACCCTAAAGACTCCATCGAAAAATATTAGACTTAATAAATGAATTTGTCAGTGGAGCAAGACACAAATTTAATGCCAAGAAATCTATGGCATTTCTTTACACCCATAGTGAACTTACAGAGACTGAGACTAAAAAAGAAATCCTATTTACCATCGCATGAAAAAAAAAATTAAGATAACTAGGAATAAACTTAACTAAGGAGGTAAAAGACCTGTAGGCGGAAAACTACAGTACTTTGAAAAAAGAGATAGAGGAAGACATAAACAGAGGGAAGAACATACTGTGTTAATGGATTGGTAGAATCAACATCATTAAAATGTCCATACTACCCAAAGCAATCTATAGATTAAATGCACACCCCTTTGTAATACCAACAGCATATTTCACAGATCTAGAAAGAACTCTCCAAAAATTAATCTGGAATAAAAACAAACAAACAAACAAAAAACTCGAATTGCTGCAGTGATCCTGAGAAAAAGAATAAAGTAGGAGGGGTCTCAATATCAGATATCAAGCTGTATTACAAAGCCACTGTTCTCAAAACTGCCTGGTACTGGCACAAGAACACACATATAGATCAATGGAATAGAATAGAGAACCCAGAAATCGACCTAAACCACAATGCTCAATTAATAGTTGACAAAGGAGGTAAGAACATGCAATGGAATCAAGACAGTCTCTTCAATAAACGGTGCTGGGAAACTTGGTAAGACACATGCAAAACAATGAAACTAGACCACCAACTTACATCATACAGAAAAATAAACTCAAAATGGATAAAGAAGTTAAACGTAAGACAGGAAACCATAAAAATCTTAGAGGAATCCAAAGGCAGCAAGATCTCAGACATATGCCGATGCAATTTCTTCACTGATAGTACTCCTAGGGCAATGGAAACTAAAGGGAAAATAAACAAATGGGACTACATCAAAATAAGAAGCCTCTGAACAGCAAAAGAAACCATCAACAAAACAACAAGAAAACCCACTGCATGGGAGAACATATTTGCCAATGTTATCTCTGATAAGGGTTTAATCTCCAACATTTACAGGGAACTCATACAACTTAACAAAAGGAAAAAACAAACAACCCAATCAAAAAATAGGCAAAGGACCGCAATATATATTTTTTGAAAGAAGACATAAGGAAGGCCAAGAGACCTATGAAAACATGCTCATAGTCTAATCATCTGAGAGATGCAAATCAAAACGACAATGAGGTACCATCACACACCAGTCAGAATGGCTATCATCAACAAACCAACAAATGACAAATGCTGGTGAGGATGTGGAGAAAAAAGAACACTCCTGCACTGCTGGTGGGAATGCAGACTGGTGCAGCCACTGTGGAGAACAGTATGGAGTTTCATCAAAAAACTAAAAATGGGACTTCCATTTGACCCAGTGATCCCACTTCTACAAACATATCCCAAAAAACCAAAAACACCAATCAGAAAGGATATATGCATCCCTATGTTCATAGCAGCACAATTTACAATAGCTAAGATTTGGAATCAGCCTAAGTGCCCATCAGCAGATGAATGGATTAAAAAACTTTGGTACCTCTACACAATGGAATACTATGCTGCTGTAAGAAGGAAGGAACCCCTACCATTTGCAACAGCATGTATGGAGCTGGAAAGCATTATGCTAAGTGAAATAAGTCAGTCAGAGAACGATAAATATCACATGATCTCAATGATTTGTAGATTATAATGAACAACATAAACCGATGAACAAAAATAGATCTAGAGACAGAGAAGTATCGATCAGATGCTCAAACCTCAGAGGGAAGGAAGGAGAGGCTGGGGCTAAGCGGGAGAGATCAACCAAAGGTCTTGTATGCATGCATATTAGCATAACCAATGTATATAGACACTGTGGGCTGAGGGCATGAGTGGGGGAATGGAGGACGATGGGGGGATAAAGACACATTTGTAATATCTTAATCAATAAAGGAAAACATAAAAATTAAAAAATACTAATGGAATATTTCAAAGATCTAGAACAAACTCTCCAAAAATTCATCTGCAATAAAAAATGACCCCGAATATCCACAGCAATCCTGAGAAAGAAGAACAAATTTGGAGGGATCACAATACCAGATATCAAGCTACATTACCAAGCCATGGCTCTCAAAACTGCCTGGTACTGGCACAAGAACAGACACATAGACCAATGGAAGAGAACAGAATACCCAGAAATCAACCCAAGCCATTATGTTCAATTAATATTTGACAAAGGAGGCAAGAGCATACAATGGAGTCAAGACAGTCTCTTCAATAAATGGTGATGGGAAATTAGGTCAGATACATGCAAAAAAATGAAACTAGATCACCAACTTATACCATACACAAAAACAAACTCAAAATGGCTATAGGACTTGAATGTGAGATGGGAAACCATAAAAATCCTACAAGAATCCATAGGCAGCAAAATAGCAGACATATGTTGTAACAATATCTTTACAGAAACAGCTCCTATGGCATAGAGTATAAAGAGAAAATAAACAAATGATACTACATCAAAATAAAAAGCTTCTACAGTCCCATGAGGGACAGAGCACCCAGGCCAGTTAGGGGAGCGACCACTCAGCGTGCGACGGCAGGGGCTGACCGCTGTGGAGAGAGCAGGCGGGCAGCGGGTCTGGAAGGAAGGCTTGGACCAGCGGGGAGAACAATGGGGAGACTGTATAAGCAAAAGCAAGGGTTTGAGGCGAAGGGCACCCTCTCTGCCTGGGCCTCCACTTGCCCGAGTTTCCTCTCCATTTCACCAACCGCCACCGGAGGGCACGGCCTCCTTCCCCTGCAGCCCTCGCCTGGGGACAGCCTCCTTTGGTTTCTTGTTTTCCAACCTGCATCTCAGGGCAAACCGTACGTTTCCCTCCTGAGCGGAGGAAGCCTTGTGCTGAAACAGGAGGTGAGAAGACCGTGAGCGCCTCGAGAGTTAAAACAGGGTCGTCCTCGCCAAGGAGTCAGTGCCAGCCCAGTGAGCTCGCCCCCACCCCCCCCCCCCCGTAGGGAGAAGGGGAAGGACCAGTCTGGCTTGTCATGGTGGTGAGAATGCCCCTCATCTCCTCACAGCGTAGCCTGCACGTTTCTGATGGTGCACATGATAGGCTTGTTAGAAAAGTACAGCTTGGCACTGCATGCTTGGCCCCTATGACTACAAGCTGAGAATCATGGCAACCATCTCCCCAAAATCCACAAGGGAAAGCTCTTTTCAAAAAGTGACAGGATCAGTCTGGTCACTCAGAACAGTGAGCGTGTCTGAAAGCCAGGAGGGGCGGGGACCTGGGAGCCGGAAGAGTTCAGATGAGCTGCAGGTGGACTCGAGACAGAAAACACTTCCCCCCCAAAATATTTATATTTGAATTATTCATTGCTTTCTTAGAAGACTTAAACTCTAATTAAATATTTAAAAAATCAGATTTTATGTTATAAGGTAAAGCAGGTACTTTCAATGCAAATACCATTTGGTAAATTCTAGATCTAGAATTTTTACTGTCTTGGTTGAAAAAAAATTTTTTTAAAAAAAAGAAAAAAAAAAAAAGAAAAAAAAAAAACAAAATAAAAAGCTTCTTTACAGCAAAAGAGACCATCAGGAACACAACAAGAAAGCCCACTGCATGGGAGAACACATTTGCCAATGCTATTTCAGATCAGGGTTTAATCTCCAAAATTTAGCGCAAACTCATACAGCTTAACAAAAGGAAGATAAACGATCCAATCAAAAAATGGGAAAAGGACCTAAATAGACATTTTTCGAAAGGGGACATACAGAAGGCCCAGAAACATATGAAAACATGCTCAAAGTCACTAATCATCCAAGAGATGCAAATAAAAACAACAATGAGATACTTTCTCACACCTGTCAGAATGGCTATCATCAACAAATCAACAAATGACAAGTGATGGTGAAGATTTGGAGAAACAGGAACCCTCCTGCACTGCTGGTGGGAATGTAGACTGGTGCAGCCACTGTGGAAAACAGTATTGAGTTTCCTCAAAAACTTAAAAATGGAACTCCCATTTCACCCAGTAATCCCACTTTTAGGACTATATCCCAAGAAACCAGAAATACCAATCAGAAAGGGTATATGCACCCCTATGTTCATAGCAGCACAATTTACAATAGATAATATTTGGAAACAGCCTAAGTGCCCATCAGCTTATGAGTGAATTAGAAAAAAGTGGTACATCTGCACAATGGAATACTATGCTGCTATAAAAAAGAAGAAACTTTTTCCATTTGCATCATCATGGATGGAACTGGAGAGCATTATGCTAAGCTAATTAGGCCAGTCCCAGAAAGATAAATATCACATGATCTCACTCATATGTGGGATATAATCATCAACATAATTTGATGAACAAGAATAGATCCAGAGACAAATGGCAGGGGAGGGGGTGTTTAGAGAGCAACCAAAGGACTTGTATGCATGCATATTAGCATAACCAATGACACAGACACTGGGGCGGTGGGGGCTTGCCCGGGGTGGGAATGGCTGGGGGAAGGGTTCAATTGGGGAAAAATGAGACATATGTAAAACTCTAGACCATAAAAAGAAAGAAATATGTTGGATTTTGTCAAATGCTTTTTCTGCATCAATTAATATGATTATGTGATTTTGTTTCTCAAGTTGTTTATGTGATGTATAATGTTTGTTGATGTGTGGATATTGTACCAGTCTTGCATACTTGAAATAAATCTCACTTCATCATGATGTATGATCTTTCTAATGTAATTCCTGATCTGATTTGCTAGAATTTTGTTGAGGATTTTAGGGTCTACGTTCATCAGGTGCCGGAAGCCGGTCCATCCTTGCTGCTTGACACAGTCGCTGCAGGATAGAAACATCTGCACAGCATATGTTTCAAGGGACCTGGCGTATATAGCATACTGTTCTTAATATGTTTGCTCCCCTTAGCGCTGTGTGTTTTAACCAAGGTCACCTCTCCGAGAAAGCTGTTTCCCCAGGTAGGGATTTTTCCCTGAAGTTAGGGAGGGGATGGAACTCCTTAACTAAGTGCCAGGCGGGTAGTTAATCACTTTAACTACAAACAATCATGCTTAAGCTACATAATCTTTACTCCATGGAATGGAGGTAAGAAACACCCTAACCTTTGTAATAGAAATTGACAGGATTAAAATCAACTGGTATAAATACGGATGTAACAAGACAATAAACACCAGAACCTCTCTGGAGATCCAGACCAGAACTTGGCTGGAGATCCTGGATGGAGATCCTGGCTAGGCTGCTGATCAACTGAACACTGTCTCCGTGTCCTTCCTTCTTCGCCGACTCCGTCTACGCCTTTGGGAACCCCTGGACCTGCTGGGGTTGGACCCCGGCAATCAGGGATGTTGACCTGTAGTTCTCTTTCTTTGTAGTGTATTTTTCTCTTTTGGGATTAGGGTAATGCTGACTACATGGAAAGACCTTGGAAGTGTGCTTTCCTCTTGAATTTTTTGGAATATTGTGAGTAGGGTAGGTTTTAGTTCTTTGAATGTTTGGTAAAACTCCCTTGTTTTTGCTGTCTGGACCAGGGCTTTTGTTTGCTGGAATTATTTTGATTGCTGCTTCAATTTCATCAGTAGTTATCAGACTATTCAGGTTTTTAATTTTCTTGATTGAGTTTTGGAAGATTGTATTTTTGTAGGAATATGTTCATTTTGTCTAGGTTGTCCAGTTTGTTGGAGGAGACTTGTTCATAGTATTTTTTTACAATCCTTTATATATCTGTGGGGTCAGTTGCTATTTCACTCCTTTCATTTCTGATTTTATTTATTGGGGTCCTCTCTCTTTGTTTCATGGTGAGCCTGGCTAGAGGTTCATCAGTCTTTTTTATCCTTTCAAAGAACCAGCTCTTCTTTCTATAAATCTGTTTTGTTGTTGTTGTTTTTGTTTTTTTTGTGTGTGTTTTTGTCTGTATATAGTTTATTTTTGCTATAATCTTAATGATGTCCTTCCTTCTGCTTACTCTGGACTTTTCTTATAGTTCTCTTTCTGGTTCTTTAAATTGTAGGGTTAGATAACTTATTACCTGTTTTTTTCTTGGTTTTTGAGGTAGGCCTGCAGAGCTATGAACTTCCCTCTCAGGGCTGCTTTCACTGTGTCCCATAGATTTTGGATTGATGTGTTTTCATTGTCATTTGTTTCCAAGATGCTTTTTATTTCTTCTTTGAACTCTTTGGTAACCCTTTTATTTTTTTAAAAGCATGTTATTTAGCCTGCAATTGTTTGATTTTTTTTATTGTAGTTGATTTCTAATTTTGTGCCATTGTGATCTGAGAAGATGCTTGATGTTATTTCTATCATATTGAATTTGAAGTGATTTAGCCTGTGTCCTAATATGTGGTCTATCTTTGAAAATGACCCATGTGCACTTAAGAGGAATGTGTATTCCTTTGCTTTCAAGTGGTATGTTTTGATGATGTCAATTATTTCCATTTGATCTAGTGAGTCGGTTAGGATTGCTGTTGTGTTGTTGATTTGTTGTCTAGAAGAGTTATCCAGTGATGTCAATGGGGTATTTAAGTCTCCTACTATGAATGTATTGCTGTCAATTTCTCTCTTAATATCTTCCATAAGTTTTTTAAATGTATTTCGGTGCTCCTGCATTAGGTGCATATATGTTTACCAGAGTTATATCCTCTTGTTGTATTGATCCTTTAATATTATGAAGTTGTCTTCAATATCTCTTCTTCTGACCTTCACTTTGAAGTATATTTTGTTAGATGTGAGCATTGCTACCTCAGCTTTTGTTTTGTTTTTTCATTTCCATTTGCCTGAAAATGTATTTTAAAAACTGTTTAAAAAAACATTGTACAACCATTCTTAGCTTACATGTTTTGGCCCAGGGTCTTTACTTTGCCTACCTATGCTTAAATGCCCTGAAGGAGACATGTTATCTAACTTGCTGTGTTTCCTTCTTAATGTGTTTGATGGCCACTGGCCTTGGATCTCATTCCAGAATTAGGAAACAGCAAGAGAGTAGAATTTAGTTATGGATATGTGTGCTTACTTTTCCCTAACTCTTGGAGAAAAAATGCAAATGGAAAAGCCTTACATGTGTATATCAACTGATTATTCAGTGCTTATGGTGTGTCAGGATCTATGCATTAGCACATTAAATTTTCCAGCATCATTTTGAAGTATACATAATTATCATCTTTTTATATGAAAAAAATGAGGCTCAAAGGAATGAAATAATTTGGTTGAACCCACCCAATCAGGAAATCACTGTGGACTTCAATCTAGATATGTCTGACCATAGAGCCCATTACATAATCATTGTGCCGTTCCACAAAGTATTTATTACATCTTACATACAAAAACACCTTCAATTTATGGTGTGTCATTAGTGGAATAATAAAATGAAGACCACGGAGAAGATGAGCCAGACCATTGTGACAAATGTAATTAATTGCTTCTCTTGAGCTTCCTGGCATCTAAGACAAAGTAAACAGCATTAGTATTTTCTGTGAAGAAGTAAAATATTTCTCTAGGACTAAATTACAAAATGAAAATAATATTGTTGCTGAGGGTTCAGCTCTGTATGGGTTAAATGTATTTTTTCCAGCTGACTTTATGTCTGCTCTGTACCAGGCACTACCCTAGGGATAAAGATATTGACATAACTAAGATACCATCTGGAACTTTCAGGAGATCAAAATATGGGCCCGGAAACAGACAGGTCAATATCTGACTCTAAAGCATGGCAGACAAGTAATTGCTCCTTAGAGGTATAAACAAAGTGGAATAAAAGTTCATTTGCTAATTTCTCCTATGTATATTGCCCTTCACAAATTACAAAGCATTGGTACTTTTTTTTCTCTAATTTAATTTTCACAAAAGCCCTGAAAAATAGATGCTATCATCCTTGTTTTAGCATTGAGAAGACTAACACCTTTGGAGGTGAAACAACTTACTTAAAGTCCTAGTTTGTTTAACTCTAAGTGCTGTGCACCTGTCACGTCCCATTGTCTTCCTTTTTTTTTTTTTTTCTTTTTTCTTTTTTTTTTTTTTTTTAAAGAGGCTAACTGCCCAGCCAGTGCGGCTCAGTGGAGCATTGACCTATGAACCAGGAGTTCATGGTTCAATTCCTGATCAGGGCACATACCTGGTTGTGAGCTCAATTCCCCAGTGTGGGACGTGCAGGAGGCAGCCAACAAATGATTCCCTCTCATCAATGATGTTTCTATCTCTCGTTCCCTCTCCAAAATCACACTGATGTTTGCACTGGTTGTCCGGAGCCACCTGTCGGCTGCTTTTATATTGTTTCTTCCTTGCGGAGTGTCTAGGGAGGAGAAGCTGCAGCAGGGCCTGAGGCCGACTTCCAGGAGGCCAGCAGTGTGGGTGGGATCGTGCCTGCAGTACCAGTCCATTGGTGCCTGAACTGTTCTCCCTAGATTGGACCTGCAGGACTACTGAGGGAGTGAGTGGCTGCTGCCAGACTGGTGGGCCACCAGGCAGGTCTGTCAGCTGAGCGGCTGCTCCCACTATGGGAGTGCACTGACCACTAGGGGGCAACTCCTGTGTCGAGTGTTTGCCCCTGGTGGTCAGAGCATGTCATAGTGATCGGTTGACTGGTTGTTCAGTCATTTGGTCACTTAGGCTTTTATATATATATATATATATATATATATATATATATATATATATATATATATATATATATTAGAGGCCCGGTGCACAAAAATTTGTGCACTCGGGGGGAGGGGGGTCCCTCATTCCGGCCTGTGCCCTCTCACAGTCTGGGACCCCTCACAGGGTGTCGACCTGCTGGCTTAGGCCTGTTCCCTGGGGGATTGGGCCTAAGCTGGCAGTCAGACATCCCTCTGGCAGCCCGGCAGCCCTCGGGGGATGCCCACTTGCCAGAGGAGAGCAGGCCTAAGATGCAGTTGGACATCCTGAAGAGGCGGGAGAGGCTGCCACCACCACCACTGTACTGGCAGCCATCAGCCTGGCTTGTGGCTGAGCAGAGCTCCCCCATGTGGGAGCGCACTGACCATCAGAGGACAGCTCCTGCATTGAGTGTCTGCCCCCTGGTGGTCAGTGTGTGTCATAGTGACCAGTCATTCCCAGTCTTTCTGTTGTTAGGGCCAGTTTGCATATTACCCTTTTAGTATATAGGATAGAAGCCTGGTGCACTGGTGGGGGCCAGCTGGTTTGCCCTGAAGAGTGTCCTGGATCAGGGTGGGGGTCCCACTTGGGTACCTGGCCAGCCTGGGTGAGGGGCTGATGGCTGTTTGCAGGCTGGCCACAGCCCCTTTAGGGTGAGGATCTCTGCTGGGGTGCCTGGCCAACCTGGGTGAGGGGCTGAGGGCTGTTTGCAGGTTGGTCAAGCCCCCCCCCAGTGGGGACCCTCACCCCATGGAGGTTTGGCCAGCCTGGGTGAGGGGCTGATGGCTGTTTTCAGGCTGGCCACACCACCTTTAGGGTGGGGGGGTCCCCACTGGGATGCCTGGCCAGTCTGGGTGAGGGGCTGAGGGCTGTTTTCAGGCTGGCCAACCCCCCTGGCAATGGAAGCTCCCAGCCTCTCCTTTTTTTTCTTTTCTTTTTTTTTTTATTCTGGGATTTATTTACCTTCTATAATTGAAACTTTGTAGCCTTGAGTGGAGCTCAGAGCCAGCCAGGGCAGGCGGGAGGGAAGCTTGGCTTCCTCCATCACCAGGAGCAACCCAAGCCTCCTGCTCTCTCCAGGTCTATGGCCATGGCCAGCTGAAAGCAGGTATCTGGGGTTTATTTA
This sequence comes from Myotis myotis, assembly GCF_014108235.1. Taxonomy (NCBI): domain Eukaryota; kingdom Metazoa; phylum Chordata; class Mammalia; order Chiroptera; family Vespertilionidae; genus Myotis; species Myotis myotis. Next base: position 88,584,556 of record NW_023416346.1, read on the forward strand.
CCTTCTATAATTGAAACTTTGCTGCTTTGTGTGGAGCTCAGAGCCAGCTGCAGCAGGCAGGAAGCTTAGCTTCCTCCATAATTGGGGCAAGCAAGCCTCATGCTTGCTCCAGCTCTGTGGCTTCCGGCCGCCATCTTGGTTGGGTTAATTTGCATATAGTTGCTCTGATTGGCTGGTGGGCGTGGCTTAAAGTGTAGCAAAGGCACAGTCAATTTGCATGTTTGTCTTTTATTAGTGTAGATATATATATATATATATATATATATATATATATATATTTTTTTTAAACAGTATTACAGATGCCCCCCCCATCCCCCTCTTTGCCCACCTCCACCCTGTCCCACCGCAGGCCTTCACCACACTAATGTCGGTGTCTACGGGCAATGCATATATGCATCTATGTTATTTGCTTGATAAATTCCAGTCCAAAATAAAATACAATATAAAACTTAGTTCCTCAGTCACCCTAGCCATAGTTCAAGTGCTCAGAAGCCACATGTGGCTGATAACTACAATATTGGACAATGCAGTTATGGAATTAAAGTTCTATTAGATATTTAATGTGGCTACAAAAGCCACATGTAGTGAGTATGATATTGGAGAATGCAGATATAAAACTCATAAAAATAAGGAATAATTTTGATTTGATAGGATATTGTCAAGATAGCAGTTGCATATACCATATTAACAAATCTAGTTAATTAATAGAAAATCTAGTATAAAATAATAGCAAATCAAGGTCTCTGTGATTCTGCCTTTATGCATGGATGTGGATTAGATACTCTCCACATCAGTGGTTTGTGGGAAGAGCTCAGGAGATTTATCTCAGTGCAGCGGCGGATGCAATGGCGTGAGCGCACTCCGCCTATACAAGCTTCCTCGGCACACCGGGAAGTGGCAACGCCCACCTGAGTAAGCCCCCTAGAGCCCCCTACATAGTACCCTAACTTTCCTACCATTGGTTGCCCTAAGGATGCTGTAAACTTCTGATTGGTCCAGAAAGTTATATATGTCTCTGTACTAAACAATAAAGTTTAGACTGCGTCTTGAACCTGTCTCCGGAGTCGGGCATGCTTGGATAGGACTCCGTCAGCCTCACCCCTGTGGGACCCCCTGCCTCATTCTGGCGCCATGAACAGGGACCCCGGCAAGCCTTGGGACGGGTGAGTGCCCCTCAGTAACAATGGAAAACCTTCCCCCCTCAGCCCGAGCCCCTCAGGCTCGGGCACTCCACGCATTGTTACAGAGCAGGCGAGTAAAGTTAACGGAATGGGAGACAGTCTCTCTCGCTCCCCCCGCCGCAGCCTCGGCTGCCGCCCCCACCGCAGCGTAGTCTGCCGTCCCCGCTGCAGCCTCGGCTGCAGCCCCCACAGTCGCCGCAGCCTCAGCTGCCGCAAACCACCTCCTCAGGTGCTGCTACCAATGCCTGAGGCGCTTTCAGCCTAGGTAGAGGCTGGGAGGGCATGTAGTAAGCCCTCTGCCCCCACAGATTCCTGGGATGTTTTCAACAAGCCAAAAGTAGTTTCTCAAAGCTCAAGGAAGGCTGAAACTGAGACAGAAAAAACCTCAAGCAAGGTGAAAGCAGGGAAGTCTCACCAAGAGGCTGCCTGCCGGAGTCACTCCCTCGCTTCCCTTGCAGAACAAACAAAAAGTTTAACTGCCCAGCAGTCCCCAAGTAACCCTTTCATGGAAGACACAGATAATAATCCATGGACAGGGATCTATCAATCCTTGTGTAGCCAGAGAAATAGAACAAAGAAGTCCTTAAGGCTAGAGACCCCTGGACTCTTTCCTGTGAATGTTAACACCACAGCTACAGCAGAGAGAAAATAAAAGGGGGGGGGGGAGAGAGCCGTTGCCATGGAGAGAGAGTTCTTTGTTGATTTTGCTTATCTAAGGTATGCGAAGACCCTAGCAGCTAGCAGGCAAACTTATCTCTGTCCAGTTTTCTTCTCTTTAACCCTTCCAATACTAAATTTGACTAATACAATATACCTAAGATTACACAAGAAAGAAAACACCTACTCTTATTAATCTAAAGAAATGCTAAATGTTTAACTTGCCAGCTAAAAGTTTAAAGTTCTGGCTAAATTGAATTAGGAAAAATTATAATTGTGGTAACTAAATGCCTAAAGTATAAAAATAAAATCTTGTCAGTTTTAATTTAATTGATATCTCTTAATAATTATAAAAAGGACTATAACCAAGGAATAACTTTGAGATATTTCATGGGCCCTGAAATATTTTCAAAAGTTTATTCTCTCTTCTTAAAATTTTTTTAATAAAGCCAATTTAATGTGCTTAAAATCACATGGAAAGCTTTATCAAATAAAAATTAATAAATATATGTCTTAAGTTTTTGCCTCTAAAAAAGGGCAAAACAAATTATTTTATGTAATATTTCTTAAAATACAACAGTAAAATTTTAAGATATAATTTAAAACATCAAAAGCTCTCTGTTCATGCTGAGGGTTGAAGCCTCATAATGGCTAGTACCATAAATCTCCCAAATAAGAGAGACTTGGCTAAAAGCAGCTTCCCTATATCTAAATCCAGCCTAACACCAGGAATGCTCAGAGCCTTCTCAAAGGATACAAAATAATCCTTTCCATTAATATTAACAGTGTAAACTAAAATTGTTGTTAGAATATTGAATTTGACAGTAAAATAGTAGTCAAGTTTTCAGATTAATTAAAAGTGGCTCAAGAAGTATTAACCAAAATTTTCATTTCATGGAAAAATTGCTTAACATGCAATGAACCTAAAGCAGTCATATTTTTATACAAAAAATTAAAATTTAAAGTTATCTAGACTGCATTATAAATTTTCCAAAAACCTCCTAATATTAAAAAATAAAAGAGAGGATAGTGGAAAAATACCATGTAAGGAAAAATATCCTGTAACTAATTTACATCTAGAAAAATTTTTCATTTATAATGCTAACAGCAAGACACCCATAAAAAACCTATGTGGTGTCAACATAAACCAAAGAAAATTCATTTAAGCAAAAATAAATAAAACTCCAAATAAAGTTTCCTTTATTAATCTTTGGTCGAGAATACATTTATATATTTTCAGAAAACTCCAAGACCATGTGGATTCCTGCAACAGAGAGGAATTATCAAGAATGCTCCAGCCATGAAGACAAGAGGGAAAACAATCCAAAGATAGAGGCAACTAGCATGCACAAGCTATTTCCTCATTTAACCCTCTCTAGCTACAAGCATCTCATATAAGCATGCAAAAACTGCAGCCCCCTATTGCCTTTAAGCCCCCTCCAGCCACAAGGGGTCAACCCCTGGAGGCTCCAACCCAATGCCTTATGGCAAGCAGATGTGACCCATATTCCAAGCTTCGGTAGGTTCAAATATGTACATGTAATCATTGAAGCCACGTATGCTCAAACTCACACAGGTGAAAAAGACTCACCACGCAATAGCAACCCTCAAAGGAGCATTTTTAACATTAAACTTCCCCTAGAAAGTTAAAACAGATAATGGTCCCTACTATACTAGCAAGGCTTTTCAGCAATTCCTCACGAAACATAACATCAAGCACGTTACTGGCATACCGTACAACCCACAGGGACAAGCCATAGTAGAACAACAGAACAAAGAACTAAAAACCCAGATTCAAAAAGAAAAAGAAGGGGGAAATACAGGCATGCCCCAACAACTATTACAACAGGCCTTATTAACTCTCAATTATTTTCATTTTGCCCCCGATGGTCTTCCTCCCATTTTCAAACATTGGGGAGGTCTCAGAGACGTACCAACACCTCTCCCCTTGGTCCGGTGGAGAGATCCACTAACCGGGGCTTGGAAGAGCCCCGACCCACTCTTAACGCAAGGGAGAGGGTTTGCTTGTGTTTTTCCAGAAGGTGAGAAAAATCCCGCGTGAATTCCTGCCGGTAACATCAAACCCTGCACCACCAGCGATGAGCCGTAGACCTCCATCACCATCACCTCCAGTAGAGGAAATGGAGGACCTGACCATAGAGGACAGCCAGCCCCGACGGCGGAGGCAACCAAGGCACTGACGAGACATCAAGAACCTACAGGTCCAAGCTGCACGCATGGCACCAGAAGGCAATCCATCAACAAGGACATTATTCCTATTAATGTATGCCATCATAACAGCGAACTCTCAGGCGCGAGCACAACATGTATGGGCAGCCATACCTCATCCAGGGTTGCTCATGCCTATCAGCGCTGACAGCCTACAATTCCCCGCTGTCCAAGTGTCTGACTGCTCTGTGGACTTACCCTGTGATGGAGCTGAACTGATCTCATTGCCATAGAACGGGACACTATGGGCTGATACCAGTAGCCCTAACCTCCTTAAGTGGACTCTAGATAATGGGACTGCCCCGGGACAAGGGTGGTTCTTAAGTGATGCCCTCAACCGTCTAACTTCCTGGTTAAATCCAGCCAACCTCCTCATTTGGGGAGTCATGATAGTAGGATTCATCATAGGAATAGTATTATTTCGCTGTTTATACAACATGTTCAATAAGCTAAGTGCCCAGCAAGCCATGATCATACACATCCAGCAGGCGCTAATAAGAAAAGAAGGGGGAGATGTGGGAAGAGCTCAGGAGATTTATCTCAGTGCAGCGGCGGATGCAATGGCGTGAGCGCACTCCACCTATACAAGCTTCCTCGGCACACCGGGAAGTGGCAACGCCCGCCTGAGTAAGCCCCCTAGAGCCCCCTACATAGTACCCTAACTTTCCTACCATTGGTTGCCCTAAGGATGCTGTAAACTTCTGATTGGTCCAGAAAGTTATATATGTCTCTGTACTAAACAATAAAGTTTAGACTGCGTCTTGAACCTGTCTCCGGAGTCGGGCATGCTTGGATAGGACTCCGTCGGCCTCACCCCCGCGGGACCCCCTGCCTCAGTGGTTTACTTATCAATGAGCAATGAAATAGAAAATAAACTACACTGGTCCTGGAAGTCCTAGGGTCAAGTCCCAGCTTATTCCCGGACTCTGTGACCTTGAACAATAACCCTGTTCTCTCTTGTCCACAGTGCTCTTGATCATCACAATGCAGAAGACCTGTAAGGATGCTAAAAGTCCTTATAAGCCTTATATTCTGTGAACCTGTGAATCAATGGCTGCATTTTTACTAAATTAATTTGCACATCTCTGTAAAACCAGATTCTTGGAAAATGCTGCCAGGAATTTGTATTATGAAATGCCAGACTCTTTTACTAAGTGCACAAAGAGAGAGAATGAAGACTAAGGAATAGGCACTTAATCCTTGGTTTGCAGAGAGCCTTTAATATGTGTGTTTGCTCATTACTTGTTCATGTATCTGTCTGTACTTTGCCAATCTGTCTGTCTTTTGTCACTAGCTTTTAGGCAGATAAGGTTGGTGGCTGTAGCTATGTTATACCAGTCAAAACAGTTGAAAAATGGTAATATTTTCTTTGGCAAGTTGCTGCTTCTGAAAGAAACAAGTAATACTTTGATTTATTCAACCAGTAATTATAGAGCACTCTTACTATGTGCCAGACACTGTATGGGTGAGCAAAGTTAGATGTAGCACCAAAACTTCCCTCACCAAAGGGAAGACTTCTGGCTTCTTCTGACCATTCCCAGCTGGAAACTTATGGAGTCTCTGGTTTTATGTGATGCCAACACAGAGATTTCAGACAAAAGACAAAAAGTTGCAGTTTTTGTATTATTTGGATACTTGAGTAGTCCATGGAATAAAAAAGATTTGAGAACTGGTAGAATTAATGACCTCTTTAACACATTAAAGACCAACCTTTGAGTCTGAGAAATTCAGTGGGTGCAATATTGCGAAGGACTATTTTCCTTTAATTTATTTACCCTTCCTGCAGGCCACATCCATGTTTCCTAAGCTTTCTTAATTCACCATAAGCCATTGCCCCTCCCCCATTTATGTAATCTGCCTCCTACTTTCTTAGGGCCTGGCCTCTCTAACCCTCAGGGGAGTAAAATAAAACTCACACTTTTGAATTAGGCATCTGATCTGTCAAATACACTGCTTGAGGCTTTCACTTTTGTATTTTAATATATTTTTATTGATTTCAGAGAGGAAGGGAGAGGTAGAGAGAGATAAAAACATCAATGATGAGAATCTTTGATCAGCTGTCTCCTGCATGCCCCTTCTTCCTCACCCCTTACTGGGAATCAAGCCCACAAACTGGGAATGTGCCCCGACGGGGAATTGAACCATGACCTCCTGTTTCATAGGTCCGTGCTGAGCCACTGAGCCAAGCCAGTTGGGCTCAACAAGTATTATTGATGCTTACTGTGTATCAGGCTCTATTTCTATGGCTTCTGGGGACCATTATATTTTCTGAGTCTCAAAATAAAGAGAAAGAAGTCATAACACCCATAAAGATTTAAAACACTAAATTGTCAGAGCTAAAGACTTCCTTGGTGATCAGCTAGTCCTAAATTTTCTCAACATACAAAATAGGACACTGAGACCCAGAGAGAAGTAGAACTTTGTCCATGAATACAATGCCAACAAGTAGCAAACAGCACTGATTCACTTACTGCAGAAATGGAAGCCTCAGATGGGTCAAAATAGCTATTGAAAACTTTATAATGTAAAGACTCATGTTTTTCACATAGGGGTCTGTGTTTTTCTTTGCCCTGACTTTCTGGATCCATTCCCCTATCCATATCTTGCCACCTGCCATTGCCACATGAGTGACTCTTAGCCAGTGAGCTGAGTTGATTTTTCTCACACCTAAATCCATCAATTCCCTGTGAAGTACTTCTGTTTTCTTTTCTTTTCTTTTTTTTTTTTAGTTTTATTGCTTAAAGTACTACAAAGGGTATTATATAAGTTTCCTTTTTTTCCCCAGCCCTTGACAATCCCCTGGCCTCCCCTACACCCCAGTGTCTTATGTCCATTGGTTATGCTTATATGCATGCATATAAGTCCTTCGGTTGATCTCTTACCCCCCGCTTCTGCCCCCCTACCCTCCCCGGCCTTCCCGCTGCAGTTTGACAGTCTGTTTGAGGCGGCTTTGCCTCTGTATCTATTTTTGTTCATAATTTTACAATGGTCTTTATTATCCATGAAGGAGTGAGATCATGTGGTATTTTTCCTTCATTGACTGGCTTATTTCACTTAGCATAATGCTCTCCAGTTCCATCCATGCCGTTGCAAATGGGAAGAGTTCCTTCTTTTTTCAGCAGCATAGTATTCCATCCTGTAGATGTACCACAGTTTTCTAATCCATTCATCTACAGATGGGCACTTAGGCTGTTTCCAGATCTTCGCTATGGTGAATTGTGTTGTTATGAACATTTGGGTGCATATATCCTTTCTGATCGGTGTTTCTGGTTTCTTGAGATATATTCCTAGAAGTGGGATAACAGGGTCAAATGGGAGTTCCATTTTTAACTTTTTGAGGAAACTCCATACTGTCTTCCATAGTGGCTGCACTAGTCTGCATTCCCACCAGCAGTGCAAGAGGGTTCCTTTTTCTCCACATCCTCTCCAGCACTTGTCGTTTGTTGATTAGTTGATGATAGCCAGTCTGACAGGTGTGAGATGGTACCTCATTGTTGTTTTCATGTGCATCTCTCGGATTATTAGTGACTTTGACCATGTTTTCATATGTCTCTTGGTTTTCTGAATGTCCTCTTTTGAAAGGTGTCTATTTATATCCTTTGCCCATTTTTTGATTGGATTGTTTATCTTCCTTTTGTTAAGTCGTATGAGTTCCCTATAAATTTTGGAGATTAGGCCCTTATCAGATATGACATTGGCAAATATGTTCTCCCATGCAGTGGGCTTTCTTGTTGTTTTGTGGATGGTTTCTTTTGCTGTGCAGAAGCTTTTTATCTTTTTGTAGTCAAACTTGTTTATTTTCTCTTTAGTTTCAAGTGCCCTAGGAGCTGTATCGGAGAAGAAATTGCTTCGGCATATGTCTGAGATTTTGTTGCCTTTGGATTCTTCTAGAATTTTTATGGTTTCCGTCATACATTTAAGTCCTTTATCCATTTTGAGTTTATTTTTGTGTATGGTGTAAGTTGGTGGTCTAGTTTCATTTTCTTGCATGTATCTGTCCAATTTTCACAGCACCATTTATTGAAGAGACTGTCTTGACTCCATTGCATGTTCTTGCCTCCTTTGTCAAATAATAATTGAGAATATTGGTTCGGATCGGTTTCTGGGCTCTCTATTCTATTCCATTGATCTATATGTCTGTTCTTGTGTCAGAACCAGGCAGTTTTGAGAACAGTGGCTTTGTAATACAGCGTGATATCTGGTATTGAGATCCCACCTACTTTGTTCTTTCTCAGGATCGCTGCAGCTATTAGGGGCCTTTTTTTATTCCAACCTCTCTAACACCTGTTATTGTTTATCTTGTTGAAAATGGCCACTCTAACTGGTATAAGGTGGTATCTCATTGTAGTTTTAATTTGCATTTCCCTAATTTCCAGTGAGGTTGAACATCTTTTCATATAGCTATTGGCTGTTTGTATGTCTTCTTGGGAGAGGTGTATTTTCAGGTCCTCTGACCACTTTTTGATTGGATTGTTTATTTGTTTGGTGTTAAGTTTAATAAGTTCTTTATATATTTTGGAAATTAAATCTTTGTTGGAGCTATTGTTTGAAAGTATCATCTCCCACCTGGTTGGCTGCCTGTTTGTTTTGTTGTCCGTTTCTTTTGCTGTGCAGAAGCTCTTCAGTTTGATACAGTCGCATTCATTTATTTTAGCCTTTACCTCCCTTGCGTTTAGAGCCGGGGTGGGCAAACTTTTTGACTCGAGGGCCACAATGGGTTCTTAAACTGGACCGGAGGGCCAGAACAAAAGCATGGATGGAGTGTTTGTGTGAACTAATATAAATTCAAAGTAAACATCATTACATAAAAGGGTACAGTCTTTTTTTTTCAATAGTTTTATTCATTTCAAACTGGCTGGATCCAGCCCGCCGGCCGTAGTTTGCCCATGGCTGGTTTAGAGTCAAGTCCATAAAATATTCTCTACCACTCAGGACCATAAGTTTGGTACCTATATTTTCTTCTATATAACTTATAGTTTTGTATCTTATGTTTAAGTCTTTGATTCATTTTCAATTAATTTTTGTACATGGGGCCAAACTGCAATCCAATTTCATTCATGTGCATGTGGCTTTCCAGTTTTCCCAGCATCACTTACTGAAGAGACTATCTTTACTCCAATATACATTTCTGGCTCCTTTGCCAAAAATTATCTGTCCATATACATGTGGTTTTATAGTTGGCCTCTCTATTCTGTTCCATTGATCTGCATGTCTGTTTCTCTGCCAATAGCATGCTGTTTTGATTATCATAGCTCTGTAGTATAATTTGAAGTCAGGTAGCATGATACCTCCAGCTTCATCCGTTCTTTTCAGGATTGCTTTGGCTCTTCAGGATGTTTTGTGGTTCCATACAAATCTGATTTTTTCTCATTCTATTTCTTTAAAAATGGCCTTGGGGTTTTTATGGGGATTGCATTAAATCTATATATTGCTTTCGGTAATATGGCCATTTTAACTATGCTGATTCTTCAAATCCATGAACATGGGATGTTTTTCCATTTCCCTGTGTCTTTTTCCATTTCTTTTAATAATGCTTTGTAATTTTCAGTATATAGGTCTTGCACATTCTTTGTTAAGTTTATTCCTAGGTATTTTATTATTTGGTTGCTATTGCAAAAGGAATTGTTTTTTCTATTTCTTTTTATGAAGTTTTGTTGTTGGTATGCAGGAAGAGGCAATGGATTTTTTCACATTGATTGTGTATCCTGCAACTTGAGTGTATTTTTTTATTGTTTCCAATAGTTTTTTGGTAGTGTCTTAAGGGTTTTCTGTATACAACATCATGTCGTCCACAAAAAGTGACAGCTGGACTTCTTCCTTCCCTATTTGGATGCCTTTTATTTCTTTATCTTGCCTTATTGCTCTGGCTAGGACTTCCAATACTATGGTGAATAAGAGTGGACATCCTTGTCTTGTTCCTGATCTTAGGGGAAAATCTTTCAGGTTTTCATCATTGAGTGTGATATTGGCTGAGTGTTAATCATATATGGCCTTTATTATATTGAGGTACTTTCCTTCTATTCCTATTATAGTGACTGTTTTAATCATAAATGGATGTTCTATCTTATCAAATGCTTTTTCTGCATCTATTGACAAGATCATGCAATTTTTATCCTTCCTTTTGTTAATGTGGTATATTACGTTGATTGATTTGCAAATGTTGAACCATTCTTATGCCCCTATAATTAATCCCACTTGATCATGATGTATTATTTTTTGGGTGTACTGTTCTATTTGGTTAGCTAGTATTTTGTTTAGGATTTTTGCATCTAGATTCATCAGGGATATTGGTCTGTAGTTTTTGTTGTTGTTGTCTTTGCCAGGTTTTAGTATCAGGGTTATATTGGCCTCATAGAATATGTTAGGAAGTATTGCCTTTTCAATTTTTTTGGAAGAGTTTGTGAAGAATAGGTTTTAATTCTTCCTTGAACACTTGGTCTTGGTAGAAGTCACTGGTTAAGCCTTCTGGTCCTGGGATTTTGTTTGGTGGGAGGTTTTTGATGGTTGTTTCAATTTCCTCACTGCTGATCAGTTTATTTAGATTTTCCAATTCTTCATAATTTAGTCTAGGAAAGTTATATATTTCTAGGAACTTATCCATTTCTTCTAGATTATTAAATTTGGTGGCATAAAATCTTTCATAATATTCTAGTATGTTCCTTTGTATATTTGTGTTGCCTGTGGTAACTTCTCTCTCATTTTTCATTTTGCTTGTATGGGTCTTTTCCCTGTTTTCCTTAGTGAGTCTGGCCAGGGATTTGTCAAATTCATTAATCTTTTCAAAGAGCCATCTATTTGTTTTTTTGATTTTTGTATAGTCTTTTTGTTCTCTATTTCATTTAATTCGGCTCTAATTTTTATTATTTCCTTTCTTCTGCTAACTTAGGGTTGCTTTTGTTCTTTTTTTTTTTCTAGTATTTTAAGATGTGATATTAGGTTGTTTACTTGGAATTTCTCTTATTTCTTGATAAAGGCCTGTAGTGATATAAACTTCCCTCTTAATATTCCTTTCACTGCATCCCAAAAGTTTTGATATGTTATCATTCTGATTTATCTCTATACATCTTTGATCTGATCTTTTATTTCTTCTTTGACCCAGTCATATATTAGTAGTATGTTGTTTAATCTTCATGTATTTGTAGGTGTTTTTTATTTGTTTGTTTGTTTTTTACCTCCTTTTTGCAGTTAATTTCTAATTTCAAGGCATTGTGGTCAGAAAATATGCTTGGTACAATTTCAATCGTTTTTATTTGTTGATGCTTGTTCTGTGACCCAACATATGGCGTATCCTTGAGAATATTCCATATGCACTGGAGAAGAATATATAGCCTGATGTTCTGGGATAAAATGTTCTGTAAATATCAATTGTATCCATTTGGTCCAGTGTTTCATTTAAGGCCAATATTTATTTATTTTTTTTGTTTAATTGATCTGTCTAGAGCTGTCAATGTAGTATTAAGATCTCCAACTATAATTGTGTTTTGATCTGTTTCTCCCTTTAGTTCTGTGAGTAGCTGTTTAATATATTTCGGTGCTTCCTGGTTGGGCACATATATATTAAGAAGTGTTATGTTCTCTTTGTGTAGTGTTTCTTTTATCATGATAAAGTGTCCATCTTTGTCTACTGTTATCTTGTAATTTATTTTCAGATATAAGTATGGCTATACCTGCTTTTTTTGTGGATGTCATTTGCTTAGATAATCATTGTCCATGCTTTTACTTCGAATTTACCTTTGTCTTTGCTGTTTAAGTGTGTCTTTTGTAGGCAGCATATGGTTGGGTTTTGCTTTTTTAATCCACTCTGCTCCTCTGTGCCTCTTTACTGGTGAATTTAGACCATTTACATTTAGGGTAATTATTGATGTATGAGGATTTCCTATACCCATTTTATCTTTTGTTTTCTGGTAACTCTGTGCCTCCATTGGTTCTTTTCCTTTATGCTTCTGTCTGTTGTTTTTGTTTGGTGGTATTCCATACATCTTTCCTCTCTTTCCTCTTTTTTAAAGCTGTATGTCTTGTTTGGGGGATTTTTGTGTGTGGTTTCCATTAGTTTTATAAAAAGTAAAGTTGCATATATACCATAGTTTTTTCCCATTTTGAGTGCATCTGCTCTTCATCTTCCTTTTCCAGTTCATACCTTTCCCCTTCCCCTTGTATGTTTTTGGTGTCACAAATTATCCCTATTTATGCTTCAAGATTTTGGTGATCCTACTCATAGTGTGTGACCTTATGTTCTTTGTTTCAGGTAGAATAACTTCCTTGAGTATTTCCTGTAATGGAGGTTTTCTACTGATAAAAATCACCTCAGCTTTTGTTTGTCTGAGAATGTTCTTATTTCTCTTTTATATTTAAAGATAATTTTGCTGAATATATTATGTGTGACTGGTTATTTCTCTCTTTCAGACATATGAATATTTGGTTCCACCCTCTTCTGGCTTGTAGAATTTCTTCTGAGAAGTCGGGTGAAATTATGATGGGTTTTCTTTTGTAGGTCATTTCCTTATTTTCCCTGGATGCTTTGAGGATTTTTCCTTTGTCACTAATTTTTGACAGCTTCATTACCAGGTATCTTGGAGAGCACCTCTTTGGATTGAGGTAACTAGGTGTTCTAGTTGCTTCTTGGATTTGAGAATCTAGTTCTTTCCATAGATTTGGGAAGTTCTCATCTACTATTTGTTTTAATAGACTCTCCATTTCATACTCCCTCTCTTCTTCCTCCGCTATGCCTATGATTCTAATGATACTTTTTTTTTTTATGGAATCAGAGAGATCTTGTAGAGCACTTTTGTACTTCTTTATTCTCAGTTCTCTTTCTTCTTCCCTCTTCATCATTTATTGATTCTTATCTTTGATATCAATAGTTCTTTCCTCGAACTGGTTGGTTCTGTTTTCTATGCTCAGCAGCTCACTCTTAATTTCTTTAATTGCATGCTTCATTTCCAGAATTTCTGAGTGATTCTTTTTTAAAATATCAGTTTCTTTGGAAAAATACTCATTTTGTTCACTAATTTGTTCTCTAACTGCACTGAATTGCCTGTCAGTATTTTCTCACATCTCATTGAGTATTTTCAAAACTGCAATCTTTAAATCTCTGTCATTCATGTCACATAATTCCATGTGTTCCAGCCTATTTTATGGGGATTTTTCACTTTCTTTCTGGTCATCCTTGTTGCCCTAGTTGTTCATGGTGTTTGCTGTTTCCCTTCGTTTTCCCATTTGCCTCTGAGGAGGTCTTTCTACTCTGTTTCAGTAGATGGCGATGAAACGCAGTTTTGAACCTACCCTGTTTCTGTAAGTCTACATTGCCTCTGCTGTTTGGAGGTGAGGTTTGTTTTTCCCTCATTGTAATGGTGACCTCTGACCTCCACAAGTCCATCAGAAGCACCCCTCTTGGGGTTCAGTCACTGAAGGAAACTGTGATTCTACTACAATAGCTCTTGGTTTATAGATAATACACGCCTGGAGCCAACTCCAAAGGCAACAGGAAGTGAGTTTTGAGAGTCTAATCAGTGGCAGGGCTCTGTGATTTACTTTCTTTGTCTCAACTCAGACCCTGTTCATAGCACACCCCGGGGTTCAGACACTCACTGCTTGTGCGCTTCACCACACAACTCCATGCAACTCCAACAGACAGTGTCTTCTCCTGCTGTGGGCCGGTCATCCACTCACAGGGCTGCCTCCCTGAGATTCTCTGTTCCTCCCCCTCAGCAGAAGAAAGTACCTGCCACCACTGAGGGAAGTGCCCATAGTACCCTTGCTGCAACTTCCCAGCTGCACTGCAGACACACTGCACTGTAGCCAAGTTCACACTTCCCTCCCTTCTCCTTGCCCCACTTATTCCAAGGAGCCCACCTTAGTGGTTTCAGTGTGCAGGTCTCCCAGGCATGCATCTGTGTTGAGCAGGGGCTTCTTTGTTGAATTATAGGTGGTTAGTTTGTTGAACTGTTAGAGGGAGAGGAAAGGCATGCCCTTAAGCTACCATTTCTCTGATGTAACTTTTTTTAAATTTTTGTTTTATTGCTTAAAGTATTCCAAAAAGTATTACATACGTCTCCTTTGCCCCCACCTTGACATTCCCCTGGCCTCCCCTACCCCCAAGTGTCTTGTGTCCATTGGTTATGCTCATATGCATGCATACAAGTCCTTCGGTAGATCTCTTAACCCCGCTCCCACCCCTAGCCCTCCCCAGCCTTCCTGCTGTAGTTTGACAGTCTGTTCGATGCTGCTCTGCCTCTGTATCTATTTTTCTTCATCACTTTATAATGGTCTTTATTATCAATAAATGAGGGAGATCATGTGGTATTTTTCTTTCATTGACTGGCTTATTTCACTTAGCATAATGCTCTCCAGTTCCATCCATGCTGTTGCAAATGGTAAGAATTCCTTCTTTTTTACAGCAGCATAGTATTCCATTGTGTAGATGTACCACAGTTTTCTAATGCATTCATCTGCTGACGGGCACTTAGGCTGTTTCCAGATCTTCGCTATGGTAAATTGTGCTGCTATGAATATATGGGGGAATATATCCTTTTTGATTGGTGTTTCTGTTTTCTTGGGATATATTCCTAGAAATGGGATTACTGGGTCAAATGGGAGTTCCATTTTTAACTCTTTGAGGAAACTCCATACTGTCTTCCATAGTGGCTGCACCACTCTGCATTCCCACCAGCAGTGCACGAGTGTTCCCTTTTCTCCGCATCCTCTCCGGCACTTGTCATTTGTTGATTTGTTGATGATAGCCATTCTGACACATGAGAGATGATACCTCATTGTCGTTCTGATTTGCATCTCTCAGATGATTAGTGACTTTGAGCATGTTTTCATATGTCTCTTAGCTTTCTGAATGTCCTCTTTTGAAAAGTGTCTATTTAGGTCCTTTGGCCATTTTTTGATTGGATTGTTTATCTTCCTTTTGTTAAGTTGTATGAGTTCCCTATAAATGTTGGAGATTAAACCCTTATCAGTGATAACATTGGCAAATATGTTCTCCCATGTAGTGGGCTTTCTTGTTGTTTTGTGGATGGCTTCTTTTGCTATGAAAAAGCTTTTTATTTTGATGTAGTCCCATTTGTTTATTTTCTCTTTAGTTTCCAATGTCCTAGGAGCTGTATCGGAGAAGAAATTGCTTTGGCATATGTCTGAGATTTTGTTGCCTTTGGATTCCTCTAGTATTTTCATGGTTTCCCGTCTTACATTTAAGTCCTTTATCCATTTTGAGTTTATTTTTGTGCATGGTGTAAGTTGGTGGTCTAGTTTCATTTTTTTGCATGTATCTGTCCAATTTTCACAGCACCATTTATTGAAGAGACTCTCTTGACTCCATTTCATGTTCTTGCCTCCTTTGTCAAATAATAATTGAGCATATTGGTTCAGGTCGGTTTCTGGGCTCTCTATTCTATTCCATTGATCTATATGTCTGTTCTTGTGCCAGTACCAGGCAGTTTTGAGACCAGTGGTTTTGTAATACAGCTTGATATCTCATATTGAGATCCCACCTACTTTGTTCTTTTTCTCAGGATCGCTGCAGTTATTTAGGGTCTTTTTATATTCCAGATGAATTTTTGGAGAGTTAGTTCTAGGTCTCTGAAATATGTCATTGGTGTTTTAATGGGGAGAGCATTGAATTTATTGATTGCTTTGGGTAGTATGGACATTTTAATGATGTTGATTCTACCAATCCATGAACACGGTATGTTCTTCCATCTGTTTGTGTCTTCCTCTATCTCTTTTTTCAATGTCCTGTAGTTTTCTGAGTGGAGGTCTTGTACCTCTTTAGTTAAGTTTATTCCTAGGTATCTTAATATTTTTTTTGTGATGGTAAATGGGATTTCTTTTTTAGTCTCTCTTTCTGTAAGTTCATTATTGGTGTATAGAAATGCCATAGATTTCTTGGCATTAATTTAGTATCCTGATACATTGCTGTATTCATTTATTAAGTCTAATAGTTTTTTTGATGGAGTCTTTAGGGATTTTTTTATGTAGAATATCATGTCATCTGCAAATTAGGACAGTTTTACTTCTTCATTTCCAATTTTGATGCCTTTTATTTCTTCTTCTTGTCTGATTGCAATGGCTAATACTTCCAGTACTATGTTAAACAGGAGTTGTGAAAGTGGGCATCTCTATCTTGTTCCTGTTTTTAAGGGAAATTTTTTAGTTTTTGACCATTGATTATGATGTTGGCTGTGGGTTTGTCATATATGACTTCTAATATGTTGAGGTATGATCTTTCTATTCCCACTTTGCTGAGAGTTTTTATAAAAAATGGGTGTTGGATTTTGTCAAATGTTTTTTCTGCATCAATTGATATGACTATGTGGTTTTTATCTCTCAATTTGTTTATGTGAGGTATCACGTTTATTGTTTTGTGGATATTGTACCATCCTTGCATCCCCAGAATAAATCTTACTTGGTCATGGTGTATGATCTTTCTGATGTACTGCTGGATCAGATTTGCTAGGAATTTGTTGAGGATTTTGGCATCTATGTTCATGAGGGATATTGGCCTGTAATTCTCTTTCATTATGTTGTCTTTATCTGGTTTTGGTGTTAGGGTGAGGCTGGCTTCATAGAATGAGCTTGGAAGTATTCCTTCCTCTTGAATTTTTTGGAATAGTCTGAGAAGGATTGGTCTTAGTTCTTCCTTGAATGTTTGGTAAAACTCCCCTGTGAAGCCATCTGGCCCTGGGCTTTTGTTTGCTGGAAGCTTTTTAATGACTGCTTCAATTTCTTCCATAGTTATTGGCCTATTGAGATTTTTGATTCTTCCTGATAGAGTTTTGAAAGGTTGTATTTTTCTAGAAATATGTTCATTTCCTCCAGGTTGTCTAGTTTGTTGGAGTTGAGTTGTTCATAGTATTTTTTAACAATCCTTTGTATTTCTGTGGGGTTTGCTGTTATTTCTCCTCTTTCATTTCTGATTTTGTTTATGCCGCCATTTCTCTGATGTAACTTTTACTTTACTTTTATTGTTGACTGGGCAAATAATTTTTCTGCAAAACCATACAACAGAGAAAAGAAAGATTCTTCAATAAATGATGCTGGTAAAATTGGAAAGCCACATACAAAAGATTGAAACTAGATTAATTTGTCCCCATACACAAAAATTTACACAAAGTTAATCACAGATCTAAGCAATATCTGAAACAATAAATGACATATAGGGCCCAGTCAGTGTTGCTGAGTGGTTCAACCTATGAACCAGGAGTTCACAGTTTGATTCCTGATCAGGGCAAATGCCCTTTTGCGGGCTTGATCCCCAGTTTGGGGAGTGTAGGAGGCAGCTGATCACTGATTCTCTCTCATCATTGTTGTTTCTATCTCTCTCTCGGAAATCAATAAAAAATATTTAAAATATATAAACTACATAGAAAAAAACATAGGTACTAAACTTATGGACCTTGGTCTTAGAGACCATTTTATGAATTTGATCCCAAGAGTAAGGGACGTAAAGGTGAAACTAAATGAATGGGACTACAAAAACTTAAAAAAGCTTTTGCACAGCAAAAGAAACCAACAATGAAACAGAAAAAGACAACCAACCGGACGGAAGAAGATCTTTGCAAACAACAGCCCCAACAAGTGGTTAATATCTAAAATATATAAAGAACCCATACAACTCAGCACCAAACAATCTAAGTAAAATAAATGGGCAAAGGGCCTGACAGACATTTCTCCCAACAAGATATACAAATGGACAACAGATATGTACAAAGATCCTCAGCTTCACTCACTAACAGGGAAACGCATATGAAAACTACAATGAGATACCAACTTACACTTGTTAATAGATGGCTATTATCAACATGAAAAGAAATGAAAGTGTTGGAAAAATTCTGGAGAAAAATGGACCTTCATTCACTGTTGGTGGGAATGTAAACTGGGACAGCCACTATAGGAAACAGTATGAAGGTACCTCAAAAAATTAAGAATAGAGTTACCATATGACCCAAAAACCCCTCTTCTGGGTATCTACCTGAAAAAATTGACAGCATTTATTTGTAAAGATATATGTACCCCTATGTTCACTGCAACATTATTCTTAGTGGGCAAGACATGGAAACAACCAAAGTGTCCTTTGATAGAAGACATGGTACATATATACAATGAAATACTATTCAGACATAAGAAAAGATGAAATACTGCCATTTGTGATAACATGAATGGCTCTGAGAATATCCTGATAAGTGAAATAAGTCAGAAAGAAAATATTAAGAACCATATGATTTCATTCATATGGGGGATGTAAAACTGAAAGCAACAAATATACAAACAAGGAAAACAAAAGCTGAAAACTCATAGACACAGACAACAGTATGGTTCCCAGAGGGAAGGGAGGTGGAAGGTAGTAAAGGGTAAAGGGCGTGAAATATATGGTGATGGAAGATGATTTACCTTTCAGTGATGGGCATGTAATGCAATATAAAGATGATGTACACTTGAAACCTATATAGTCGTATTAACCAATGCCACGCCAATAAATTTAATAAGAAATATGCATAATCAAATTATTATATGCTCACCTTTTTTGCTCATCAAAATATCCTCATTCTCATTGACTGATTATATAATAAGTAAGCATACATTTGAACTTACAAAATCAATTTGTGATAATTAAATACCACTCATATTTTCATGTGTGTATTAAAGTTAATTGTAGTAATTATTTGGAAAAAAGGGACTTTCATTACCACCCCACCCCACCCAAAACAAACAAACAAACAAACAAAATAAACAAATTTGAAATCCATAGGTTCACATGATTTCTCTTGCTGGTTACCTGCTGTTCTAACAACAAAAGCAATAACAACAATGACTAAAGATAAATCTTACTGTACCAAACAGTGGGGTTAATTCTTTTTTTACATTTTTTAATTTAAATTCTTTATTGTTTAAAGAATTACATAAGTCTCCTTTTTCCCTCATTGACCTCTCCCCAGACTCTCCCACTCCCCCAGCACTATTCCTTCACCCCACTATGGTCTGTGTCTTTGGTTATGCATAGGACACAAGTTATGCATGCATACAAGTCCTTTGGTTGATCTCTTACCACCCCCTCTTCCTCCCCTGTCTTCCCTCTAAGGTTTGACAGTCTGTTTGATGCTTCTATGACTCTGGCTCTATTTTTGTTCATCAGTTTATGTTGCTCATTATATTCCACAAATGAGTGATATCATGTGATATTTATCTTTCTCCGACTGGCTAATTTCGCCTAGCATAATGCTCTTCAGGTCCATCCATGCTGTTGCAAATGGTAAGAGTTCGTTCTTCTTTTACAGCAGTGTAGTATTCCATTGTGTAGATTTACCACAATTTTTTAGTCCACTCATCTGCTGACGGGCACTTAGACCGTTTCCAAATCTTCGCTATTGTAAATTGTTCTGCTATGAACATAGGGGTGCATATATCCTTTCTGATAGGTGTTTCTGATTTCTTGGTATATATTCCTAGAAGGGGAATTACTGGGTCAAATGGGAGTTCCATTTTTAATTTTTTGAGGAAACTCCATACTGTTTTCCACAGTGGCTGTACCAGTCTGCATTTCCACCGAGCAGTGCATGAGGGTTCCTTTTTCTTCACATCCTTGCCAGCACTTGCCGTTTGTTGATTTGTTGATGATAGCCATTCTGGCAGGTGTGAGATGGTACCTTATTGTTGTTTTGATTTGCATCTCTTAGATAATTAGTGACTTTGAGCATGTTTTCATATGTCTCTTGGCCTTCCTTATGTCTTCTTTTGAAAAGCATCAATTTAGGTTCATTGCCCATTTTTTGATTGGGCTGTTTATCTTCCTTTTGTTAAGTTGTATGAGTTCCCTGAAAATGTTGGAGATTAAACCCTTATCAGAGATAACATTGGTAAATATTTTCTCCCATGCAGTGGGCTCTCTTGTTGTTTTATCCAAGCACAGCAGCAACTGGAAAGAAAGCTTAAAAAGCAGGAGGAGCTGAAACCGGTTTGGCTCAGTGGATAGAGCGTCGGACTACGGACTGAAAGGTCCCAGGTTTGATTCTGGTCAAGGGCATGTACCTGGGTTGCGGGCACATCCCCAGTGGGAGATGTGCAGAAGGCAGCTGATTGATGTTTCTCTCTCTCATCGATGTTTCTAACTCTCTATCTCTCTCCCTTCCTCTCTGTAAAAAATCAATAAAATATATATTTTTTTAAAAAAAGCAGGAGGAAAGTCTAAGGGAGCTTAGGGATTAATTCTTTACATCTCAGACCAAGTCATCACCAAAAGTCCTGAGACTTACTTAGTGGATTGGTGTAAATTAGACCCAAATTATATGTAAATAGTTCCAAAATGATGCTTGTCCCCAGATCCCAAGTGTTTATTAGTTCAGATCCTACTTGATTACCAATAAAATGGTGTCTATGGCAAGACCCCAGCCTCTGTAATGGATATCTTTGCTTTCTCTTTCCTCAACCCTGACAGCTTTTCAGCCCAATTAATATATTCATCTGTAGTCAGTCAGTCGTAATGGAGATTAGTGCCTTTTGCTTCATGGAGCCTCCCTACTTTATGAGTGCAACTGTCATCCTTTCCTTTCACCAGCTTATGTCTCTGGAACCCACTACCTGCTATCAGATTGCTGCTATCTACTTGTGCCTCCCTGCCTTCTAAGAGGACTGCTTTCAGTCTCACTAGGTAGGGATCTCTGGGCCAGGCTGACTGCTCCTGGGAGGCAGGGTCAAGTTAGCATTGGAAGAGAGGTAATGTGGCATGCTGGGCAGTGGGGAGGTAGGTTGCAGCTAGTTTCTGTGACTTCATGGACACTCAAGGGCCTCGAACATGGTGATTCTTCCTGCCAACATATTATTTTAGGAGAACATGCCCCCCAATGACATCCCATATCGCTCAGAGAAAAAGCCAAAAATCCTACACTATCTACTTTCTCCATCCCCTTAATTCTCTGACATTATCTCCTAATACTGTCTCTCTTACTCAGTCCTTTCCAGATACCTAATTTTCTTCCTATTCCTCAAACACACCAGACATCTTCCCATATCAGGGATAAGCTCCTTTCCCAAATATACACATGGATCATTAACTTCTTCAGTTATTTACTCAAATACTTTTTTCTAATTGATACATATTTTGGCCACTCTAATTAAAATTGAAACATGCTACCTTGTTTTGGTCACTGTTCTATGCCCAGTAGATGTGCACTAAATACTTTTTGGAGGGATGGATGGGATTTATATTTTAAAACCACTTAGGTGCCCACCCAAATGCAACCTCTAGTCTGGGTCAATGAGAAAACCTTTAATTGAGTGTCAGAAAATCCAAGTTAAAATTATGACTTTATCCCTCACTGGCTAAATTAATTTGAATATCATAATAATTTTATTTTATTTTATTTTTTTAATTAAATCTTTATTGTTCAGATTATTACATTTGTTCCTCATTTTTCCCCCCCATAACTCCCCTCCTCCCAGCTCCCGCCCCACCCTCCGCCCTCACTCCCCACCCACTGTCCTCTTCCATAGGTGCACGATTTTTGTCCAGTCTCTTCCCGCATCTCCCACACCCCTTTCCCCCCCAAGAATAGTCAGTCCATTCCCTTTCTATGTCCCTGATTCTATTATGATCACCAGATTATTTATTCACTTGGTTCTTAGATTCACTTGTTGATAGATGCATATTTGTTGTTCATAATTTGTATCTTTACCTTTTTTTTCTTCTTCCTCTTCTCAAAGGATACCTTTCAGCATTTCATATAATACTGGTTTGGTGGTGATGAACTCCTTTAGCTTTTCCTTATCTGTGAAGCTCTTTATCTGACCTTCCGTTCTGAATGATAGCTTTGCTGGATAAAGTAATCTTGGTTGTAGGTTCTTGGTGTTCATCACTTTGAATATTTCTTGCCATTCCCTTCTGGCCTGCAAAGTTTCTGTTGAGAAATCAGCTGACAGTCGTATGGGTATTCCCTTGTAGGTAACTGGGTTTCTTTCTCTTGCTGCTTTTAAGATTCTCTCTTTGTCTTTTGCTCTTGGCATTTTAATTATGATGTGTCTTGGTGTGGTCCTCTTTGGATTCCTTTTGTTTGGGGTTCTCTGCGCTTCCTGGACCTGTAGGTCTATTTCTTTCACCAGGTGGGGAAAGTTTTCTGTCATTATTTCTTTAAATAGGTTTTCAATATCTTGCTCTCTCTCATCCTCTGGCACCCCTATAATTCTGATGTTGGTGCGCTTGAAGCTGTCCCAGAGGCTCCTTACACTATCTTCATATTTTCGGATTCTTTTTTCATTTTGCTTTTCCAGTTGGGTGTTTTTTGCTTCTTCGCATTTCGAATCTTTGACTTGATTCTTGCGCTCCTCTGGTCTGCTGTTGGGTGTCTGTATAATATTCTTTATTTCAGTCAGTGTATGCTTAATTTCTAGTTGGTTCTTTATCACAACATCGAGGGTCTCATTAGATTTCTTGAGGATCTCACTACATTTATCGGCAGTCTCACCAGTCTTTTCGAGGGCCTTACTAAGTTTATCGGCAGCTTCTAGACAGTTCTTAAGAGACCTTAAAAGTGTGGTTCTGAACTCAATATCCTCCATTGACAGTTTTGTCCTGTTTCTTTGTCTCCGCATTTTTTATGCTTTCTTGGTGCACCCCCTAGTGGTCTTTGTCCGCAGTCTTGTTGCCTTTAAGCCTTGATTGATGTCGGCAATACCGGGGTGATTTGACCTCCAGGCTAACTGGCTATGAGAGTCTGCTGTGTCTGTAGTGGGAGGGCTTCTGTGCTGGATCTCTAGGGCGGTGCTAATCTAGCGTTTGCCTGAGGCTATCCGGCAAATGGCTCTGCGCAGGGCTTGGGCGGGGCGGGTCCCCGGGGATCTACAGGGCGGGCGGAACAAGCAGTTATGGCGACTCTCAGTTCCTTCCCCAGGGGCTCTGCCTCTCAGAGCCCCAGCAATGGCTGCAAACCTCGGAGAGAAAGCTGCCTTCGAGTTCCGACCGAAGCCAGACAGTCCCGTTTCTCCCGTTTGAGTCTCGGTCCCCAGAGACTCGCCCGGATCTGGAGCTCAGAGTCTGAAACTCCCTCCCGATTGAAAACAACAACCACGCCCTCCGCCGCCAGCCCGCTCCGCGCGCACACTCCGCACTTGAGTATTTCACTTCAGCACTGCGCCTCCTCTGAGTCTGGGTATGATATTCTCTTTCCTCCTAGTTGTAGAATTTCCACTCAGCCAGCCTTCCCGTGGTTCTGGGTGATGTCCGTTCTGTCCTTTAGTTATATCTCTGAAGTGGTTGTTTGAGGCAGCGATCTCCGGCGTTAACCTATGCCGCCATCTTGGTTTCTTCTCTGAATATCATAATAATTTTATAAGTATATATAATATTTATATAATTATGGAATAATTTGTATATATGAGAATGTTTTAAGTATTCTGTATTTATGTCTTAAAAGGTATCTCTGCAATTCACTTTTCTCTCCATTAATTGCACCATGTATGCTGTGTTTATTTGGCCCTTTGCCACAGGTTTATAGAACTAAAATGTGACCATCTTCACCAGACTCATGGAAAACATATTTTTATCACTTTCACTTTTATAGTTCCTCTCTCTGGGGACAACTCTGTTAAGTGAGTCAACTTTCCTTAGGCTTGTTGGAATTTTGATGAATACAATGTTATAGTTCTTGCTACAAAATGTATCATCCTTCCTCCCTCTAAAAAAAGAAAGTTGGTCTCTGAGATGCACAGTTTGTTAAATTAAAATTAAGTAATGGTAGCCCTAGCCATTTTTGCTCAGTGGATATAGTATCAGCCTGCAGACCGAAAGATCCCAAGTTTGATTCCAGTCAAGGGCATGTACTTAAGTTGCAGGCTTCTCCCCGGCCCGGGCCCTAGTTGGGGCTTGTGCAGGAGGCAACCAATCAATGTGTTTCTCTCACATTGATATTTCTCTCTGTCATTTACTCTCTCTAAAAATCAATGGAAAAATATCCTTGAGTGAGGATTAAAAATTAATTAATTAATTAAAATTAAGTAATGGTAGGCTAGGTGATGATAGATGCTGGTGCCAAGGGGGGTGAGCAGAAGGGTTTCCCTACTGTCTCAAGCCATCCACTTATGTTGCTACTCTCAGTCTAGTGAATAATAAATTGTAATAAATGAGACAGTTTCACAGGGAAAGATATTTCATACCATGTAATAAGTGCAAAGATGAAGATACACATAGAGTAGTATGGGCACACATTTGGGAGAAGTCAGCACAGAAGGAGTAGGACAAGATAGAAGAGGAGTGCTAAATGAAGGTTTCAGGAAGAACATAGAGACTACATGAAAGATGAACAGAAGTTATCAATTTACAAGGGACTGTTCAGATTAGAATAAAGTAGGGGTACTCCAGGCATTAGTAGAACCTAAGCAAAGATAAAATCAAATAAAAGTACTAGAATCAAAACTTCAGTAGGATGGAGTAAGAAGATACCTGGAGGAAAGCAAGGTTTGAGATAATGGAGATACTTAAAACACATGCCAAGAAACCCACAGAGCAATTATGAAACACCTCAACAAGGAATACATGAAGTAAAACTATGGTGAGCAAACATACCCTGGTAGAAGTGTAGTGCATGCATTTGGAGGAAGTAAGTAGACACTAAGGTAATTAATTAGGCGTCCAGGTAAGAAACTATGTGGGCTTGAATCAAGCCATAGCAGAAGAATCAGAAGTAGTTGAAGTTGCTCTCTATACTATCTAGAGCCCAAAACTTACCTGCTGAGTTAGGTGGACAAAGGGTTGCTAGAAATACTTATTGTACCCATTGCATTTCAGATGTTATAAATATTATATAAGGAAGTTTCATAATTCCATCTGTCCACTTTTTTCATTTTTTCTTATATCAACCATCAGTCAAAGGCTTCTGGAATATTTCCCCATAGAGACCTCAAATATCAGAATTCCCTTAATCAGAAGTTCCCTCTCTAAGTGGAGTTAGTTCTGCTCTTATCAAGCCTGATCCTAAAACTAAATTAAAACAATTAGATAAATCTGGTTTGCATTGGCTCTGGAAACATTCCTGCTTACTAAGCTCTGCTACCCATGACTGCCTTGGATTTTTGATTCCTTACTTGTTTTGAGTTGGCATTATCTCCTGGTCACCTTCTTTTGGCTCTGATGAGCCTGCTTTTAAAATGACATTAGGCTTTTGAACATGATTGATCTTTCCTTGTTGTGAACCCAGTGTAATCCTAAAACTTCTTACACTCCTTTTCTGCCCACCTCGATAGCGCCCACCAGTTCAAGAGTGAAATTATTCCCGTGAAAAATCCAGGTAGAATTTCCCTTAGCAATTCTGAAGGCATTTTCTTGGAGCAGTGTTTCCCAAATTGCATTCAATAGAACATTAGAATTATGAAAAGTATCAAAAAATATTCCATGAACAGAAGGTTTGGAAAAACCTGCATTTCCTAATCTTTCTGTAGATGCTCATGACAACCAACACATTTTAATGACTCTGAGGAGTCTTTTCATAAATAAATTTGTTTAATGTTTAGCCCAGTACTTATAATCTTACTTGGCTAAGAAAATATTTTATTACTCACAGAATATCTATGAAGATCTTGTAGTATATTAAAATTGGAGGAATATTAGTTACACATTGGCTTGTCTCAGTGTCTTTTAAAATATAAGAAAACTATACATATGAAAGAATGGAGGTTTAGAGTTAGACTGTGGAACTGGCTTCCAGCCTTTGTTCCCCAATTCACTGCTTGTATTGACCTTGAACTAGTTCTTGTGCATCTCTGATATCCCCCCTATCTGTAAGGGTAACAAGGAAATATTAACAACAATAACATGCTTATTTACTGAGAGTTCACTATATGCTAGATAATTGTTTTGAGTTATAAAATTCTATGTAAATGTCAATTGTTATTATAAACAATACCAAAGGTTTCCATTTGTGGTTCCACTTTCTTCATCCCATTTCTCTTCCCTTAGATAGTAAAGCTTTTGGGTAAATTATTTTAGCAACCTCATTATTTAATCTGAGTGACAGAGTCAGACTTTGATCTCTACAAGCCCAGTGTGTCTGCATTCTGCCTTCCCTCCCATGCAGAGCTACCCTTTCATATTTTCTGTCTGTTCACTTCTGTTTGGGAACCATGAAGGCACCACTGTTTCCTTGATTGCCTTACTAGGTCTGATGTTTTATTGTGGTTTTATGAATTGAAGTAACATTTCTCCCATTTTACATTGTTTATACTAATCAGAACCATGTCTTCAGAGGTGGCAGCAACAGGGGTGTGAGGTGACTTTGTAATATACATTTCTAATTATAGTTGTTTTCATATGTATATATATATATAGATAGATAGATAGATAAATACACGCACACACACTAATAAAAGAGAAATATGTAAATTGGTCATCACTCCACTACACCCACCAGTCAATCAGGATGAATATGCAAATTAACCCCAAAATATGGCTGTTAATTTGCATACGCAGGCGTGGAGCGAAGACTGAAGATGACTGAAGATGGCGGCGGCCACGGAGCTGGAGTGAGCATGAGGCTTGGGTTGCTCCCGGCAATGGAGAAAGCCAAGCTTCCTGCCGGCCCTGGCCTCCGCTCAAGGAGGGGCTGGAAAAAAGAAAAACAAAAGGAGGAGCTGGGAGCCTGGGTCACTGTGGGACGTGGCCAGCCTGAAAACAGCCTCAGCCCCTTACCCAGGCTGGCCACACAACAATGGAGTAAGAGTTCCCACTGGGGGTTGTGGCCAGCCTGCAAACAGCCATCATCCCCTCATCCATTCTGGCCATGCCCCCATGGAGTGAGGGTTCCCACTGGGGGGTATGGCCAGCCTGCAAACAGCCATCAGCCCCTCACCCAGGCTGGCCAGGCACCCCAGCACAAACCTCCATCCTGAATGGGTTGTGGTCAGCTTGAAAACAGCCCTCAGCCCCTCACCCAAGCTGGCCACGTCCCCCCAGCAGGGTCCCTCCCTCATGGGGGCATGGCTGGCCTGCAAACCACCACAAGTCCCTCGCCCAGGCCACCCCATGCCCCAAGGGAACCCCCACCGTCATCTGGGACACCCTTCAGGGAAAACCATCCGACCCCCACACGTGCACCAGGCCTCTCTATAATAATAAAAGGGTAATATGCGAATTAGACTGGGCGACCTTCCAGGAGAAGGTCCAGGACATTCTTCTGGACAAAGCCATGGTGGCAGGGCCGAGGTAGAAGTGGTTAGAGGACAAGAGGAGAGGGCAGTTGTGCGTGATCAGGCCAGTGGGGGTGGGCCATTGGGGGTTATCAGGCAGGCAGGGGGGCAGTTGGGGGTGAGCAGACCAGCAGAGGGGCCAGTTGGGGGTGAGCACACTGGCATGGGGGGCAGTTGGGGGCAAGCAGGCCAGCAGGCAGAGTAATTAGGGGCAATCTGGCAGGCAGGTGAGCGGTTAGGAGCCAGCAGTCCTGGATTGCAAGAGGGATGTCCGACTGCCGGTTTAGGCCCGATCCCTGTAAACTGGCAGTAGGACATCCTTCGAGGGGTCCCAGATTGGAGAGGGTGCATGCTGGGCTGAGGTACAACCCCCCCCCCCCCCGCCCGGTGCATGAATTTTGTGCACCAAGCCATTAATTAATTATATATATATATATATATATATATATATATATACACACACACACACACATATATATATGACATTAGACCAGTGATGGCGAGCCTTTTGAGCTCAGCATGTCAGCATTTTGAAAAACCCTAACTTAACTCTGGTGCCGTGTCACAAATAGAAATTTTTTGATATTTGCAACCATAGTAAAACAAAGACTTATATTTTTGATATTTATTTTATATATTTAAATACCATTTAACAAAGAAAAATCAACCAAAAAAATGAGTTCACGTGTCACCTCTGACACTCGTGTCATAGGTTCGCCATCACTGAACTAGACACTATTCTAAATTCATTATAAATATTAAGTCATTTAATCTTAATCATAAGCCTGCACAGTAGATATCATTATTATTGTCATTATAATAGCTTATGAGACCAAGCTAGGTTAACTAACCTGCGCATATACTAGCAAGTGGTAAAACTAAGAAATGAATCAAGGCAATTATTGACTTTTATAGCTATGCTCTCAACATTGCTGTCTACAATATTTTGTAGTACATTCCATGTGGCCCATTTCAAGTAGCTGTCCTTGAGCCCTAAACCCTCACTTGGTTGGGCTCCTAAGGCTTCATAATAGGATGCTGTAGGGCTTTGAACTCAGATAGACTTAGTGTAGAATTATGACTGCCACCTACTATCTTTGTGATATTGGACAAGTCATTTTAGTTCTTTGAGCTTCAGTTTCCTCATCTGTAAAATGGGACATATAATATATGTTGCAAAGATTCCACTGAACCATGCTGGTCCAGCATAAGTCTTTAAGCATTTATTTTTCATCCTATATGACATTTGACTGATGAATAGCAGGGCAGAGGGAATACTCCTGCCCAAGCTTAACTCCAGATCAAGTAAATCAGCATTTTTGAGGAGTGGATCCCACACATTTATGTTTTTAAAGCCCTTGGATTATTCTAATGAGCATCTAGTCTTGAGCATTGCTGGCTTAGTGTATGTGTGTAAGACGAATTCCAATACCGTATGGTAACAATCTTGAATTCACATTGGAATTTATTTACTTATTTATTTTTATTTTTATTTTTTGCCAAGTGTACCATTTTTAGAACCTCGTGCTTTCCACCTTTGGTTACTGTGGTTTTGGGTGAGTAATACTAAAGTGTGAGTGGTAGTTGGGTTAGGATCTTAACAGGCAAAGTGAGAGGCAGCTTGCATGTGTCATCTATGCTTGGCTTGTGTGTTGTTTCCACCATAAAGTCCTCATCCTAGTTGTACCCCAGCCTAGCCCCTCAATGCAGCATAAAAGGTGACCTCAGCTACTTATCTGAAAGTTGTTAGGTATTTACATCACTTTGTAAGAGAGGAGAAGGCTGAAGGTCAAAGGGAGGTAACTTACCAAAGCCATGCAGTGAGAAACAGCAGAACTTTAATTTGAGCCCAGGCTATGTATGACTCCAAAACCTTTGATTTCCTTCCATTTGTGGGACTGTACTACTTCACCAAAAGAAAACTGAGGAGAAGAGCTGCCTGGTCAACAAGCACTTATTAAACTCTTCACATTTGGACTAGGAGCTTTACTTAATTTGTTTCAATGTTAATGACAATTGCATGGGATAAATGTTTTAATTGTCTTTAACACATGAGGGAACTGAGTCCAGAATTTTGTTTTTCTCAGTAACAACCATTTGCTTATCAATATGGCTACTAGTAATTAATGTTCCCATTAAAGGCATAGACCAGTCCAGGGCTTATAGGCATTGCCAAAGGATAAACTAACCTTGTCTCTTCCTACTCATAACATTACAGTGGCTCAAAATTGCCTTTAAGATTAAGTCTATAATCCTTTATGTGGCTTACAAAATCCTTGATTTGTCCTTGTCTCATTGCTCTCTCTTGCTTTCACATTAATTTACTCTGGCCAGGCTGAAATATCTGTTTCACTTTTGAGTCTTTATAAATTCTCTTCCTACAGCTTAGAATGCCTTTTACAACCTCCCTACTTATATCTGAGTGTCTCCACCAGTTCCATAAGGCCTCCAATCCATTCATTCATTCATTTAACAAATAATTACTGAACATCTACTATGGGTCAGACTCTGTGGGTACATGGTGAACTCAATAGTAAGAACATCATCACAGAGTTTACATTCTATAGGGGAAAACATAAGCCCCAAATATGAAAAACATATATGTTTATGTTAGTGATACATGCTATGAAGTGAAGTAGGATAGGGATCTATAAATATAAAAAGCTAATATGCAATGTGCCCTCTCTGGAGTTTGACCGGGAGACTGGGAGTTTGATTGTTTACTATGACTTGGGCTGACCACCAGGAGGCATTGCAGAATGAAGGAAGGCCCTGGTCAGCAACCAGAAGGCCCCGGTCAGTGCTGATTGCCAGCCAGGCCTAGGGACCCTATCCATGCATGAATTTTATGCACTGGGCCACTAGTGTGTGTGTGTGTGTGTGTATATATATACACACATATATACTAGAGGCCTGGTGCACAAAAATTTGTGCACTCAGGGGGCATCCCTCAGCCCAGCCTGCCCCCTCTAACAGTCTGGGAGCCCTCACAGGCTGTCCTACTGATGTCCCTGTGGGGAGTGGGCCTAAGCTTCAGTCTGGCCTTCCTCTGTGGAAGGCAACTGGCGGATCAGGTATATAGATACTTTCTGAAGGCAGCACAGACTCCTTCCTTATTTCTTTCCTCTGTGGCTGGAAAATAAGGGACTAAAAGGTGGAGACAGAACTGTGGCCAGGCCTGGGGCTCTTGTAGGCAACAGAAAGAAGGAGAGGGCTGGGAAAAGTCTAGACACGGTTTTCTTCAATTGTCCTCCCTTCCTCTGGGCACCTCGCTCTGTTCTTTCCTTGTTGTGGTGGACGCTTGGGTCTCAGACTGACAGGAGCCCAGCGATGGTGGAGTATAGCCCCCTCACTTCTCAGCTGAACATACAACTGCCTCACATTCCAAGTGGAGCTGTTTTCAAGTGGCTTAAGTGCTGGCAATTCATGCCTCCCGGCCTTTCCCCTCTCAGGTTTCCTCCTTGGGTCAGTTTCAAACTTCACCGAGACACAGAAGCAACTCTGCCCTGGTAGTTCTGCATCGGCTCCACCCAAAACCTCCCTCTCAGGGAGGTCACCCAGAGCCCCAGACAGGTGGGGCAGGAGGGCTAGCTTGAAGAGCTGGAGGAAGATGGCAGAGTAAGAGTTGGTATGAACCAGCGCCTGCTTAGCCAGACTTCCTAAGCTCCCCACCGGACCCAGGCTGGATCCCTTCCCCACACCAGGAGGATCCCAGATGAGGTCCCTCCCTGCACCCAGCACTCTCCTCCCTGTTCTACCATTGGGGGAAGGAAGCAGCTCACCTGCTCTGGATCCTGACAACCTGGCAGGCTGAGACACAGGCGGTGCAACCTAGGGTGCTGGTGGCTGTGAGCTTTCTCCACCCCCCTGAAGTGTGGGGTGGGGTTGCAGCAGCTCAGAGCTGCCCCTGGGCACTATGCATGGAGACACCGCTCTCCATTGAGCCACAGTCCACCCGGGACCTGTGGAGGTTGGGGTGGCCTTGGGCTCCCACTGGCCCCACTGAAGCCAGACTCAGCTTGGCCGGCCACCCCCGCCGCCCGAGGGCTGCGCATGCCCCACGGACCTCAATGCCCTCATGAATAGCCATGGTCTGGCTGTCCCATCCCAGGAAGTGGCCATCCCGATTGCCATGGCTCACTCCCTAGTGTAGTTGGGCCTGTCCAGCAAGCATGTAGGCAGGAGCTGGGCCTCTGAGGGGAAGGAGGAGGAGTGCATGGGCCAGGGCAGAAGTGGAGAACTTGGCGGTGTAAACACAGCCCCCCCACACATTGTGCCGGCCCCTCGCGCTGCATTCCCGAACCCCTGGATGACCCTGCCCAGAACTGTGCTCTCAAGCCTGGGGTGGAGGTGAGGTATCTGGAGCTGTGGCCTGAAGGCAGCCCTCCCTGGCTTGGAATCACAGTGGACGATCAGGGAGGGATGTGGTGTGACAAATTCCGCCTCTCTCTCTCTCTCTCTTGGAGAGGGCCCCATGTCCCCATCAGGCGGGGGCTCAGGTGAAGGCAAGAGATGCCAAGCACACAGGATGCCCGGGCAGGCTGGCTGATCCCTGCTTCCCCGCCCAGCCACCCCAGGTCAGGTCTCACACGGGATGCTCGCCACCCCGGATTGCATATAGCAGGCCTGGATGGTGGCAGGGCACGCGGGATGGTGCTGTCCCGCCCCACCGCCCCGAGTGGCAAATAGCAGGCCCAGATGGCAGCGGGGCAGGCGGGATGGCACTGTCCTGCCCTGCCTGCAGTATGCAAATTAGCCACCATCTTTGTTGGTGGTTAATTTGCATATCATGCTGATTAGCCAATAAGAGGCATAGTGAAGGTATGGTCAATTACCATGTTTGTCTATTATTAGGAGATTATATATATATATATATATATATATATATATATATATATATACTAGTGGCCTGGTGCACGAAATTCATGTATGGGAGAGGGGTGTTCCTCAGCCCGACCTGCACCCTCTCCAATCTAGGACCCCTCAAAGGATGTCCTACTGCTGGTTTACAGGGATCGGGCCTAAACCGGCAGTAGGACATCCCTCTCACAATCCGGGACTGCTGGCTCTTAACCACTCACCTGCCTGCCTGACTGCCTGATTGCCCCTAACCACTCTGCCTGCTGGTCTGCTCAACCCCAACTGCCTCCCCTGCCAGCCTGCTCAACCCCAACTGCCACCCCTGCTGGCCTGCTCGCCCCTACCTTCCCTCCCCACTGGCCTGCTTGCTCCCAACTGCCCCCCTGCTGGCCTGCTCACTCCAAAGTGCCCCACCCACTGTCCTGATTACCTCCAACTGACCCCCACTGATGGCCTGCTTGCCCCTACTTGCCCCCATGTTGGTCTGCTTAACCGCATCAATCTCGGCCCCACACCTTTATTAGTGTGTGTGTGTGTGTGTGTGTGTGTGTGTGTGTGTGTGTGTGTATGTATTCAGGCTTTATCCAGAAGAATATCCGGAAGGTCTCCTGGAAGGTCTCCCAGTCTAATTAGCATATTTTCCTTTCATTAGTATTGATAGAGGCCTGGTGCATGGGTGGGGGCCGGCTGGTTTGCCCTGAAGGGTGTCCCAGATCAGGATGGGGATTCCCTTGGGGCGTGGGACAGCCTGGGTGAGGGTCCTGTGGTGGTTTGAAGGCCAGTCACACCCCCATGGAGTGAGGGTCCCCACTGGGAGGTGTGGCCAGCCTGGGTTAGGGGCTGAGGGCTGTTTTCAAGCTGGCCACACCCCCTTCAGGGTGGGGGTCCCCGCTGGGGTGCCTGGCCAGCCTGGGTGAGAGGCTGATGGCTGTTTTCAGTCTGGCTAAGCCCCCAGTGGGGACCCTCACCCCATGAGGGTGTGGCCAGCCTCAGTGAGAGGCTGAGGGCTGTTTGCAGGTTGGCCACAGCCCATTCAGGGCCAGGGTTCCCACTGGGATGCCTGGCCAGCCTGGGCGAGGGGCTGATTGCTGTTTGCAGGCTGATCAAGGCCCCCAGTGACACAAGCTCCCAGCCCCTTCCTTTTTTCTTTTTTGTTTTCAGCGCTTCCTTGAGCAGAGGGAAGTAGGTATCTGGGGTTGATTTATCGTCTATAATTGAAACTTTGTAGCCTTGAGTGGAGGTCAGGACTGGCCCAGGCAGGCCAGAAGCTTGGCTTCCTCCAGTGCTGGGGGCAACCCAAGCATCCTGCTCACTCCAGATCCTTGGCTGGCTGCCATCTTGGATGGGTTAATTTACATACTTGCTCCTGATTGACTGGTGGGCATGGCTTGTGGGTGTAGCAGAGTGACACCAATTTGCATGTTTCTCTTTTATTAGTATATATATATATATATATATATATATATATATATATATATATATATATATATATATATTTGAAGTAGGGCTATGGTTTTAGGTGTAGTAGCCAGGGAAGACCATCTTGGTGATATTTTAGTCAATACTGAATAAATTGGGGGAGCAAGCTCTTACAGGTATCTGAGTAAAAAGCATTCTAGGTAGAAAAATAGTCAGATAGCTTTGAGGGAGATTAGAAGAACAGTCAGGACTAATGTGGAAGTGAAGTAGGAATTGAAGTTGAAGAGGGAATAGAGGCTAAAATCACTCAGGGCTGTGTACAAGAGTAGGACTTTGACTTTTATTCTGTGTAAGATGAGAAACCATTTCAGTGTTTAAAGCACAATAGTGACATGATCTGACTTACACTTCAATAGAATCCCTCTGGCATTGAGAAAGGACTGAATGTGGTATAAGACCAAACCGGAGGTATGGGATCCAAGTGGTAGCAGTAAAAGTTGTAAAAAGCCACCAGATTAAACATCACCTCTTTCAAATGGGGGACATCCAGATAGTGTCAGCAATAAACAAACAAACAAACAAACAAACAAACAAACAAATAAGCCTTGTCTGATTTCCCAAGAGTGGAGTATAAGCCACCTTCTTCTGGCTTCCCACAAGCTCCTGTCTCTCTCAAATCACTGACATTACAGTCTCTCTCTCTCTCTCTCTCTCTCTCTCTCTCTCTCTCTCTCTCTCTCTCTCCCTCTCTCTCGTTCTCTTTTATCAAGTCCTTTCCCTATAATGTGAGATCCTTGAGATCATGACTGGGATTTTATGAACAATGTTTTTCTCCTCAGTAAATAGCACATAATGCTCTATATATGATGAATAAATAAAAGAATGCCCAAAATAAATAGTAGAGGTTAGAAGAGGTTAGGGGGTTAAATCCTGGTATAACCTTTCTACCATCATCAGTTGAGAGCACAGAGCCAGACAGCCATTCCCACCAGCCTCTGTAGCAATAGCAAAGGCTCTGGGCCCTGGATAAATTATTTTTCTCTACTCTAATATCCAGTCCTTTATAGAATTAAACTGTCTTCATTATTCTAAACCTATCACCAATATCTTCTTTTGCTTGGTGACATCTTTGATCCTGCCAATGTCAAGAATTTATTTCACTGCCTCTACTATATATTCCCAGCACTTAAAGCTTAAAGCTTAAAGCTTTGTGCACATTAAATTTGTGCACATTAAAAGGGAATTAATTAGAAGAAATATTTTAATATTGCTATTTTCCCTTTCTCTATAACAGAAGTGTAAGGGATGAAAGAAAATTAGTAAAATGTATATGAAAATCTTCCTCCTGTCAGAGTCTGGGGCGCACTACAAGAACCAGAGTCAAGTCCCCGCCCACCCACATGCTCCTTGAAATTTCACAAGACCCAGACCTGGCCAGCCCCACCCCCATTAGGCTAGATCCAGACCGGCCGGCCTTACCCCTATCAAGCCCCCCCCCCCGCAGGTGGCTGGGCGGGGTGCATGGCCTGAGGTCCCCCAGCCCGGGCAGGGGGTGCACCTTGAGGCATGACCTGAGTTGCCCCGTCAAGCCCTGCCAAGTTGGGGGGCACAGCCTCAGGACCCCAAGGCCTGGCACTGGGGCGGGGGGCATTCCTTGAGGTCCCAATCAAGCCCTGCATGGAAGGACGCATGGCCTCAGGCCCTCCGGCCCAGAACCAGGGCAGGGGGCATGACCTGAGGGCCCCTGTCAAGCCCCGCTGGGCAGGGGGTACAGCCTCAGGTCCTCCAGCCTGGCGCCCCGGGCATGGAGCACAGCCTGAGGTTCCATGGCCCAGCACTGGGGGAGGGGGCACAGCCTGAAGTCCCCTGTCAAGCCCCACCGGGCATGGAGAGTGACCTCAGGTCCCATGGCCTGGCACCAGCGAGTGGGGCATGGCCTCAGTTCCTTGGCCCAGTGCTGGGGCGAGGGGGGGGTGCAGCTTGAGAGACCCTGTCAAGCCCTACCAGGCAGGTCCCCTGCCCCAGGCCAGCACCATACAGACCCAGGTCCCCACTTTTGCCACTCCTGTTCAACATAGCACTAGAAGTACTAGCCATAGAGAGCAGACAAGAAGAAGAAATAAAAGGCATCCAAATTGGAAAAGAAGTAAAATTGTTATTATTCCCAGAAGACATGATATTACAAAGAAAATCCTAAAGACTCCATCAAAAAAATATTAGACTTAATAAATGAACTTGTCAAAGTAGCGGGATATAAAATTAATGCCAAAAAATCTATGGCATTTTTATACACCAACAGTGAACTTACAGGAAAATAAATTACAAAAATAATCCCATTTACCATTGCACAAAAAAAATTAAGATACCTAGGAATAAACTTAACTACGGAGGTAAAAGACCTGTACTCAGAAA
Organism: Myotis myotis; assembly: GCF_014108235.1. NCBI lineage: Eukaryota > Metazoa > Chordata > Mammalia > Chiroptera > Vespertilionidae > Myotis > Myotis myotis. The sequence goes on from NW_023416346.1 coordinate 88,620,483, forward strand.
ACTACAAGACATTGAAAAAAAGAGATAGAGGAAGACATAAACAGATGGAAGAACATACCGTGTTCATGGATTAGTAGAATTAAAATCATTAAAATGACCATACTACCCAAAGCAATCTATAACTTCAATGCACTCTACAATAAAATACCAATGGCATATTCACAGATCTAGAAAGAACTCTCCAAAAATTCATCTGGAATTTAAAAAAGACCCTGAATATCCACAGAGATCCTGAGAAAGAAGAATTAAGTAGGAGGGATTTCAATGCCAGATATCAAGCTGTATTACAAAGCCACTCTTCTCAAAACTGCCTGATACTGGCACAAGAACAGACATATAGACCAATGGGATAGAGTAGAGAACCCAGAAATTGACCCAAACCACTATGCTCAATTAATATTTGACAAAGGAGGCAAGAACATGCAATGGAGTCAAGACAGTCTCTTCAATAAATGGTGCTGGGAAATTTGGTCAGACACATGCAACAAAGTGAAACTAGACCACCAACTTACACCATGCACAAAAATAAACTAAAAATGGATGAAGGACGTAAATGCAAGGCAGGAAACCATAAAAATATTAGAGGAATCCATAGGCAGCGAGATCTCAGATATATGCCAAAGCAATATCTTCACCGACACAGCTCCTAGGGCAATGGAAACTAAACAGAAAATAAACAAATGGGACTACATCAAAATAAAAAGCTGCTGCACAGCAAAAGAAACCATCAACAAAACAACAAAAAAGCCCACTGCATGGGAGAACATATTTGCCAACGATATCTTCGATAAGGGTTTAATCTCCAACATTTACAGGGAACTCAGGCAACTTAACAAAAGTAAGACAAACAATCCAATCAAAAAATGGGCAACAGATCTAAATAGTTAGTTTTGAAAGAAGATCTAAGGAAGGCCAAGAGACATATGAACATATACTCAAAAACACTAATCATCAGAGAGATGCAAATCAAAACGACAATGAGGTACCATCTCACACCTGTAAGAATGGTTATCATCAACAAATCAACTAATGACAAATGGTGGTGGGAATTCAGACTGGTGCAGCCACTGTAGAAAACAAGTATGGAGTTTCCTCATAAAAACTAAAAATGGAGCTTCCATTTGACCCAGTGATCCCACTTCTAGGAATATATCCCAAGACACCAGAAACACCAATCAGAAAGGATATATGCACCCATATGTTCATAGCAGCACAATTTACAATAGCTAAGATTGGGAATCAACTTAAGTGCCCATCAGCAGATGAGTGGATTTAAAAACTTTGGCACATCTATGCAGTGGGATACTATGCCGCAGTAAAAAAGAAGGAACTCCTATCATTTGCAACAGCATGGATGGAGCTGGAGAGCATTATAAGTGAAATAAGTCAGTCAGAGAAAGATAAATATCACATGATCTCACTCATTTGTGGACTATAATGAACAGCATAAACCGATGAACAAAAACAGATCTAGGGACAGAGAAGCATCCATCAGATGCTCAAACCTCAGAGGGAAGGTAGGGGAGGGTGGAGGTAAGGGGGAGAGATCAACCAAAGGACTTGTATGCATGCATATAAGCATAAGTGACGGACGCAGACAATGGAGGGGGGGGGGGGGGAGGGCAAGACTGGGGGATGGGGGAAAATGGGGGGATAAAGACACATTTGTAATACCTTAATCAATAAAAAATAAAACCCTCAGCAAAATGGAAATAGAGGGATCATACCTCAAAATAATAAAAGCCTTATATTACAAACCTATGGCCAACATCTTACTCAATGGACAAAAACTAAAACCATTTCACCTAAGAACATGAATGAGACAGGGATGCCCACTTTCACCACTCCTGTTTGACATATTTCTGGAAGTGATAACCATAGCAATTAGATAAGAAGAAGAAATAAAAGATATCCAAATTAGAAAACAAGTAAAACTGTCATTATTCACAGATGACATGATACTGTACATAGAAAATCCTAAAAACTCCATAAAAAATTATTAGACTTAATAAATGAATTCAGCAATGTAGCAGGATACAAAACTAATGCCAAGAAATCTATGGTGTTTTTATAGACCAATAGGGAACTTACAAAAAAGAGATTAAAAAAACAATCAGAGTCACGGGAGTTCATTGGCCTGGTGGTGTGGTGGCGTCAGGTGAGCGGGGTCCTCACATGCACATTTATAGAGAGTAAGAGTCCCTGTTTTCTATGTATAATATCAGATTATCTGTGAATAATGACAGTTTTAATTCTTCTTTTCCAAATTGGATGCCTTTTATTTCTTCTTATTGTCTGTTCACTATGGCTAGCACTTTCAGTATTATGTCAAACAGGAATGGTGAAGGTGGAAGTCCCTGACTTGTTTCTGTACTTAGGGGAATTGGTTTTAGTTTTTCCCATTGAGTATGATTTTTGCTGTAGGTTTTTCATATAAGGCTTTATTATGTTGAGGTATGATCCCTCTATTCTCACTTTTCTGAGAGTTTTCTTTTTAATCAAAAAACGGTGTTGAATTTTGTCAAATGGTTTTTCTGCATCAATTGATATGATTATGCGGTTTTTGTCTTGCAATCCTTTATGTGCTGCATCACATTTATTGAATTATTGTACCAGCCTTGCATCTCTAGAATAAATACCACTTGGTCATGGTATTTGGTCTTTCTAATATATTGCTCTATGCAATTTGCTAATATTTTTTGATAATTTTTGCATCTGTGTTTATCAGGGATATTGGCCTGTAATTCTCTTTCTTTGTAGTGTCTTTATTTGTTTTTTAGAATAGAGTAATGCTGCCTTCAGAGAAAGAGCTTGGAAGTATTCCTTCCTCTTGGTTTTTTTGGAATAGTCTGAGGAGGGTACATGTTAGCTCTTCTTTGAATGTTTGGTGAAACTCTCCTGTGAAGCCATCCAAATCAGGGTTTTTGTTTGCTGGTAAGGCTTTGATTACTGCTTAAATTTCATCAGTAGTTGTCAGTCTATTCAGGTTTTCTGATTGATTTTTGAAAATTTTATTTTTCTAGGAATATGTCCATTTCATCTAGGTTGTACAGTTTATTGGAATAGGGTTGTACATAGTATTTTTTTTTTACAATCTTTTGTATTTCTATAGGTTCGGTTGTTACTTCATCTCTTTCATTTCTGATTTTGTTTATTTGGGTTCTCTCTCTTTGTTTCCTGGTTATCTTGGCTTGATGTCCCTCAATCATGTTTATCCTTTCAAACTACCAGCTCTTGGTTTTATTGATATGTTGTATTTGTTTTTTTTGTTTTTTTTTTTGTTTTGTTTTGTTTTTGGCCTCTATGTCATTTATGTCCACACTTATCTTTATTGTTTCCTTCTTTCTAGTTACTCTGAATATTTCTTGTTTTTCTCTTTCTAATTCTTGAATTTTTAAGTTTAGATAGCGTACCACAAGTTTTTCTTATTTTTTGAGGTAGTACTATGTAGTACTATGAACTTCCCTGTCAGCATTGTCATGACTGTGTCCCGCTGAGTTTGGATTGTTATGTTTTCTTTGTAATTTGTTTTGAGGATGTTTTATATTTTTTCTTTGATCTGTTTGCTAACCCTTTTATTAACTAGTGGCCGGTGCACAAAAATTCATGCACATTAAAAGGGAATTAATTAGAGGAAATAGTTTAATATTGCTATTTGCTCTTTCTCTATAATAGAAGTGTCAGAGATGAAAGAAAATTAGTAAAATGTATATGAAAATAATATATGAATTTATGAATAAGTAAACAATCACAACATGATATAACAACAACAGACATGATATAAAAACATTATGTAAAAACAACACTGATAAAAACAATGATTGATAAATTGTTTAAACTTATTCTAATATCTCCTTGTATACCACATTAAGAGTAAAAACACTTTCAGAGTGATTGACTAATTTCCCTTGTGATGAAGTATTTAGAACTTCAACTGTAATGTCACATGCTCTTCAAACTCGAGAGAAAGCAACATATAACTGACCATGTGCGAAAATGGGCTTAGGTAGGAATATTCCTACTCTGCCTAGAGTTTGTCCTTGTGATTTATTAATAGTCATTGCAAATGCTGGCATCACCGGAAACTGTCTTCAAATTAATTTAAATGGGAGGCCAGTGTCAGATGGGGACAAATCAATTCTTGGAATCAGAACAACCTCTCCTTCTGCAGATCTGGTTAATACTTCAGATTCTATAATGTTAGGTCACAATATTTTGATAATAAATCTAGTACCATTACAAAGACCCCATTTACTATTACGATTTCTCAGTAGCATGATGATTGCACCCACTTTCAATTTTAATTTATGACATGGCATTCCTGAAGGAGTAATAATATTAAGAAATTCAATGGGAAAATTTTCCTTTTCAGCATTATCTGTTCAATCAATGGAATTATCATTCAAATATGTGTGAAAATCTCCATCGAGTATATCCAAAATTTCTTCATTTAATTTTTGAACGTGCTCATTTTTTGGAAAAAGAATTGCATGTTTAGATATATTTTTAATATTATCTATAGATATAGTATTTTCAAAAGTAGCTTCAATAATAGATCCATTACAAATCATTTCACGGGAGATTTCAATAATATCTATTCCTAAATGAATACTGCTATTAAGTTTGCCATCTCCACGTTTTACTAACCATTCACTATAAGCATAATCCTCTGATCTCATATTTGTTTTAAGAGAGAACTTTCTGAAACATCCCCAAACACTTCAGTACTTTAAACTTGTATTAAAACTTTATAAAGATATGTGTTTCCACTACCACCTGGACCATCCAAGAAAAAGCATTTGGGGTGTACAGTTTGATCTTCAATGGCTGAAGTTATCCTTTCTACAATGCCAAAGTCCTGTGTCATCCCCAGACTAATCCCTCCTATGGCTGCCTTACCCAGACCACAGGCCTCCTGGGCAGAGCTCTACCCTCTGCTCAGCCTCTCCTCCCTGCTCATCCAAGATCGATTCCATCCCCGTTAACCCCCTGCTGGTCCCATAGTCTATGTCATTCTCACTCACTCTCTCACAATCCGGGACATGAACCAGACCCCCTGGCACAAGCATGCGGAGAGGCATCTGCCTCAGCCCTGCCCCTGCTGTGGACCTCCTGCACTTGAACCAGGCCTCCCTGGCCTTAATTTCTTAACTGTAAAGGAAATGGGAATTGAGTGGCTGTGAAGGTGCCTTCCAGCTCCAATGTTCTCTGGGGAGCAGCATCGGGACTGGAACTCAGACTTCTGCCAATGTTATTGGCAGAGCCTCCTACCTGGTCTTTCACCTCTGGGCAAGTCCAAGATAAGCTGTCCTACACCCTATTCTTTCTACAATGCCAAAGTCCTGTGTTATCCCCGGACTAATCCCTCCTATGGCTGCCTTACCCAGACCACAGGCCTCCTGGCAAGGGCTCTGCCCTCTGCTCAGCCTCACCTCCCTGCTCATCCAAGATGGACTCCACCCCTACTAACCCATTGCTGGTCCCTCAGCCTATGTCATTCTCACTCACCCTCTCACAATCCGGGACTTGAACCAGACTCCCGGTGCAGGTGTGTGGAGAGACATTCACCGTGGCCCTGCCCCAGCTGAGGACCCCCTGCTCTTACGGTAGTCCATCCAGTTGTGATGGCCCAAGGCCCATGGTCGGCAAACCGCGGCTCGTGAGCCACATGCGGCTCTTTGGCCCCTTGAGTGTGGCTCTTCCACAAAATACCACGTGCGGGCGCGCAAGTACAGTGCGATTGAAACTTCATGGCCCATGTGCAGAAGTCGGTATTTTGTGGAAGAAGCGGTATTTTGTGAGAATTAAAACAGCACAATGAGAATTATAAAGAATTTTTGTTCAAAGAATGAGGATAGTGTAAGGGAGCTGTGAATCAACATGAAGTGTAAAAACATTGACATTATAGCGGTACCAGAAAGAAAAAAGAGAGATCAAGGAGTCAAGAAATATTTGAAGAAATAATGACTAAAAACTCTCCTAACCCGGGGAAGGAGAAAGACAAACAAGTCCAGAAAAAAACAAAGTCCTAAAGATGAAGTCAAACAGGTCCACACCAAAACATATCATAGTTAACATGGCAAAGGTTAAAGAGAAAGATAGAATCTTTAAAGCAGCAACACAAAGACAATTACCTAAAAGGGAGTTCCTATAAGACTCAGCTGATTTCTCAACAGAAACATTTCTGACCAAAAGAGATTAGCATAAATATTCAAAGTGCTGACAAGCAGAACAGACAACCAAGACTATTCCACAATGGTTATTTAAAAGTTAATGAGAAATAAAAAAACATTCCAGACAAGAAAAAGTTAATGAGTTCATTACCACCAAACCTGTATTACAATAACTGTTAAAGGATCTTCATTAAGAAAAGAAAAAAAAGGAATATAGCTATAAAAAATAAAATTGCAACAAATACATGCCCAACAATAACCACTTTAAATTTAAATGACCTAAATGTTCCAATCAAAAGACATAAAGTAGCTAAATGAATTAAAAAAAAAAAACACGCATATGTATGCTGTCTCAAGGAGACAAATGCCAGAATGAAAGACACACACAGACTGAAAGTAAAAGGATGGAAAAATATAAGCAAATGGAAATTTGAAAACAGCTGGAGCAGCAACACATATATCAAAAAAGTAGACTGGAAAATAAAAGATATAATGAAATACAAAGGAGGACACCACATAATGATAAAGGGATCAACCCATTAAGAAGATATAACACTGTAAACATTTATGCACCCAACATAGGAGCACCTGCATATATATAGCAAATCTTTATGGACATAAAGGAAGAAATCAACAGTAATTCATATTAATGGAAAGATCAATACAGAAAATCAATAAGGAAATTGTGGCCTCAAATGACACACTAGACCACATGAATTTTGTTGAGATTTTTAGAGCATTTCACCACAGGTCAGCAGAATATACATTATTTTCTATTGTACATGGCACATTTTCTAGGATAGACCACATGTTAGGACATAAAACAAGTCTCAATAAATTAAAGAATATTGAAATTATATAAAAAATCATCTGTAAACACAATGGTAAGAAACTAAAAATAAATTCCAAGGAAAAAATTAAAAAGACCAAAACATAGAGGCTAAATAACATGTTACTAAAAAATGAATGGATTCACAGTGAGATCAAGGAAGAAACCAAAAGATACCTTGAGACAAATGAAAATTAAATACAACAACCCAAAATCTACAGGGCACAGTGAAAAGATTCCTAAGAGGGAAATTTATAACATTACAAGCCTAACTCAGGAAACAAGAAAAATCTCAAATAATAAAAAAAATCTAACTTTGCACCTAAAGAAATTAGAGAAAGTAAAACAAACAAAATCCGAAGTGAATAGAAAAAAAGGAAACAATAACCAGAGTGGGAATAAATGAATTAAAGTCTAAAAAACCTATACAAAATATTAACGAAACCAAGAGTGGTTTCCTTGAAAAAATAAAGAAGGTTGATATACTTTTAATCAGACTCATTAACAAAAAAGAGAACATCCAAATAAATACTAGTACAATTAGAAGCAAAAGAGAAGTAACAACTGATACCACAGAAATACAAAGGATCATAAGCAGATACTATGAACAACTATTTGCCAACAAATTGGACATTCTAGAAGAATGAATAAATTCCTAGAAACATACAATATTCCAAAACTGAAACAAGAAGAAACTGAAAGTCTGAACTGACTTATAACTAACTAGAGGCCCAGTGCACGAAATTAGTGCATGGAGGCGGGGGTCCCTCAGCCCTGCTTGCACCCTCTCCAAACTGGGACCCCTCAGTGTATGTCCAACTGCCTCTCTCAATCCAGGACTGCTGGCTCTTAACCGCTCACCTGCCTTCCTGCCTGATTGCCCCTAACCTCTCTGCCTGCCTGCCTGATCACCCCAAACTGCTCCCCTGCTGGCCTGATCACCCCTAACTGCCTCGGCCTTCCCCCACACCCAGGACCCAGGATTCCCTCCTCTAGCCAGTTGCAAGCACCTGGAACCTGGGCTTCCCTCCCTCTGGCCAGCCTCAGGCACCAAGGATGCAGGCCAGCTTCGCCCTGGCTGGCCGCAGCTGCAGGGGACCATGGGCAGGCAGCTTTGCCTGCACCATAGCCGCAAACACCTGGGACCATAAGGCAGGTGGCTTGTCCCTCTCCTGGGCTGCAGCCGCAGGTGCTGGCACCCAAGACTGGGGACAGTGGAGCATGCGGATCATCCCTCTTCTGGGCCATAGCTTGGCTGGTCCCCATTCCTCTCTCCCCAGCATTGAGTGTCTGAGCCATTACGGTATGACGGCATGAGGGTGTGACGACTATTTGCATATTGGATCTTTATTATATAGGATGACATTAAAGCAGTAATCAAAAAACATTCAACAAACAAAAGTCTTGGATTGGATTGCTTCACAGATGACCTTTACCAAAAGCTAAAAAGGGAACTAACACTTATCCTTCTCAAAATATTCCAAGAAATTCAAGAGGAGAGAAGACTCTCAAGCTAATTTTACAAGACCAGAATTATCCTAACTCTGAAACCAGATAAAGACACTAAAAATAAAAGGAAATTATAGGTCAATACCTTGATAAACATAGATGCTAAAATCTCCAAGAAAATATTAGCAATGCGGATACAGCAATACATTAAAAATATCATACCATGATCAAGTGGAATTTATTCCTTTGAAGGAAGTTAGGTACAACATCCAAAATTTAATGTAATATACCACACAAACAATATGAAAGATAAAATATTTTGATCATGTCAATAGATGAAGAAAATTCCAGCTATGAGTCTATTCATTAAAATCCAGCACCCATGTATGATAAAAATTCTCAGTAAAGTGGGAATGGAAGGATCATACATCCACGTAATAAAGGACATGTATGAAAAACCTATAGCCAACATCATAGTCAATGGGCAAAAACTAAAAATTTTTCTCTCAAGATCAGGAAGAAGACAGGGATATTCACTTTCACCACTTAGTCAACATACTACTAGAAGTTTTAACTACCTCAATAAAACAAAAAGAAGTAAAATCATCCAAATCGGAAAGAAAGTAGTAAAAACTGTATTTATTTGCAGATGACATGATACTGTATATGGAGAATCTTAAAGATTCTACAAAAAACTATGAGAACTGAAAGATAAATTCAGTGAAGTAGCATGATACAAAATGAATATTCAGAAATTGTTTGCATATTTATATATCAATAATGAACTATCAGAAAGGAAAACTAGCAATCCTAGTTACAATGTCATAAAAAATAAAATACCTAGAAATAAATTTAACCAAGAAGTAAAACACCTATACTCAAAAAAATTTAAGACACCAAAGAAAGAAATTGAAGAAGATACAAAAAAATGGAAGCATATATCATATTTATGGATAGAAAGAACTAACATTGTTAAAATGTCCATAATGACCAAATCAATTACTAGGTTCAATGCAATTCCTATCAAAATAACAATAGTGAATGTCACAGAATTAGAACAAATAATCCAAAAATTTATAGGGAGCCACAAAAGACCCCAAGTAGCCATAGCAATCTTGAAGAACAAAGTTGGAAGCATCATGCTACCTGACAGCAAACTATACTACAAGGCTATAGAAATCAAAACAGAGTGGTACTGGCATAAAATACAGACATATAGATCAATGAAACAGAATACAGAAGCCAGAAATAAATTCACTCCTATATGGTCAATTAATATTTGACAAAGGAGATAAAAACATATAATGTGGTAAAAACAGTCTATTCAATAAACAGTGTAGGAAAGTTGGACAGAATAAACTCAAAATAGACTATTAAAGGCTTAAATGTACAATTCAAAACTATAAACATCCTAGAAGAAAACATAGGAAGTAAAATCTCAAACATTTCTTGTAGTAATATTTTTTTCTGATATATTGCCACAGGAAAGGAAAACAAAGGGGGCATGGGAAATGGGACTACATCAAACTAAAAACTGTTAGCACAAACAAGGAAATCATCAGACAAATGAAAACACAAACTACTGAATGGGAGAAAATATCCTCCAATGATACATCTAACAAAGAAGGAACATCCAAAATTTATTTAATAAAAACAAAAACAAAAACAAAAAAAAATCAGACAAGTCAACATCAAAAACCCAAAAATCCAATTAAGAAATGAGAAAAAGATTTGAATAGACACTTCTCCATTAAGGCCAATAGACATATAAAAAGATGCTCAACATCACTAATCATAAGAGGAATGCAAATTAAAACCACAGTGAGATATCACTTCACATCTGTCAGAATGGCTATCATCAACAAATCAAAAAACAAATGGAGAAAGGTAACCCTCATGCACTGTTGGTGGGAATTCAGATTGGTGTAACCACTGTGGAAAACAGTATGGATTTACTTCAAAAAATTATAAATGGAACTTTCTATGACCCAGTGATTCCACTTCTAGGAATTTATGTGAAAAAAAAAACCTAAAACACTAATTCGAAAGAATATATGCACTCCTATCTTCATTGTAGTGTTATTTACAATAATCAAGATTTGGAAGCACAAGTGTCCATCACTAGATGAGTGAATAAAGCAGCTGTGGTACATTTACACAATTGATGTAAAAAAGTAGAAAAGTTTACCCATTGTGACAGCAAGGATGGACCTGGAGTATACTATGTTAAGTGAAATAAGCCAGTCAGAGAAATACAAGTACCATATGATTTCACTCATATGTTGAACAAACTGACCTACCAAGCAAAATAGAGACAGACTCATAGAGAACAGTCTGACAGTTCATGGGAGAAGGCTGTGGGAGTGGAGGTATAGAGCAAAATTAAAAAAAAAAGAAAGAACTAGTGGTCATGGACATGGACAACAGTGTGGTGGTTGCAGGGGCAAGTGGGTTGGTGAAAGTGGAAGGAGCTATGGGGGACTAAATGGTAAAAGAAAAAATAAAATAAAGAAATGAAAACAAGAAAAATGTTTTTCCTGAAATAAAATAAAAATAGGACAATATTTTTTAGACAAAAGTTTTTCCCCCCATTATTTCACAATCTAGCTCAAATTAGTGGGGGAGGGGTGGAACTCTACTATATACAGTCATTCAGGCATCCAGACTCATTCATCTTGTAGCTCTACACTCCTTTTGGTACTTGGAGTTCTCTACATGCTGGTGGTCAGTGGGGAAAGTGAAAGATGATTGCACAGGGCAGTTTCTAAGAGTTAAGCTGAAAAGTATGCACATTCTTTCTTCTCATATTCTCTTGACAACATTAGTCTATGTCTATACTCAAGAGTAAAGGAGGCTGGGAAATTCCCAGGAGAAAAAAAAAAAGAAAACATAGATATTCGTGAGTACCAATAGTACCAATAATCTCTGACATTTATGTAGTAGTCCTTGGTTAATTGTGAGAAACTATATGTATTATGGGACATCATATTGTTTTTAAACTTGTAGCCTCTCTGAGTCCCTATCTCAATCTTTAGTGGGTTGGAAAGAGAAAAACTGAACTCACTTAAGTAAAGTTTAAGCTGGGGCTTTTCTAGACCAATGTTTCCCAAACTTCTCTCATGATGAGAATCACCTGGTGGACTTGTTAAACTATAGATTCCTGAATCCCAACTAAGAACTGCTAAACCAGAATTTCCAGGGAAGGTATATGTAAATCTGTATACTTAACTAGTGCTCTAAGTAATTTTTATCACAAGGGATTCTTGAGAAACACTGTTCTAGACTAAGTCAGTCACTGTGGCCTATCACACATTAACTCATTTATTCATCTACTGCCTAAATATCGACTTTGTAACAGAACTAGGCTAAACTAAGTGAGTCAGCAAGGAAGCACAGAGCAATTTCTATGTAAATTTAAAAGTAAGAGAAAATGCACATTCCACATATGCACATCATTGGTACTGATATTCCACATATCCAATTTTGTTTAGAAACAATTTTAGTGTGATAGCCACTCATCATAGTTGCTTTCTTGGTTCTCAGTTTATCAAGGTAAATGGTTATATCTTATCCTCCCCCCTCCCCCCAGCATATTGCAGCTTAAAGTTAAAGAGAATTTCTGACTTGGTTTTAGATTAGCTCTGTGGTCTTACATATGTCACTACTTCCCACTTCCTTTGACCCTCATTCTGTTGCTCTGGAAAATGGGGATAATTATACCTAGTACACAGGAATGTTGAAAGATTAAATGAGGCCTTAGCTGGTTTGGCTCAGTGGATAGAGTGACGGCCTGCAGACTGAAGGGTTCCAGGTTCTATTCTGGTTAAGGGCGCATGCCCGGGTTGCAGGCTCAGTTGCCAGTAAGGGGCGTGAAAGAGGCAGCCAATCAATCATTCTTCTCATCATTGATGTTTCTCTCTCTCACCCTCTCCCTTCCTTCCTACAATCAATAAAAATATATTTTTAAAAAAGAAAGAGCAAATGAGTAGAAAAACTGAAAAGAACTCTATCAATTGGCAGATACTTTTTCAAAATAAGAGTTGTTTCCCTGACTAATTTTGCTGGTGTCTTATAGTAGTCCCATTTACCCAGTTAAAGAACAAAACTTCTCAGGGTTTTGGGCACTGTGTCAAAAGAATAGAGGGAATGCGCTATCTCATCCAGACTCCTAAATTTATCATTTATTCCGTCTCTCTGGAGTTCATTTTTGCCAGTTCCTGAAGAATGCATTTGGACCTTTGAGTTTCCTGATTTCTGACTCTTGAACCAAACATGACCTCTTTGAGGTTGGAAATCCATTTACTCTTGGCAAAGTCACAAAATCTTGTTTCAAAGAAAAGTGGAGTTAAATTTTTCTATCCCACATTATCTTAGGGAGTTCTATAACCAAAGCTTATAAGACATTTTTGGAGCTGAATATGCTCTTACAACAGAGCCCTTGGATGATTTAAGTGTAAATGAATTAGAAGGGTTCAGATCATATTTCTCCTGAAATATACAAAGTTTAGAAATGGAAGGAGAAGATGCTCAGCCAAGAGCACTCTTGTTTGGGCAAAGCCCACAGGGTGGCTGGGATCATACAGTATTTGCAGAGATTTCCCACAAAGACATAAGTGGATCTCAGACTGTGCCATTAGACAGCAGAGAGCTTTAGGCAACTTCCTCAATCCTAGTACCTATGCTCAGGCTACCCAAGGACCATGAGGGCTCCTGGGTAAGGGATGGCCAACTCCCAGGAATGCTTGTATAAATGAGCATCTCTAGACATAGAAGAAAGAGAGAAGCTGCACTCCCAGCTTAGAGCCCCATAGTATAATAATAGAGGCAAGCAGTATACTCAGTGTATTCCACTGAAAGAACAGGTCCTTGTGCCATGGAGGACATCCAGCACAACCTAATGTTAGCTGCAGGGAAAAGTACATGGCTTAGAGAAATGGTAAAAGCATTGGAAGAGCATCAAGAGGCCTCCAGATTTGAGTTCTTCCATTCTTTCACACTTCGCCAATCCCATTTATGCCCAATCAATCAAAAACAAAGTCTCATAGATTGTTCATAAGATTACTTAACAAATCCAACCCGTTTGACACTTTAAGTACCACTTGCCTGAGATTTTGTATTATCATTTCTATCCTAGATCTCTTCAACAGCTTCCTACTTGGTCTCCCTGTCTTCTTTCAGACTCTCTTCAGTCCATCTTTCACACTGAAGTCACAGTAGTCCAAGAACAAAAATCTCATCATCCATGACTCCCCTTTTCCTATATGATAACATCTAAACATCTTTCATGTGGTATAAATATACTGACCTTTGTGACCTGAACTTGACCCTAACTTTTCATTCTTATGCACTTTAACTCATGCTTTAGTTAAAAGCAGACATCTTAAAGTTTCCTTAATTCCAATAATAGACTTCTAGATCTCTATATCTTCATATCTATTCATCTATCATCTATGTTAAACCCTTAATAGACCATAATATAAGCAATAAAACAAAATCTCTTGTCCTTAAAAATACTAAGTAGCTAACATTAATTGAAAGATAATTATGTGCTAGAAACCATTCTAAATATTTCATATACATTAACTAATATACTTTCCTACCAATCCTATGAGATATATTCCCATTTATTATTATCCCCAGTTTATGTAGGAGGAAATTGAAACACAGAGTGGTTATGTAGTTTACCTTTGGATTCACAGTTAATAAGTAGCAAAGGCAGCATACAGAAGTAGCTAGACGCTAGAGCTGCAGTTTCAGAACAAACATTATGCTACTGCCTTTTCTGACATGTTCTTCAGCACCTTATGCATTCATATATATCATCCTTATTTTAAAAACATCCACCTTCCTTTCTCTAAATCAAAAGTTTACACTTTTTCTACAGGACCCAACCCAATGAGCACCCCTCCCATGAAACTTTCCTGGGTTAATCTCTTTACTCTTTCTCTCAATCTTAAGGAATAAGATTCTGAAAGAGTAAGAGTCTCTATAATTCCATGTTACTTTGGTCATAATTTTGATAAATTACTTTTTGGGCTATATGAGAGATAATTGTTTGTTTTCTTGAATCTCCCACTAACCTATAAATTTACTGAGAACTAGAACCAGGTATTCATCCTGGTATCCTCAGCACTAGCACAGATTGGGATATCAGTAAATTTTGACTATCCTGCCATGCAATTTTTTGGTGGGAAAATTATATGTTGGGTAAAACTGACCTATGCATTGTATGACAATTAAACCTCACTGGCCCCTCTCTGCTAACCGCCAGAGGTGTTATCAAGTTATTAGAGAACCAATTCCCATCTCTAAATATTATTTATGTGGTGGTAAGAATCCTGGTTGAGTACCACTAGGATAACCTCTTAGGAGCCAGGGAAATGTAGCAGATTCAGCATAGAAAACCTAGTGGTACTCAAAACGGTATCAGGTAATCTTATGTTGCTATTTACTTGGATTCATGACTCAAATAAAGTTACTTAACTTCTATGAGCTTTATTCATCTATAAAAGGGAGCTAATGACATATTGTCTCAAATGTTATAATGTTCTAAAACTTCTGAACTTGGAAAACATCCTTCAATTCCTATGCCTGTTTACTGTGGGAGTCTGTCCTTCATTTCTATCTTCCTGCCTTCTTTACTCTTTCTTCTCCTAAAAAAGTGTTATGAAATTAATTTTTCAATCTGTAGCACCTTAGAATTAAAAATTATGCAATGCCTACTTCATAATATTGTTGTATTAAATTAGATTACTATATCAAGGTCAAAACATAGTAGGTGCCCGATAAATAGGAGGCAGTGAAATCAGGATTAATCAGAAATTAATTGTTCATTAATTATGAACAATATTGTGAACAGATTAGAGCATTCCCTGAGATGGAAGTGATAGTGTGATAATATTGCCTGAAAATTGAATATCTCACCCAACTCATTTTATATACTATACATACATCTAATTCAGAGTTCACTGTAACCAGGCACAATGAACTTCAATAAATAATTCCTTAGACTTTTTTATCTAAAAAAAGTAAGTTATTCATGAATTGATAAATATTTATATTTTTAATGCTCCCCATCTTCTTGGGACTTCCAGACTGCAATAATTTCTCTCCCAGCTTGGAAAAGGGAAGATACCCATTCAGTTCAAAATGTAGCATTAAGTCATTCCCAGAGTTCCTAAGAGAGAAGAGTCTTGGATTTTCTAATGAACTCATTCATTCAAACTATATGTGCTACATGTAGTTTTAGGCATTAGAGATTTAAAAAAAAGTGAAAAAAATATCTGCATTCAAGGAACTGGCATTTTGCGAAGTAAATAATAAGACAAAAATTGGTTGTACAATGTTGGGAGGGCAAGGAATCAATTTTAAACAAATTAGTTGGGGAAAGCCTCACTGAGTAGGTGACTTTTGAACAAATACCATTTGAAAGTTTAAAGGAAAACACTCCAAGCAGAAGAAACTGGGAGTGCCAATGGCCAAAGGCAGGATAACATGCCTAAAGGATTTGAGGAATAGCAAGAAGGTCAGTGTGACCAGAGCAAAGTTAGTGCAGTGGTAGAAAATCCGGTCAGTAGTCAGAGAGATAATAGGGCAGTGGTTCAAAGTTGTGTGAGACTTTGCAAATCAAATGATGTTTCGATTATTGTATCAATCATCAAATATGACTTATAAAATTCATGTGGAGAAGGGTAGTCTATTGTCTATAGCCATATCTGTGCTCTTTTGTTGTAATTATTTAAGATACTGGAAAACAGGAAACAATGGAAATGTCAAACAATACCATACATTTAATAGACTATTATGCTTCCATTTAAAGCAAACCTTATGATATGAGGACATGCTTACAGTATTAGCAGAATATTGATTATAAATGTTAATAAATGCATATTTAAAAAAGACAGTGTGCCCAAATACTAATAATGCTTATTTGAATGGTGGAATTTGGGACTTTTTTGTGGGCATGTATGTACACACTCAATTTTTTTTCTTTATTGTTTAAGGTATTACATATGTGTCCTTATCCCCCCATTGTTCCCCCCACTCCCCTGCCCTCACCTCCCTGGTGTCTGTGTTTATTGGTTATGCTTATATGCATGCATACAAGTCCTTTGGTTGATCTTCCCCCCCTTACCCCCTCTTTCCCCTATCCTTCCCTCTGAGGTTTGAGCATCTGATTGATGTTTCTCTGTCTCTGGATCTGTTTTTGTTCATCAGTTTATGTTGTTCATTATATTCCACAAATGAGTGAGATCATGTGATATTTATCTCTCTCTGACTGACTTACTTTGCTTAGCATGATGCTCTTCAGCTCCATCACTCAATTTTACTAATAATAGCTAGGTGGCTTCCAGAAGAGCAGTGAGATTTTCCATGCCTGCCAGTATTTTAACGGACATCTTCATCACCTTCCTAAATTTTGTATTTTAATAGATATAAAATAATATGTAATTTTAATTATTATTTCGTCACTTTTTTGTGGGTGTGAGAGCATTTTTATGTACATGTTGGTATTCCCTGCACCATCTCTTCAAATCCTAGAGAAGCAGTTTTGTCAACACTATTAACCAGACCATCCTATCCCCATTGCTTTAAAGAGTGACCTTTACTATGTGCCAAAGTCACATACAAACTGGGATTTATTCTGAGGTCTCTATTTCTGTTCCACTTTTGTTACATTTACCATTTTCTAAACCAGTTTCTGTTATTTGTATTAGCATGGCCTTTTTCTACATCTCAGTATCATGTACAGTAACCCTCTCCCTGACCCACTTTCCTCTTCTATTTCAAAACTGACTTAACTCTTCATGGTCTTTGTTCTTCTATTTTTCCCCAGTGCCAGATTATTACCCTGTTGTCCCAACACAATGTATTGAAAGTAATAGTTTTAATGACTAATTCATAAGTTAACAATCATTAATCTATATTTCTAAGATATAATATTTAGTATTCTTATTTTTGTTTGTTTTTTAGTGGACATTTTCTTTTGCTCTTTGAAGAGTTTCTTTGGAGAATGATTTTTTTATATTTAATTTAATTTAATTTACTTTAATTTTATTTTATTGTTGAGAGTATTATAGATGTCCCCCATTTCTCCCCATTTGCCCCCTTCCACCTGGCTCCCACCCCAACCCATGGATTTAGAATGGTATCTAAGTCTCCTGTCTATGTCCATGGGCTATGGATATATACATTTAAGTTCTTTGATTAATCTCTTCCAGCCCTCTTTGCCAAATTCCTACTGAGATCTGTCAGTCTGTTGCATGCTTCCAAGTGGGACTTGTTATCTTTTATTTACATATTTTCTGAAAATACTTATTTACTTTTATAATGGATCATCCATTCAAATATTCTCACTCACCTCTTTATTTGCTTTATTCACATATCAAATGGTCAGCAAAGAGTTTCAAATTTCTTTTAAAAGTATTTTCTCGAGAGGAGACAAGATGGCGGTGGAATAGGCGGACACATCCCAAGGCTTATCCTGGAGCAAATAGAATGAGCAGTTGAAACAAATAACATCCACCCCGAATTGGTGAAGGAGACTCAGCTGGTGAGACAGTTTGCAGCCGGGAAGGACAGAGTTCCCCTGGAAAGGTAAAAACCAGGGATCTGGGCAGGAAAGTTTGCCAGATCTCTGAGCCCAGAGGGTCAGAGGGAAACTGTGCAGCACCCAGCCACATCCCTTGGGACAGGTACAGCCTCTGACTGGGGAAAGGACATCCATAAGACTGTTGGCACCAGGGGATTTGAGATCTGTGTTCCACAATTACGGAATACTGAGCCCAGAAGGGGCAGCCTGAAGTGCTGACCAGACCATGCAGTACCAGTAAGAGAGGAGCTCACAGAGATTCAGTCTTCCCCATTTCTGTGGCCAGCATTTGTTTGCTTTTTTTCACTGAACCATGTTCATAGGACATTTCAGATACAGACACTCACCTGTGCTGAGGAAAGGGAGAAGGTGCAGACGAGTGGAATCTGGGGAGAGGCTGAGGAGAGAAGGGGGTCCAGGAGAGGTGGCAGCAAGTTGAGTGCTGAGTCACGCCTGATCCCAGGACCTGGGCAGCCATTTTCTCCTGAAGTTATGACCCCTCCCTCCAGGCTCCAGGCAAGGAATACAGCCACACCCAGATTCCACCCTGAATGGTACTAAGGATTAAAATAATAATCTGATTAGTCCCTGGGAGTTAACAGAGTCTGACCTTTAGTCCCAGAAACAGAAAAAAAAAGCACAGACATTCCAGAAAACTGGGAGCTTAAGCCAGAAAAAAGAATGACATTTTAATTTTCCATTTTTTTAAAATTATTTTGTTAGCTTTTTTTTTGCTTTTTTCTTTGTTTTCCACAGCCAACATAATACTCAATGGACAAAAACTAAAACCATTTCCCCTAAGAACAGGAAAAAGACAGGGATACCCTCTCTCACCACTCCTGTTTGACATAGTACTGGAAGTATTAGGCATTGTAATTAAGCAAGCAGAAGAAATAAAAGGCATCCAAATTGGAAAAGAACAAGTAAAACTGCCCTTATTCACAGGTGACAAGATATTGTACATAAAAACCCTAAAGACTCCATCAAAAAAACTATTAGACTTAATAAATGAATTTGGCAATGTAGCAGGATACAAAATTAATGCCAAGAAATCTATGGCATTTCTATACACCAATAGTGAACTTACAGAAAGAGAGACTAAAAAAGCAATCCCATTTACCATCACACCAAAAAAATTAAGATAACTATGAATAAACTTAACTAAAGAGGTAAAAGACCTCTACTCAGAAAACTACAGGATGTTGAAAAAAGAGATAGAGGAAGACATAAACAGATGGAAGAAAATACCATGTTCATGGAATGGTAGAAGCAACATCATTAAAATGTCCATACTACCCAAAGCAATCTATAAATTCAACGCATTTCCCATTAAAATACCAATGGCATATTTCACAGACCTAGAACGAACTCTCCAAAAATTCATCTGGAATAAAAAAAGACCCTGAATAGCTGCAGCGATCCTGAGAAAGAAGAACAAAGTAGGTGGGATCTCAATACCAGATATTAAGGTGTATTACAAAGCCACTGTTCTCAAAACCACCTGGTACTGGCATAAGAACAGACATATAGAACAATGGAATAGAAAAGAGAGCCCAGAAAACAACCGGAACCAATATGCTCAATTATCATTTGACAAAGGAGGCAAGAACATACAATGGAGTCAAGACAGTCTCTTCAATAAATGGTGTTGGGAAAATTGGACTGATACATGCAAAAAAAATGAAAATAGACCACCAACTTAAACCATACACAAAAATAAACTCAAAATGGAAAAAGGACTTAAATGTAAGATGGGAAACCATAAAAATTCTAGAGGAATCCAAAGGCAACAAAATCTCAGACACATGTTGAAACAATTTCTTCACCAATACAGCTCCTAGGGCATTGGAAACTAAAGAGAAAATAAACAAATGAGACTACATCAAAATAAAAACCTTCTGCACAGCAAAAGAAACCATCAACAAAACAACAAGAAAGCCCACTGCATGGGAGAACATATTTGCCAATGTTATCACCGATAAGGGTTTAAGCTCCCACATTTACAGGGAACTCATACAGCTTAACGAAAGGACAATAAATGATGCAATCCAAAAATAGGCAAAGGACCTAAATAGACACTTTTCAAAAGAAGACATTCAGAAATCGAAGAGACATATGAAAACATGCTCAAAGTCACTAATCATTCGAGAAATACCAATCAAAACAACAATGAAATACCATCTCACACCTGTCAGAATGGCTATCATCAACAAATCAACAAACAACAAGATCTGGAGAGGATGTGGAGAAAAAGGAACACTCATGCACTGCAGATTGGAATACAGACTAGTGCAGTCACTATGGAAAACAGTATGGAGTTTCCTCAAAAAGTTAAAAATGGAAGAAAAATGGCAGAGGTTTAGAGGGACTTGTTGGTGCCTTGTCCCAGAGCAGATAAGGGTGAGCAGCTGAAACGGGTAACATACAGCCCCAATAAGCAGAGGAGATTCAGCTGAGAGACAGTCTGCAGCCAGGAAAGACAGAGAACTCCTAGAAAAAGGGAACGGTTAGAGTCTGAGGCTGAAACCTCTCCGGGTGCGCCCACTCAGCCACAGAGACCGCGCCATCTTGCGTGGCTGTTACTGGCATCCAGAGACCAGCTACTAACCCGGAAGCAACTACGTGAACTCAGAGGAGCCCTGCTTCTCCCCACAGAAAGGTTGGACTTCCCCCAAAGGTGTGGTTTGCAATTTAGGTTGGGGAGTGGGATGCGCGTGCGCGCACAGGAGGGAACTCTGCGCCCCACAAAGTCCGCGGCCCTTGGAGCCAGCGTGACCCACGAGTGTGGAAGTGCTCCCCCAGTGCTGCTGGCAGAAGGGAACGCTATAAATAAGCCCACAGTTGGACTGGACACAAACGGGCAGGCTCAGACTTTGCCAGTTTGCCGGCTACTTGGTGCCAGGGGCCAGAGCGCAAGCAGAGACTCTGCGCAGATCTGGAAGGTGGAGCCTTGGAAGTTCGCACAACTTCCCAGGCTCTTGTTTTTACACTTCCTCTCAAATCTTTGCGTTTGATTGTTGAACCCAGTGCATGGGATTGCCCAGTTGGGGTCAGTCGCAGAGCCTGTGGGGGAAGGTTGTTTTTGGGGAGCCTGGGAAACAGAGCAGGGAGTGACGATTAAAGAACCTGTTCTGGGCTGAGGACTTTCCCAGTTTCAGGTACAATAGAGAACACCTGGTCAGAGAGGATTTATAGCCTCAGAGGTCAATCCCGACACACTGCCACCCAGAGGCAGAGACACGAACTGACTCTTCTGTAAACACAGAAAAAGGCTGTCTGGGAAACCATATGGCCTGCCTTAAAATCAGGACTGTGGCTTACAACACGGAGGAACAGTGTATCAGAGGGAAATTCAACATTCTCCTGAATACCTGGCGTGCCAAAAAGAAGAGTAGAAGATCTGAAGCACCTTCATTACAGTACATTTTTTATTATTTTTTTTATTATTTTTTCACCTTTTAACTAAAAAACCATTTTTTTTCTTTTTTCATCACCGGTTTTTACCCTTTTAATTACTACATCTTTATTTTTAACCAGTATTATTACTGCTACCATTTTTTTTTATTGCTTAAAGTATTACAAAGGGTATTACATATGTGTCCATTTTATCCCCCCGCCCTAGACAGTCCCCTAGCCTCCCCTATCCCCCAATGTCTTATGTCCACTGGTTATGCTTATATGCATGCATACAAGTCCTTTAGTTGATCTCTTACCCCCCTACCTCCTGCCCCGCAACCCTCCCCGGCCTTCTTTATTATGCTAAGTGAAATAAGCCAGTCAATGAAGGAAAAATACCACATGATCTCACTCATTCATGGATAATAGAGACCATTATAAACTTTTGAACAATAATAGATACTGCTACCATTTTACCATTTTTTTAAAGTGTCATTTTATTTTCTCTTTATTTTATTTTGGGTCTAGGGTTCTCCACACTATTTTCATCGTTCCTTTAGCATTATTTTCCTCTACCTCAATTTTGCCTCTGTGCTAAAACCCTCTTCCCCACTTTTCCCCTTTTGCTGTCCTGTTTCTCTTACCCTATTCCTGCTTTAGATTTTCCCTATTCTTTTTACCCCGTCTAAATTTCACCCTACTTATATATCCCTTTTCCAATCCCCTGCTCTAAATCCTTATACACCTCTCTCTTATCTTTCTTCACTATCTAATTTTTTTATCTCCTTTTCTCTATTGTTTTGTTGTTGTTTGCTTGATTGTTGAGTATATTGGGGATTTTTTAAGGATTGTTTGTGAGGTTGTTCTGCTTTCTATTTTTATTTTTCTGACACCCCCCCGCCCCCTCTCCCCCCCCCCCCCAGTTATTTTTGTGCTTCGGTTTTCACTTGCCTCGCTTGATATTATTGGTTGTCTGTAGTTTGTATTCATCTCCAGGGATCTGTTGCTGGAATTTGTTGGGATTAGTGGAGGTTCTATCGGAGATTTCTCCTCATATGAATAGTCTCTTCCCCTCTTCTACTTCATTCTCTTTTCTCTCTTACTTTTTTTTCTGTTTTCTCTTCTATCTTTTTCTCTTCTTTCTTCCTTATCCCCCAACTCTCTTAACTCAGGTGGTCACCTTTATTTGGGGTTATTAATACCGTAAATACATTTGTGTTCAGTGCATGGTACATTGTGCCTTGTTGTGTTGTATTTTGTGCCTTTAAATCAACGCAGCAGATGCAAGCAACAGCGGCCTCCTGATCACCACACGCTCTGTCTGAGGAACAGTTGCTGTGTGTGAAGCCTCCCTCCACCAGCCAGAAGAGCCACCACAGCTGTGAACAGCACCCATTCAGAGGACCTGCTACCAATGGAGGAGCAGCTGCTAGCACAACTGCCCAAGGAGCAACCACAGCCCGAGGAGCCACTGCCACACAGGGAGCAGCCACTGAACGACTCAATATCTATACATGTCGTTGAGATCAAACATGGGTAGACAAAGAAACCCCTAAAGGAAAGAAAAGGAGGACTCGCCAGAAAAGCAGCTAAGCGATACAGAGGCATGCAACAGGACAGAAAAAGAATTCAGAATAAGGGCCCTAGGGTGCATAAACCGGATGGAGGAAAAAATCAATAACATATGCAAGAAGCTAGAAGAAACAGATGAAAAAATCAACAACTTAAGTAAGTCCCAAGAAGAAATGAAGAGCGATATAGCTGCAGTAAAAAAACACCATTGAAAGTATCAACAGTAGACTAGGAGAAGCAGAGGACCGAATTAGTGAATTAGAAGACAAGGAAGCAAAACACACCCAAAATGTACTGCAATTGGAAAAAAAAATTAAAAGACAGGAGGAGAGTCTAAGGGAGCTTTAGGATAACATGAAACGAAACAACATACGAATAATAGGGGTGCCAGAAAAACAGAAAGAGGAACAAGGATTAGAATACCTATTCGAAGAAATAATATCACAAAACTTCCCTGAGGTGGGGGAGAAAAAAGTCACACAAGCCCAGAGAGTCCCATACAAGGTGAACCCGAAAAGACCCACACCAAGACACATCATAATTACCATGGCAAATGTTCAGGACAAAGAGAGAATCTTACAGGCTGCAAGAGAGAGATGGAAAGTTACATACAAGGGATCTCCCATTATATTATCAAACGATTTCTCAACAGAAACACATCAGGCCAGAAAAGAATGGACGGAAATTTACAGTGATGCAAAGCAAAGGACTGAATCCAAGAATACTCTATCCAGCAAGGCTATCATTCAAACTTGAAGGGGAAATAAGAAGCTTCGCAGACAAAAATAGGTTAAGGGAGTTTATCACCACCAAGCCAGAAATACAAGAAATGCTAAAGGGACTGGTGTAAAAAGAAGAAATAAAAAGCTCAGAAAGAAAACAGCCACACACACACAAAAAGAAATGGCTACAAACAAGTACCTTTCAATAATAACTTTAAATGTAAATGGACTAAATGCTCCAACCAAAAGACATCGAGTGGCTGAATGGATAAAAAAACATGACCCATACATCTGCTGTCTACAAGACACCCACCTCATTAGAAGGGACTCTCACAGTCTGAAAGTGAAAGGATGGAAAAATATCTTTCAGGCAAATGGAAAGGAAAAGAAAGCTGGGGTAGCAATACTTATATCAGACAAAATAGACCTCAAAGTGAAGGCCACAACAAGAGATAAGGAAGGCCTAGAGTTCGGGGTCCCCAATAATCCACCACCAGGGAGCCTCCTCCGATGCAAAAGCAACGAGTCTTTATTGATCAATTCTAGAATTGGCTCCCAGCCTCCATCTGGCGCAGCGGTGAGGTGAGAGCGCGTGTCCCAGGAGAACAAAGGTTATATAGGGCTAGCTATTTGGGGTGGGCTTTAGGGGTGACGTGAGTTACAGAGATTGGTCAGGGTTTTACAGCATAAGGGTCAGGAAGTGACCATCACATTCTGAAGGTTGGAGCCATCCTCCACTATAGCCTTATTAGGACCTTAGCTACATTTCTGGAGCTTCATTGGTCCACTCAGGTGGGTGGTTGGGAGAGTTAGGACAATACCAGCATTCTTGTGGTCACTCCCGGGGGGGAGGGGGGGGTGGGGTACGGCTTGGGCTGAGGGCCCAGCCTTGCAAGACAAGATAGAGGAGAGGGAGAAGAGTATGTCTCTGCTTCGTCCTTGAAGAGGGAGGAGGGTGTATTTCTGCTTAGTTCTTTCAAGTTCCGTTCTGTCCCTTCATTCCCCCCTTGTCTTGGAACTTCCGGCTCAATCATGAGACGGACTGAACTATTAACTGAATTACTTTTATACATTCCTTGACAAATTGGACTAGTCTGTTGATAATGCAAGGGCCAATAGTCAACAGCATCAGGAGGGTTACAAGGGGTCCGCCGAGGTCCGCTGTCTTCTTGAGGGTGATCTGCAGCGGGTGTGTCTAGTCAGAGGTCACCTTCCAGTCAGGCTCCCTGCTGTCCTGGGCACAGAAGGAGCTGGGCTTGTGACCTGGCAGAGACAAACTATAACAAATGGTTTGGTGGAAGGGAAAGAAGCTTTAACAACTTCTATTGAAATAGGATTTTTCTTCTTAAAATTCCTCTATGGCTATCAAAAAGCCAAATCAAGACCAATTTATCTACTGTATTCAATTTGGCCTGATGTTTGCATAAACACAACAAGAATGGTAACTGACTACCTTTGCTGGAATTTCATGATTGAATCTTAATGTGCCCCGTAGGGCCAGGAAGCCAAGCCATCCAGCTGCCATCAGGCCTGCCTGCAGTATCTGCTGTGTTAGGTGAATCCCTCACCTGTAGCAACTCCACCTGAGCCCATGCTCTAGGCTTTAAGGCCCATCTCAGTAGCCCTCCTACTCGTTGCAGCCCAGAGTGTGTGGGGGTTCCGCAGGGATGCAGAGGCATCCTTATTGCTCCCCTTCTACTCTGACCAACCGCCAGTGATGGTAGGGCATGGGCCTGACGCTCCAGCGCTAGCTATCTTCAGGGCTCCCAAGCAGGATACCAGGCTTTTCCTGTGGCACTTTTTTTGGCTTCAAGTCTTCAGAGCTCAGACAGGTTTCTTTAAAACATGATACTCCAGTCAAAGTTTCCGGTTAATAAAATCACTACTGAAAACCGGTCTTATTGATTTCATGCAAATAAATGTATTGCCATGACTTATTTAGCATTGCCAAATTGCAGAGGAATTATATAAGGAGAAAAACATACTGATCTGCTCTAAGATCTTCTGATTTTTCTTGTTAGTTCTTTCTCATGGACTCTTCAGAGTTATAACAAAACAGTAACTGCTGGATTTCTTTTATCAGTTCTTTCTAAGTACTTTGGCATAACTATTTACCCTCTGTTTAGTGAGGTAGAATGTAAGTTATTTACTCTTTCTGACTTACTGGCCTGTACCATTTGATTCATTTTCTTTTAACATTTCTTTTTTTTATCATGTACACAACTTTTATAAATTTTATACTTTCAAACCAGCCTTTAAACCTTCTTTCTATGTTCTTTAGAAATGCATAACCATGCCTCAGGCCTTCTATTCCAAACAGGCTTTTCCCAGTTTTCTACAGTTGAGGTTTTGTGCCACCTCTGACATGGGCATGGTCACACAGGCCTACAAGATAGTATACAGGCTGCCAACTGTCAACTGTCTCTCGATAGAGACTAAAACCTGATGGGTATTCTCCTTTGCCCAGTTGGGCACCTGCCCTCTTGGCAGCTAGACACCCTTTACTTTTGGAGTTCACCCCACATAGTCCCCTTCCAGGACAGCTAACACATAGCTATAGCAATGTTCCTCAGTGTGGGAGACTGGACATTTGCCAGTTACAGCTACATTTAAACCTGTAAGAGAATTGAAGGTTAATACAACACATTAATACAATGAAACATAATATTGGCATCATGGCCTCTTCAGGCAGTCAAATCCTCCGCTACTAAACATGAGATATGGTAGGGCTATACAAACATTTTAGGGAGGTGACTAAAGTCCACTCTTTGACCTTTCTATATAAGGTAAAATTGTCCTTGTCTTTCTAAAGCCATGTTTATGAAGATGCAGGCATCATCTGAGTCTATTATACAATTTTCTGCAGGTATAGTCCTTTTCAAGTTGGGGTGAGTCCTGGGGTCGTGAACTTTTTTACCCACATCGAGTCCCCAGGCTGGAAAGGATGTACAGAGTCCGAGGTGGCACTGGCAGGGCATCTCGAACAAGCTTAAGGGTGGCTTGTAATTTCTGTAAGAGATCACGTCCAAGTAAGGGGTACAGGCATTCTGGCATGACTAGAAACGAATGAGTTACCGTGTTCTTTCTGAGGTCCACAGTCCTCTTTGATGTCCAAGGAAAAAGGCAGTTTGTCTGGTGGCTTCTAGAACTGGTGTCTTTTTAGATGTTACTTGTCCCATTGGCTCTGTCAAGACTGAATAGCCTGCTCCAGAATACACCAGGAAACTAACCTAGGGTTTTATTTATCTTACAAATATTTATACCTAAGTAGATATATAAATATCAAATAAACATTTACATTTACACCTTTTTAGTGAACAAGTACTTTTACAGTCTTGGGAATTTTGGCAGATAACAGAAACACTGCCCAAGTCCCCTGATGGGGGCCTGACAAGAACAGATGTGGGGTCCTTTGGCTGGGGGGTATAAAGTCTTCATTCTTTCTCTCTCGGCACTGCTAAGGACAGGATCATTGGAGAGGTCTCTTCACCTAGGCAAGGCTGTGCTGAGCCATCTGGGGTAAAAGTGGTTTCTGAGGAATTCATGAACCACCTGATGGCCGCCTAACTGACATCGGCGGGGGTGGCAGAACAGTCTGCAGCTGTGGTACCGTACCTGTAGCTCCAATAATGGTGACTTCCTGTCCTGAGAGGGGAGCTACCTTCTGAGTAACTACCGAGCGCTCTGCCGCTGCATCAATCATACAGTTCCCAGTCTGGCCCCCAATCTTCATTTTGACCATCGGCTCATGGGGGCCCAGTTGGAAAAAGCCCAATCTGTCCTAGTCAGAGTCAGCTGTTGCCAGTCCAAGGAGGTCCGCCTCAGGCGGCTCTGGCCAATAGCGGCTGGGTGGTTTGGATGGCCTTGCCAGCTTCTTCTGGCCTTTACTCTGTCCCTTCTTACACATGCAGAACTGGACCCAAGGCAGCGAGGTTTGAGCAATTTTAAAATTCCTTAACATACATTTTATCATTTATGTTGCAGGGAGGGACCGGGTTGGCTCCTCCTGAATAAAGGAACTAATCAAAATAAGGCTTATTTTTTAACTTCATTTGTCCCTGGGTGTGGACAACAAATGACACTAATCAGATTGACATAAACGATTTAACCTTTGTTTTAGGGAGGCAAATGCAAAGCATTTACTCCCAAGTGTCATTGGTTTAGGGAAGATAGGATTTCTGCTCAGTTTCCCTATTTTACTTGTTCCAGCTTACTGGTTTATCATGCATTCAATTTTTTTAAAATGTATTCTGGCACAGGAGAAAGTTGTTTTGCTGTACAAGGTAGCTTAACCCCTATATAACTGGGCTTGGACCTCTTCCCAGCAAACTGCAGTCTATAAGTTCAATATGCAGCCTCCGGTTTTTCTACCCCAACGAGGTTTCGGCCAGTCTGAGTCAGACTCCTCCTCTCTTGGAGAATTTCAAAGTCCTGATAGCTCCCAGGTCCAGGGAGAGTGCTTTTTTGTTAACCCTTAGGGCCCTGCTTTTTGCCTTTTTACCAGTTCCCTTTGTGGCAGAGCAGCAACCAGGCCTCTTTCAAGGGAGTGCACTGGAAGGAGATATTAACCCCTCCTCTTCCAGCCTAGGGTCTCCCAGGGGCCCAGCCAGAGCGTCCCCCAGCAAATCCCGGAAGCCGCTGCCCTTTTGCAGTGGTATGGACTCAAGCAGGGGTTCACTGGATGTAGCTGGCAGCGAAGCGCTCACTGGCTTCTGCCTGCAGCTGCTCACGCCCACAAGCTCTGCCCCGCAGCACTCGCCGCACCATCAGCTCCAGCACCTCGGTGTTCTCCAGCTTAGCCTGCACCTCGGTGCCCGCCAGCAGCTGCTGCAGCTCCTGTAGGCTCTCCTTGACTGCGCGCACACCTCTTCTCCACCAGGGGCTTCCGGGCCTTGTGGGCAGCTCAGGCATTCAGCTCCCCCCCCCCCCTTCTTTGACCTGGCTCTCAGGGGCTGAGTCTACCTGGCAAACAGTTCTAAATCACCAGGGGGGCTGTGGATTCTAGCTTTGTTCCTCCTCCGCTTTTCTAGCGGGAGTTTAGTTGTTTGTTCGTTTTTGTTATTCTTAGAAACCTTAATCCTTTAATGATTACCAAAGGTGAACATTCAGCAATTTTAGATTAATATTTATGAACATATTTTAAATGTACTTTTACTCTTAAGATATATCTAGACCTTTTGTGATAAAACTAAGAACAGGTATTGGTCTGATTCAGCATTGGAGGGGTTAAAAGAATAAACCAGGGCAGAGAAAGACTGTGCTTACAATTATTTTTTGTAACCTTGAAGTTCATTGATAAGACCTGTTAGGTTTGCAGCCAGCAGCATAACTGCCAACCCCCCCCCCCTGCCCCGCCCCACTTCTCTCAGCCCAGGCTGCTTTTCCTCACAGATTTTTTTTTTCTTTTACTCTTTTATAAGCAATCTCAGAACTAAGCAATCTTGGAATTACAGCGATTTACAACCCAGGTAAGAGCAACTGATAGACAGAAATTTATATTAACTAAGTGGGCTGATTCCTTCTGTAGTGGCGAGCAAAAGACTCTGAGAACTGCTAGAGATTCTTGCAGCCCACCGCGGGTCCAGTCCAAACGTTCAGCCAGATGAATTAACAGAAATGCAAAATAAATCAAAGTAACTTTCACTTTACACAGACTAGTAATGAGCAGCCAAAATAGATAAACACTCGTATTCACACTTTCAGTAGACTAGCCCAGACTGGAGCTGAGCAGATAAACAAAACAATGCCCAACTCCCAAGACGGGCGTGGGGGCACTCCTGGCACCCATGTCCCAGAACAGAATTCTTGACCAACGTTTTGGTGAGAACCTACCGGAGGAGTTAAGACTGCGTCCAGTCCCCCCTCTTGGTAGCAAATTGGCTAGTTCCACACAAACAAACAGCTGTTCACTCATGCTTCCTCAGTGTTTTAGCATTCATTTTAATTTTACAATCTCTATTGTATTCCTTTAAAAAAATTTTTTTTAACATGTAATTAAGAACAGCAGGTTTACTTTGTCCCAACCTCATGATGATCGGTGACGAGAGACAGACAAGGGAGGGGTGACCTGTTTTCACAGATTTTCACTCAGGTACCCGCCTGACCAAAGTTGTGGAGCCACACAAAGGAGAGGAGAGGGCAGGCCCCCTCCCTCCACACTCGCACACTTTCACCAGACATTCATTCAGCAAAGGCATTTAGCTACCACAACACACAGTTTTTCTCAATCAGTAACATTTTTAAGAATAACCTTCAAAAATGCAAGACATAAGTTTTTTTATCATTTGAATTCAGTAAGCTTCAAGGTCCCAAGTTCTCAGCAGTTCTGGAAAACCACACCCGAGGCTGGCAAGCAGGTTTGACCCAGCCCTTGACTTTAAAACGACCATAATGCTTAAAGGAGTAGTTTGAGTCTGTCCCATAGCGTCCGTCCAGTGAGTCCACAAAATCAAACAAAAGAACACAGACACCAAACAAACAGACACCTAAGAACAGCCTTCCGACCCCGTGGAAGAAAAACTGAAAAAAAGCCAGATGGGGCTTTTACACCCCGCCAGATGGGGCTTTTACACCCCGCCAGATGGGGCTTTTACACCCCGCCAGATGGGGCTTCAAGGGGTCCCTAGACTCCTCCTGCCCGAGATCTGCCAGTGCGTCCACTTAGATCTTATCAGGCCAGATTGCAGAAGCGAGCTCGCATAGGACAGAACGGACAACACATAGACACTTACCGCGGACAGCAGACTCTCAGAGTGGGATCCTTCGTGGGTTTTTCTTGGGGATCCCGGATGAGCCCCCAAAATGTTATGCCCAGAGTTTGGGGTCCCCAATAATCCACCACCAGGGAGCCTCCTCTGATGCAAAAGCAACGAGTCTTTATTGATCAATTCTAGAATTGGCTCCCAGCCTCCATCCGGCGCAGCGGTGAGGCGAGAGCGCATGTCCCAGGAGAACAAAGGTTATATAGGGCTAGCTATTTGGGGTGGGCTTTAGGGGTGACGTGAGTTACAGAGATTGGTCAGGGTTTTACAGCATAAGGGTCAGGAAGTGACCATCACATTCTGAAGGTTGGAGCCGTCCTCCACTATAGCCTTATTAGGACTTTAGCTACATTTCTGGAGCTTCATTGGTCCACTCAGGTGGGTGGTTGGGAGAGTTAGGACAATACCAGCATTCTTGTGGTCACTCTCGGGGGGGGGGGGGGGTACGGCTTGGTCTGAGGGCCCAGCCTTGCAAGACAAGATAGAGGAGAGGGAGAAGAGTATGTCTCTGCTTTGTTCCTTGAAGAGGGAGGAGGGTGTATTTCTGCTTAGTTCTTTCAAGTTCCGTTCTGTCCCTTCAGCCACTTCATAATACTAAAGGGATCAATACAACAAGAAGATATAACCCTGGTAAACATATATGCACACAATGCAGGAGCACCCAAATACATGAAAAAACTCCTGGAAGATATCAAAGGAGACATCGACAACAATACAATCATAGTAGGGGACTTTAATACACCACTGACATCACTGTATAAATACTCTAGACAAACAATCAACAAAGAAACAGCAATCCAAAATGACTCACTAGATCAGATGGACTTAATTGACATCTTCAGAACACTTCACCCCACAGCCACGGAGTATACATTCTACTCAAGTGCTCATGGGACAGATTAAAAAATAGACCACATATTGGGCCACAAACAAAGTCTCCCCAAATTCAAGAAGATTGAAATCATAAAAAGCATCTTCTCAGACCATGATGGCATAATATTAGAAATAAATTACAATAAAAACAACCCAAAATACTCAAACACTTGGAAGCTGAATAGCACGTTATTAAATATTGATTGGGTTACCAATGAGATCAAAGAAGAAATTAAACATCCTGGAAACTAATGACAATGAAAACACCACAATCCAAAACCTATGGGACACAATGAAAGCAGTCCTGAGAGGGAAGTTTATAGCTCTACAGGCCTATCTCAAAAAACATGAAAAAATTGTAGTAAATCATCTAACGCTACAACTCAAAGAATTTGAAAGAGAGCAACAAGAATACCCCAGAGTGAGAAGAAGGAAGGAGATAATAAAGATTAGAGCAGAAATAAATGACATAGAGAACAAAAAAACAATACAGAAAATCAATGAAACCAAGTGCTGGTTCTTTGAAAGGATAAACAAGATTGACAAACCTCTAGCGAGGCTCACCAAGAAGCAAAGAGAGAGGACCCAAATCAACAAAATCAGACATGATAGAGGCAAAATAACAACAGACCACACAGAAATACAAATGATTGTTAAAAAATACTATGGACATCTCTACTCCAACAAACTAGACACCCTGGAAAAAATGGTAAAATTCCTGGAAAAATACAACATTCCAAAACTCAATCAGATAGAATCTAAAAATCTCAATAGGAGAATAACTATGGAATAAATTGAAGCAGTCATCAAAAAGCTTCCAGCAAACAAAAGCCCAGGACCAGACGGCTTCACAGGGGAGTTTTACCAAACATTCAAGGAAGAACTAAAACCTATCCTCCTCAGACTACTACAAAAAAATTCAAGAGGAAGGAACACTTCCAAGCTCATTCTATGAAGCCATCATCACCGTAATACCAAAACCAGGTAAAGACAACACAATGAAAGAGAATTACAGGCCAATATCCCTCATGAACATAGATGCCAAAATCCTCAACAAAATCTTAGCAAATCAGATCCAGCAGTACATCAGAAAGATCATACACCATGACCAATTAGGATTTATCCCAGGGATGCAAGGATGGTACAATATCCGCAAATCTATAAACGTGATACATCACATAAACAAACTGAAAATAAAAAACCACATGGTCATATCAATTGATGCAGAAAAAGCATTTGACAAAATCCAACACCCACTTTGATAAAAACTCTCAGCAATGTGGGAGTAGAAGGATCATAACTCAATATAATAAAAGCCATATATGACAGGCCCACAGCCAGCATCATACTCAATGGACAAAAACTAACACCACTTCCCCTAAGAACAGGAACAAGACAGGGATGCCCACTCTCGCCACTCCTGTTCAACATAGTACTGGAAGTATTAGCCATTGCAATTAGACAAGAAGAAGAAATAAAAGGCATCGAAATTGGAAAAGAGGAAGTAAAACTGTCCTTATTTGCAGACGACATGATATTATACATACAAAACCCTAGAGACTCCATCAAAAAGCTACTCGACTTGTCGAAACCGGTTTGGCTCGGTGGATAGAGCGTCAGCCTGCAGACTGAGAGGTCCCAGGTTCGATTCTGGTCAAGGGCATGTACCTGGGTTGTGGGCACATCCCCAGTGGGGGATGTGCAGGAGGCAGCTGATAGATGTTTCTCTCTCATCGATGTTTCTAACTCTCTATCTCTCTCCCTTCCTCTCTATAAAAAATCAATAAAATATATTAATAAAAAAACTACTAGACTTAATACATGAATTTGGCAATGTAGCAGGATACAAATTAACCCCAAGAAATATGAGGCATTTCTATACACCAATAGTGAACTTTCAGAAAGAGAGATTATAAAAACAATCCCATTTACCATCACACCAAAAAAATTAAGCTACCTAGGAATAAACTTAACTAAGGAGGTAAAAGACCTCTACTCAGAAAACTACAGGAAATTGAAAAAAGAGATAGAGGAAGACATAAACAGATGGAAGAACATACCGTGTTCATGGATTGGTAGAATCAACACCACTAAAATGTCCATACTACCCAAAGCAATCTACAAATTCAACGCACTTCCAATTAAAATACCAACAACATACTTCACAGATCTAAAACGAACTCTCCAAAAATTCATCTGGAATAAAAAAAGACCCCGAATAGCTGCAGCAATTCTGAGAAAGAAGAACAAAGTAGGTGGGATCTCAATACCAGATATCAAGCTGTATTACAAAGCCACTGTTCTCAAAACCGCCTGGTACTGGCACAAGAACAGACATATAGATCAATGGAATAGAATAGAGAGCCCAGAAATCAGCCCCAACCAATACGTTCAATTAATATTTGACCAAGGAGGCAAGAACATACAATGGAGCCAGGATAGTCTCTTCAATAAATGGTGTTGGGAAAATTGGACAGATATATGCAAGAAAATGAAACTAGACCACCAACTTACACCATACACAAAAATAAAATGAAAATGGATAAAGGACTTAAATGTAAGACAGGAAACCATAAAAATTCTAGAGGAATCCAAAGGCAACAAAATCTCAGACATATGCCAAAGCAATTTCTTCACTGATACAACTCCTATGGCACTTGAAACTAAAGAGAAAATGAACAAATGGGACTACATCAAAATAAAAAGTTTCTGCACAGCAAAAGAAACCATCAACAAAACAACAAGAAAACCCACTGTGTGGGAAAACATATTTGCCAATGTCATATATGATAAGGGCCTAATCTCCAAAATTTATAGGGAACTCATACAACTCAACAGAAGGAAGATAAACAATCCAATCAAAAAATGGGCAAAGGACCTAAACAGACACCTTTCAAAAGAGGACATTCAGAAATCCAAGAGACATATGAAAACATGCTCAAAGTCACTAATCAACCGAGAGATGCAAATCAAAACAACAATGAGGTACCATCTCACACCTGTCAGACTGGCCATCCTCAACAAATCAACAAACGACAAGTGCTGGAGAAAATGTGCAGAAAAAGGAACCCTTGTGCACTGCTGGTGGGAATGCAGACTAGTGCAACCACTATTGAAGACAGTATAGAGTTTCCTCAAAAAACAAAAATGGAACTCCCATTTGACCCTGTGATCCCCCTTCTAGGAATATATCCCAAGAAACCAGAAACACCAATCAGAAAGGATATATGCACCCCTATGTTCATAGCAGCACAATTCACCATAGCTAAGATCTGGAAACAGCCTAAGTGCCCATCCATAGATGAATGGATTAGAAAACTGTGGTACATCTACACGATGGAATACGATGCTTCTGTAAAAAAGAAGGAACTCTTCCCATTTGCAATGGCATGGATGGAACTGGAGAGCATTATGCTAAGTGAAATAAGTCAGTCAATGAAGGAAAAATACACATGATCTCACTCATTTATGGATAATTAAGACCATTATATACTGATGAGCAAAAATAGAGACAGAGGTAGAGCAACATCTAACAGACTGTCAAACTACAGCAAGAAGGCTGGTGAGGGTTGGGGGCGTGGGTAAGAGATCAACCGAAGGACAAGTATGCATGTATATAAGCATAACCATTGGACACAAGACACTGGGGGGTATGGGAGGCTAAGGGAAGGTCAAGGGGAGGAAAAAAAAAGGAGACATAAATAATACTCTGTGTAATACTTTAAGCAATAAAAAAAAAAAATTTAAAAAGAAAAAAATGTATTTCCTCTAAAAAAAAAAAAGTCTTGAAAAAAATATGTCACGTTATGAGTACTGCTTGCCTCTACAAGGATGCAGAGAGAAAAGGAAACCCTTCTGCATTTTTGGTGGGAATCAAAATGGTACAGCCAGTATGGAAAATGGTATAGAGGTTCCTAAAACAATTAAAAATAGAACTACGATCTGATGCAGCAATTTTACTTTTAAAGAAAACAGAAAAAAAAGACTGGAAGAAAATATGTCATGTTATTAGTGCTTGCTTCTGGGTGGTGCAATAATGAGTAGGTTTTTCTCTACGTGTGTGTTTATTTTTTTCTAGAAAATATATAGCCCAATTAAAAAATTGGCAAAGGACCTGTATAGGTATTTTGCAAGAAGACATACAAAAGGCCAACAGGTACATGAAGAGGTATTAAACATCACTAATCACCAATGACCTATAAATAAAACCACAATATCATCTCACACCTACTGGAATGATTATTATTACAAAGACAAAAAGCAAGTGTTGACAAGGATGTAGAGAAAAGGAAACCCTTCTTCATTTTTGGTGAGAATCTAAACTGGTACAGCAAGTTTGGAAAAAAGTATGGAGTTCCTCAAAATATTAAAAATGGAACTACCATCTAATCCAGCAATTTTATATATATATATATATATATATATATATATACTAATAAAAGAGAAACATGGCGATTGGCGTACGACCGCTACCCTTTTCATTGGCTAATCAGTGAGATATGCAAATTAACTGTCAGCCAAGATGACGGCCGGCAGCCAGGCAGCTTGAAACTAACATGAGGCTTGCTTGCCTCAGTGACGGAGGATCGTTGGAGGAAACCAACGTTCCCCGCCTGCCGCTGCAGGCCTCTGAGTGGGCAGTTTAAGAAACATTGTAACAAATACCGCCGGACTTCAGCCAGCAGATTCGCAACATTGTAAGCAAAGGCCAGAAACCTACTTTCAGCCGTGGAGGCCTAAGAGCTGGAGCCAAGCCTCAAGGTAAAGCTGTCTCAGAATAAAAAAGAAAAAAAAAAGAAAAAAAGGAGCGGTTGGGAACTTCAGTCACTCCTAGCCTGAAAACAGCCCTTAGCCCCTCAGCCAGACTGGCCAGGCACCCCAGTGGGGACCCCCACCCTGATCCAGGACACCCTTCAGGGCAAACCAGCCGGCCCCACCCATGCACCAGGCCTCTACCCTATATAGTAAAAGGGTAATATGCCTCCCGGAACCGGGATCAGTGTGACAGGGGGCAGCGCCCAAACCCCCTGTTTGCCCTGCGGCTCTGTGTGTGACAGGGGGCGGGGCCCCAACCGCCTGAGCAGCCCTGCTCTGTGCCTGATAGGGGGGAGCTCCCCCCCCCACGGGCCCTGCTCTGTGTATGATGGGGTAGAGCCATAACCTCCCCATCGGCCCTGCCCTGAGTGTGAGATTGGCGGGCCCCCACCCCCTGATTGGCCCTGCTCTGTGGGTGACGGGGGCAGTGCCCCAACCTCCTGATTGGTCCTGCTCTGTGCGTGACGGGGGTGGCGCCGCAACCTCCCCATCGACCCTGCTTTGAGTGTGACAGGTGACGGTGCCCCAACCCCCCATTGGCCCTACCCTGAGCGGGACTGAGGGTGGCATCACAACCTCCCAATCTGCCCTGCTCTGTGCATGACGGGGCGGCACCCCAACTCCCCAATCGGCCCTGCTCTGAGCCCAACCAGGGGCTGCACCTAGGGATTGGGCCTGCCCTCTGCCACCTGGGAGCAGGCCTAAGCCAGCAGGTCGTTATCTCCCGAGGGGTCCCAGACTGCAAGAGGGCACAGGCCGGGCTAAGGGAACCCCCCTCACCCCCGAGTGCACAAATTTTTATCCACCGGGCCTCTAGTATATATTTATATAGATAGATATAGATATAGATATAGATATAGATATAGATATAGATATAGATATAGATAAAGATATCCAAAGGAAATAAAATCGGTATCTTGAAAAGAAACATGTTCATTGCAGAATTATTCACAAGAATCAGGATATGGAATCAACGTGTTTGTTAAAATATGAATGAAGAAAATGTGGTATATACATATAGAATGAAATATTCATGAGCCTTTAAAAAAAGAAAGAAATTCAGCTGTTTATAACAACATGGGTTAAATTGAAGGACATTATTTTAACAAAAATAAGGAAGGCATAGAAAGACAGATACAGAATGTTCACACTTACATGTGGAAATAAAATGCAGAACTCATATAAACATAGAATAAAATGGTATTTGCCAGAGGTTGAGGGAGGAGCAAATGAGGAGATGTTAGTTAAAGGGTACAAAGTTTCAGTTATGCAGTATGCATAAATTCTCAAAATTTAATGCAAAGCATGGTGACTATAGTTAATAGTACTGTACTATATACTTGAAATTTGCTAAAAGAATAGATCTTAAATTTAATCTCATGACAAAAAATAAATAACTATGTGAGGTGATGGATATGCTAATTAGCTTGATTATGGCAATCATTTCACAATATATACATATAACAAAACATCATATTTTACACCACAAATACATGTAATTTTCACAAATCAACTATACCTCAATAAAGCTGAAAAATATTTTTTTTAAATTAAAAAACGGATAAACTTTAAATCAGACAGAATGTACCTCAAATTCCAGCTCTACCACTTATTGGCTTATGTGAGCTTGAGTGAGTCATTTTGAGTCTCATTTTTTTCACCTGAACATGGAGAATTTAAGAATAGTTACTGTCTTATAGGGATGTTATGAGGTTCAATTAGATAATGTATGCAATGTGCTTAACATGGTTCCTTGTGCATTCTGTTAGCATTCACTAAGTGTTATACATGTTTATTATTCTGTATTTTACAAAATTTCCATAATGAAAATGAATTTTTAATACTCAGGAAAAATATTTAAATTATTAAAAATGAATTTTAAAATAAATTGCTACATCACAGCCCTGAAGTAAGCACAACTGTTGGTAAATCCTGGTGACAAATAGGCTCCATGTTCATGTTAATTAGCATGGGGCTAGTTGAAAAAGCCTTTGAAGTTCTCCTCAGCACCATGTCCTCTCCCTCAACCTGGTCTTCCACACATTGGCCTTCCTCAAAAGGCTTGTTTGTAGTATGGTATGTTTTTACTTCCTCTGAAGAGAAGCCAGAATGACTTCTCCCTGGCTTCTGGATGCAAGCTGAAGTGCTCTGTGCTTTTCATATTTCTCAGTGTAGGTCACACCACCGACATCATTTATAAAAAGTGAAAAAGTGAGGGTATCCAAGTTGGCAGCAGAGTAGATGGAAGTTATACTCACCTCCTCCTAGGACAAAATCAAAACTAAATTATAGAACAATCAACCTGAATAACCAACTAACGATCAGTTGAATGGAAGTCTGATAACCAAGGATTTGCAGAAGTCGTCACACTGAGACTGAAATGAAGGGCAGAGGTGAAAAGGGCTGACCCTAGACCCAAACACAGTAGCTGAGAATCAGGAAGGATATCTTAGTTGCAAAGGTCCTTCCTTAAAAGGAAGTGTGTCCATCCCAAGCCAAGCTCCCCAGCCTAGAGTGCCAGTGTTGGGAAGAGGGGCCCACACAACATTTGGCTATGAAAATCATTGAAGAGTGCATCCACCAGGGTGAGATGGGAATATGTTAGAAACCCAGGCACCCTCTTAAAGGGTCAGTGCACAAATCCTAGTCCTGGGTTCTGGCGGAGGGACAGCAGCCCAGAGTGGAACATCTGTATGCCCTCACGGGAAAGTGTCTATTTATGTGTGGTTAGCCACCCACTGCCAATACTATCATGAGAGTACACCAAGGAATGCAGAGGGCTGATGGACCTTAGGCATTAGCAGGCCTAACACCAAGCACCATTGTTCATTTTGAGATAGTGGTGGCTCAAAGCAACTTCCTGACATAATAGCCTCATAGTAAATGATTATTGGACCTTACTGATCTTTATTGACCTTAGAGATGGTCTGTCTTCTACCTGTTTGCTGTGCTTTACTGGGGGCAAGATGTGTATCTAAAGCTGAATAAAAAGCAGATAAGGCAAGGTTTCAGTGTGCTTCTCCAAGAGAGAGGTCTCCACCAGGCCCCCCATGCCTTCTAAATTCATATTTCTTGTATAGTATTTTAATTTGTGCGTTGGCCCCTCCTCAGATCCTGAACCCTAGCCGTGCAGGTTGCGGCATTCATGGATAGGAAAAATTGACATAGTTAAACTGGTCAGTTCACTTAAAGTAATATACAGATTTAATGCAATCCCCATCAAAATACCAATGATATCTTTGAAAGAAATAGAACAAAAAATCATTAAATTTGTATGGAACCTCGAAATACCCCAAATAATAATAATAATAATAATAATAATAATAATAATAATAATAATCAGGAAAAAAAGAATGAAGATTCAAGTATCATATTCCCTCATTTCAGATTGTAATAAAAAGCTTGATTACCTGTGCAGTATATGGGAAACTGTGGAAAACAATATGGAATTTCCTCTAAAAATTAAAAATGGAACTCCCATTTGACCCAGTGATCCTACTTCTGGAAATATGTCCTAATCATCCTGAAACACCAAACAGAAAAAAAAAAAAAATATATGCACCCTTATGTTCCTAGCAGCATTATTTACAATAGCTAAGATCTACAAACAGCCCAAATGCCCATCAGTAGGTGTGTGAATAAAAAATATGTGGTGCAATTACACAATGGAATAATACAAAGAACTCTTACCCTTCATGATGGCATGGATGGACCTAGAGATTATTATGAAAAACAAAGTAAGCCAGTCAGAGAAAGACAAATGTCACATGATAGCACTTATATGTGAAATCTAATGAACAAAATAAATAGACAAACAAAATAGGACTAGAGGCATGAACACTTGGAACAGACTGACAGATCTCAGAGGGGAGGGGTGTTGGAGGGATGGGAAGATTATATATATATATATATCTATATATCTATATATCTATATATCTATATATCTATATATCTATATATATATATATATATATATATATATCTCCTATCTAATAAAAGAGAAACATGGTAATTAGCCGTACCTCCGCTACCCTTCCCATTGGCTAATCAGGGTGATATGCAAATTAACTGCCAACTAAGATGGCGGCTAATTTGCATACTGCAGGCAGGATGGAACAGCGCCATCCTGCTGCAGGCAGGATGGGACAGCGCCATCCTGCCTGCCCCTCTGCCATCCGGGCCTGCTCTCTGTGACCAGGGCTGGCGGGCGTGACCGCAGCGGTCCACCACTGGCCAAGCCCCCAACTGGCTCTCCCGCCAGGAGATCAGGGCTGGCGGGGCAGCTGCAGCAGTCCTCCCGCAGTCACGCCCCCAACCTGGTCTCCCACCGGGAGATCGGGGCTGGCGGGGGCGACTGCAGCAGTCTGTCCGCTGTCACGCCCCCAACAGGCTCTCCCGCGGGGAATCGGGACAACAGTCACACCCCCAACTGGCCCTCCCACAGGAGATCCCGGCTGGCTGCAATTCACCACCAGTCACTCCCCCAACCGGCCCTCCAGTGTTTGACCCAGGCTTCCGGGGACAGTGTGGCTCTCTGTCACCCCAGCTTCCTCATCACAGCTGAGGAAAGTGACAGCAGGGAGGACGAAGTCCCACCCCCACAGACTCAGCCAGAATCAGCCATTAGTCACACAGCTCTCAGTGGCCTGACAGGCAGGACTCTCATTCTCCTGCATGTCAGATGGTGTCAGTAGACAGGTAGGACAATGTCCAAAGATAAACGGTTGATACAAGGTAGCTCTGTAGCCAAAAAGTGCCGGCGTTATCGACAGAAAATGTCTGCAGAGCAACGTGCGTCTGATCTTGAAAGAAGGCGATGTCTGCAACAGAATGTATCTGAAGAGCAACTACTGGAAAAACATCACTCTGAAGCTGAAAGACTGAGGTGTCATTGACAGAAAATGTCTAAAGACCAACGTGCCTTTGAAAGGGAAAGAAGGCAGTGGCGACGACAAAATATGTCTAGAGAACAGTCATCAACAAGTACTACCAATACCGGTAGGAACTGCCTTCTCAGCAAAAGTGGAGTACATGAGGATGCAATCCTCGAACATAGTTGTGGTGGAATGACGGTTCGATGTGAATTTTGCCTATCCCTAAATTTCTCTGATGAAAAACCATCCAATGGGAAATTTACTTGATGTTGTAGCAAAGGGAAGGTCTGTCCAAATGATATACATTTTCCAGATTACCCGGCATATTTAAAAAGATTAATGACAAACGAAGATTCTGATAGTAAAAATTTCATGGAAAATATTTGATCCATAAATAGTTCTTTCGCTTTTGCTTCCATGGGTGCTAATATTGCATCACCATCAGGACATGGGCCATACTGTTTTAGAATACACGGACAAGTTTATCACCGTACTGGAACTTTACACCCTTCAGATGGTGTTTCTCAGAAGTTTGCTCAACTCTATATTTTGGATACAGCTGAAGCTACAAGTAAAAGACTAGCAATGCCAGAAAACCAGGGCTGCTCAGAAAGACTCATGATCAACATCAACAACCTCATGCATGAAATAAATGAATTAACAAAATCATACAAGATGCTACATGAGGTAGAAAAGGAAGCCCAATCTGAAGCAGCAGCAAAAGGTATTGCTCCCACAGAGGTAACAATGGCAATTAAATATGATCGTAACAGTGACCCAGGTAGATATAATTCTCCCCGTGTAACTGAGGTTGCTGTCATATTCATAAATGAAGATGGAAACCTCCTTTTGAAAGGGACTTGCTCATTCATTGTAAACCAGATCCTAATAATCCAAGTGCCACTAAAATGAAACAAATCAATATCCTGTTTCCTACATTAGATGCAATGACATATCCTATTCTTTTCCCACATGGTGATAAAGGCTGGGGAACAGATAATGCATTAAGACTCAGAGACAACAGTGTAGTCGACAATAATACTAGACAAAATATAAGGACACGAGTCACCCAAATGCAGTATTATGGATTTCATCTCTCTGTGAGGGACACGTTCAATCCTATTTTAAATGAAGGAAAATTAAGTCAACAGTTTATTGTGGATTCGTATTCAAAAATGTAGGCCAATCGGATACATTTCATCAAAGCAAACCAATCTAAGTTGAGAGTTGAAAAATATAGTGGTTTGATGGATTATCTCAAATCTAGATCTGAAAATGACAATGTGCCGATTGGTAAAATGATAATAATTCCGTCATCTTTTGAGGGTAGTCCCAGAAATATGCAGCAGCGATATCAGGATGCTATGGCAATTGTAACTACCTATGGTAAGCCCAATTTATTTATAACCATTACATGCAACCCCAAATGGGCAGATATTACAAACAATTTACAACGCTGGCAAAAAGTTGAAAAAAGACCTGACTTGGTAGCCAGAGTTTTTAATATTAAGCTGAACGCTCTTTTAAATGATATATGTAAATTCCATTTATTTGGCAAAGTAATAGCTAAGATTCATGTTATTGAATTTCAGAAACGTGGACTGCCTCACGCTCACATATTATTGATATTAGATAATGAGTCCAAATTACGTTCAGAAGATGACATTGACCGTATAGTTAAGGCAGAAATTCCAGATGAGAACCAGTGTCCTCGACTTTTTCAAATTGTAAAAACAAATATGGTACATGGACCATGTGGAATGCAAAATCCAAGTAGTCTATGTATGGAAAATGGAAAATGTTCAAAGGGATATCCAAAAGAATTTCAAAATGCGACCATTGGAAATATTAATGGATATCCCAAATACAAACGAAGATCTGGTAGCACCATTTCTATTGGAAATAAAATTGTCGATAATACTTGGATTGTCCCTTATAACCCGTATTTGTGCCTCAAGTATAACTGTCATATAAATGTTGAAGTCTGTGCATCAATTAGAAGTGTCAAGTATCTATTTAAATACATCTATAAAGGGCACGACTGTGCAAATATTCAAATTTCTGAGAAAAATATTATCAATCATGACGAAGTACAGGACTTCATTGACTCCAGGTATGTGAGCACTCCTGAGGCTGTTTGGAGACTTTTTGGAATGCAAATGCATGACCAATCTCATGCAATCACAAGATTAGCTATTCATTTGCCAAATGATCAGAATTTATATTTTCATGCAGATGATTTTGCTGAAGTTTTAGATAGGGCTAAAAGGCATAACTCGACTTTGATGGCTTGGTTCTTATTGAATAGAGAAGGGAATTAATTAGGAGAAATATTTTAATATTGCCATTTGCCCTTTCTCTATAATAGAAGTGTCAGAGATGAAAGAAAATTACTAAATTGTATATGAAAATTTACCTCCTGTCAGAGTCTGAGGCACACCACAGGACCTAGAGTCAAGTTCCCGCCCACCACCTGCACAGGCTTTTGAAAACTCAAGAGACCCAGACCCGAATGGCCCCATCCCATCAAGCACCTCCAGGCAGGGGGCACAGCCTCAGGTCCCCCGGCCCAGCACCAGGTGGGTGGCACAGTCTCAGGTCCCCCATCAAGCCTCTCTGGGTGGAGGGCTTGACCTGAGGTCCCTGGCCCGGTGCTGGGGTGGAGGGAACAGCCTGAGGTCCCCCGTCAAACCCCACTGGGCAGGGGGCACAGCCTGAGGTCTCCCGGCCTGGTGTCAGGGGCACAGCCTGAGGTCCCCTGTCAGGCCCCAAGGGGTGAAGGGTGTGGCCTGAGGTCTCCTGGGCCCCAGCCAGGCACCATGCAGTCTCAGGTCCCTGCTGCCCAGTTGCGACGTTATGGCATCCTGGCTAATTTGCATATTCCTCTATTATATAGATAGATAAGTATTTGTCATATTATTCTCTACTTTTCTATATGTATTTAAAATACTCCAGAATATTTTAAGCAAATAAAAAATGGTCAA
This sequence comes from Myotis myotis, assembly GCF_014108235.1. Taxonomy (NCBI): domain Eukaryota; kingdom Metazoa; phylum Chordata; class Mammalia; order Chiroptera; family Vespertilionidae; genus Myotis; species Myotis myotis. The sequence continues at coordinate 88,664,523 of NW_023416346.1, forward strand.
GTTGCAGAAAAATAAAAGTGTTGAAATACAACCTGGTAGGCTTGAAAGCAACAACATTTGCATAAAAGGGCATAAGTTGCAATCAGCAACAAAACTTCTTGTTGGGATTGCTTGGTTAATATTCTTTTGTTGGAAAGGTGTGGTTTGGGCAAAGGAGAAAAGGAAACCAGCCCAAAAAAGGGAATGTATGATTGGGCCATTGCCACAGCAGAGAGGGGGTATTAAAGTCCCAGACCCTGCAGCGGGGATATCATGCAACTCTGCAACCTGAGGACCACAGCCTGGGTGGCATGCAACTGTGCGACTCAATGCAGGGGGGAGGGTCCTGGAGCCTGTGGCCAGGGTGATGTGCTACTTTGCAACTCACTGAGGGGTCCAGGAGACTGCGACCATGGTGTTGTGCGATTCTGTGACCCAGAGACAGTGGCTGAAGTGGTACACGACTCACTACAGGGGTCCAAGAGCCCACAGCAGGGGTTCCTTGTGAGGTCGCACTGGCATGAGGCTCACTGCATGGGTCAGGGTTAGTGTCCAAGGCCAGTCTGGGTGTTGGTGAGGCTCTGCTCCTAGCCACCATTGCTTCCCCCTTCAAGATTTCCAATGGTATTTTAATAGTAATGGCATTGAATATATAGTCCATACTACTGTTTTGAGTAGTATGGACATTTTAATTACGTTAATTCTTTTAATCCATAAAGATGGCATATGCTTCCACTTGTTTGTATCTTCCTCTATTTCTTTTTTAAATGTCCTATAGTTTTCCAAGTACAGGTCTTTTACCTCCTTGGTTAAATTTTCCCCTATGTATCTTATTATTTTTGTTCCAATGGTAAATGACATTTTTTTTTTTTAGTCTCTCTTTCTGAAAATGTATTATTGGTGCATAAAATACCAATAGATTTTTAGATTTTAATTTTGTATCCTGCTAATTTGTTAATTCATTTATTAAATTAACATTTTGGTGGAATATATAGGGTATTCTATGTACAATATCATATCATCTGTGATTAATGACAGTTTTATTTCCTCCTTTCCAAATCGGATGCCTTTTATTTTCTCTTCTTGTCTGATCACGGTGGCTAAAAATTCCAGTTCTATGTTAAATAAGAGTGGTAAAAGTGGACAAGCCTGTCCTGTTCCTATTCTTCAGGTAAACACTTTTATTTTTTGCCTATTGAGTATAGTGTTGCTGTAGATTTGTGATACATGGTGTTTATTATGTTGTGGTATGTTACCTCTATTGCCACATTGCTGAAAGTTTGTATCAAAAGTGGGTGCTGGATTTTGTCAAATGCTTTTTCTGTATATACTGATATGATCATGTGATTTTTACCCTTCATTTTGTTTATGTGATGTATCACAATCATTGACTTGAAAATATTAGACCAGTCTTGCTCCCTCAGAATAAATCCCTCTTGTTCTTGATGTATAATCTTTTAAATGTATTGATGGATACAACTTGCTAATATTTTTATTTTACCATCTATGTTCATTAGGAATATTGGCTTATAATTTTCTTTCTTTGCAGTATCTCTATCTGATTTTGGGTTTAAGGTAATGCTGGTCACATAATAAGAGCTTGGGAGTTTTCACTCCTCTTGAATTTTTTGGATAAAGGAGTCTTTTATGTTATAACAATTTCTTTTTTCTCACAGTGAAGAGCTCAAGTACTTCAGCTTTGGTCCTAGTTCTGTGATATAGCTCAGAGAAATAAGCTGTGGACATGGATGTCTATTTGAAATGTTGACCCTACAGAGTAAAGACACAGGGGCTGTGTTAGTGGTGACAGCTAGATTTTCTTCAGGGCTTAGTGTTGATCAAGATTTTGCTATATTCACAGATTTAGGTTTAGAAGATACAATATAGCCAATTTTGTGCAGTGGGTGCCAACTCTGGCTGAACATCAGAACCATCTGAGAAATTTATTTAAAATATATATTTCAAAGGCCCAATTCAGGTCTATTGAAAATGAATTTGTAGTTGAAGGGGCAGAGGGAGGCAGAACATTGTTTTTAACTGTATATGTTATCTTTGGCTGAGCTAAGATGCCTAGCTAGACATTTGGCCAATTATTTTGGATGTTTCTGTGAGCATGTTTCCAGGTGATATTTCAATTGGTGAACTTTGAATAATGCAGATTACTCTCCATAATGTGGGTGGGCCACATCCAGTCAGTTGAAGGTCTGAGTAGAACAAAAGGCCACCCTCCCCCAAGCAAGAAGGTATTTTCTAACAGACTGCCTTCATACTCAAACTGAAATTCTTTTCTGAGTTTTTAGCCTGTAGATTTATTACATAAGATTTCAGATTCAATGAGCTTCCACAATCCTGTGAGCCAATTTCTTAAAACCAATCTTTATATATACACACATCCTACTGGTTCTGTTTGTCTGAAGAACTTTGACTGATATACTGGGAGATAAAAATATGTGTTCCAAACAAGCATTCCAAACGATTCTGAAGAGTAGCCCTTGTTAGGAGCTAATAACTTAGTTCAAAAGTATTTTCTTTCTGTCACTGAGAGCCCTTTCAAACAATCCTCTGTAGTTGCTATCACAATCATGACAGCATCTTCATAGAGACAGAAAGATAATCATCTCAGGTGCCAGAGGCAGCACAATATATATTTGAATATATCTAATTGTTATAGTTATTTATTGCTATGCACTAAACTACTCCCCAAGACTTAATAGTTTTAAAACACAAACATTTTTTATACTATATCATTTTTGTTGGTTATGGAATTAGGCAGAATCCAAATAAGTGATTCTTCTGCTCCATCAGGTGTTGACTGAAGTCACTCAGTGATATTCAGCTGTAAGTTTGGCTGGTATGGACAGTTCAAGATGGTTTCAGTCATATGTTTGACTCCTAAGCTGGAACTGATAGAAAGTTAGGCAGCTGGAAATGAAAGCTAGAGAGCCTATATGTGGCCTTTTCAGCATGGTGTTATCAAGCTACTCAGACTTCTTACATGACAACTGAGAATTTCTAGAGAGTGTTAAAGGGATAATAATTAGAAAGGGTCCCCAGAGAACATTCAAAGGATAAGAATTGGAAGCTGATAATCTATTGTGGCCTAAGCCCTAACACTAGCATACGATCATTTTCACCATATTCAATTGGTCAAAGCAGTCATAGAGCCTACCAAGATTTAAGGAGAAGATACATGGAATCCATCTCTCAGTATCAAAGAATTTGTAGCCTTGTTTAATCAGCCATGTTGACTTGGAAAATTATTTCTTATATTAAGCTAAAATATGTCTCCCTGGGGCCAAAATTTACCCACATCCACACCAGCAGGAAAAGTAAAGCATTTGTACCCCGGGAAACAAGTTTTCCTGAAACTATCATGTTATCCAGGATCCAGACCCTGTCCCTTAATGATCAGCTGACGGACTCTGATCATTTCCTCCCAGATATCCCTCAAAACTGTTCTATGCAGTGCCACTTCTATTTAGGGTTTATAACTGGAAACTTGTGCAGATACATTGTTAGGACTAATGTTAGGACTTTTAGGCATAGTGGCTAATGTTTTTAGAAAATATTTAGGGGTATAACTTCCCAATATATTTTGAACCATTTTATACAGACCAAAGGCTCCTCATCTAAGTACAGTGCTTCAGGAAACTTTCCTTAACGCTTTCAAGTCAGGTTAGATTAACATTCACCAAACAGCCTAAATCCAGCCCTATTTCCAGCATTGCCTTCCCTTAAGCAAAATGTAAAAGCAATGGATTAACTGTTGTATCCATGATCAAGCACTATTACCTTGTTTGCTTTTCCATTATCCTTAAAATTAGAGACCTACCATTGGCCTTAAGATGTGTGTTTCCAGACATGCTCTATATAAGGTCATGCCTTAGAGTCCAGTGAAATGCTTATAGACTGCTAAACTCAACTGGATAATATTTCCTTCTGATTTCCAAGATGTATTAGAGTTATGTTATTAGAAAGTGTCAGGAGAACAAACAAATAAACAAGCAAAAACTTATTTTTATAAAAGTTTCTGATTATTCAGGCCTCCCTAGTACTGAGAAGAAGATGCCAAAGTCTGATCAATACTATTCCTTCCTCCTTCCAGCCTCGCCCCTGTCATCCACAATTTAGTCAGGTCTACATTAGGGTAAATACCACCAGAGATAGTCCAAGTCACTTGAAAACTAGTTAAAGGTTACCACCAAAAAAAGTTTTAAATTCCAGGTGCCCAAACCAAAATTTGAATGACATCTTTTTAGTTTTATTTTTTTGTATTAAAATCATGCCTCTCTGCAAACCTCAAAGCTTTGCCATCTGTGAGAGCAGGTACCTTCTGATTACCATAATATTTTACCAGGGAGAAAAGGACTAAAAATTAGACAACATGAGGATAGGGGATAGAAGAAGAAAAATACAAGAAAACTTTGTTACTAAAGAGACATGCCCAGAATTCCAATGACATTTGGGGGTAGATATGTGGAATAGATTTTACATAGGCAAATTTCTGTTCAACATCAATACCAGCTGGTAGGGCCACAGAGCATAAAGGTTAAAAATATTTTTTATGAGTCAGGCAGATCTAAGTTTGAATCCCACCACTAACACTTACCAATGTGTGATTTGGGGAAACAATATATTACCTCTTAATCTAGATTTCTTCAACTTTAAAATGGTAAAAATACCTCATGGTGTACTTGTGGGTATTCAATTAAATATGGCAATTCAGGAAAAAAAAGATGGCGGCTGGCAGGATGGAGGTGAGGGATAGGAAGAGAGTGAGTGAGGGGATGAAAGGAGAGTGTGTGGATGTATGCGTTGTGTGTGTGAGTGAGGGACAGTTAAATCTGGCAGGAGCAGCAGAGGTTGGCAGACCAGGCTCTCTGGGACAAGGAGAGACTACCACCACTGCGGCACTCCCCAAACTGCAGGACTTGGGCACGGAGCCCACACCATCTTGAAGGGGAGAGGAGCTTCTTCTAGGAACTCATTAGCACCACCACCCAGACAGGCCTGGGATATTGCCCGGGACCCAGCAGCCACTCCAGCCAAAATCCTGTTACCCGACCCACAAACCCTCAGACCCTGGGACTTCCACCTCCAAAGGTGTACCACTCCCACAGCAGTAACTGCAACTCCCGCCTCCCCATTGGCAGAACTCTGGACTCCACATTTGCGCGTTTCAACATTCGCTCATTTCCAGTCCGCAGACTTCCAGGGCACACCACTCCATAGGCAGCTCTTGGATGGCACTGTGAAACCCTGCTGGGTGTGATTTTGAACAAACAAGGGTGCGCTGCTTCACAGTAGAAATTCTGAATTCCCTCTTCCTGAATAACTGCTCACAGACAACCAGCTGTGCATCTTTAGCGCCAGGGCCCCTCAGAGTGCATCAGAGCTCTATGCCAGCAAACTCGCTGCCAAAGTCATGCATTTTCAATGAGCAGGCACTCAGAGCCCATCTATCCACAGGGTGCTCCTGGGAGCTGCTGCAAGCCCTGGCTAGGTGTGATCTTGGACAAAAGGGGGCACACTCCCCCCTGCAGTAGAAATTCTGAATTCAATCACCCCGATACCTGCCCACAGATGCCTCAATTATGTGCTAGGGCCCTTCAGAGTGCTTCAGTACACCACACTGGAAAACGCACTGCTGGTGCCCCTGTGAGCTTCCACTGGGAGCGCCTGCCTATACATCACAGGTGCAGCAGCAAAAACTGAGTCTGCCCACTGGACAGCTGCAGAACTCTGGACACTACAGTTGCATGTTTTTCCAGTGCCACAGTGAGTCCCCGCTGGGCACACACTACTTCAACCAAGGTTTTAAGGTAGCAAAACTTGGGACAACTACCTGCACAGCTGCTGTAGACTTCTAGAAACAGCAGTTGTGCATTTCTAGCTCACAGGCCGACATCAAGGGAACCCAAATAGCTCAAGTAGGGAGCTACACTAGATTACCAAGCCCAGGAGACCTGAGAGATCACATCAGTAGCACCATCCCCAAAAGAACCTGAGTAGCAAAGCAATTGGATCTACATTTAAAACATTATAGCAAAACATGGGAAGACAAAAGAGCAATCACCAAAGGAAAGAAAAAGAGAACTCACCAGAAAGGGAGTTAAATGAAACTGAGGCTAGCAACATATCAGAGAAAGAATTCAGAATAATGGTTAAAAGGATGCTCAAATGGCTGAATTACAAATACAAATAACTCAATGAGAATTATAAGAGGCTGAATGAGAATGTCACCAACATGAAAGGAACCAAGAGGAATTGAAGAATTACATAGTTGCAATAAAGAACACAATGGAAGGCTTAAACAGTAGACTACAAGAGGCTGAGGACCGCATCAGCGAATTAGAATACCAATTAGGAAAATACACACAAACACAGCAGCAAATGGCAAGAAGATTTAAAAAGCAAGAGGAGAGCCTAATTGAGCTTTGGGACAACACAAAATGAAACAATATTTGCTTAATAGGGGTACCAGAAGGAGAGGAAGAGAAGCAAGGAATAGAAAACCTGTTCGAAGAAATAATGACAGAAAACTTCCTGATATTGACAAGGAAAAATCTATGCAAGTCCAAGAAGCACAGAGTCTTAAATAAGATGAACCCCAAAAGACCAACACCAAGATACATCATAATTAAATTGGCAAACACCAGTGACAAAGAATCTTAAAGGCTGCCAGAGAGAGACAGAAAGTTTCTTAAAAGGGAGCTCCTATTAGAATATAAACTGATTTTTCAACAGAAACACACCAGGCCAGAAGGGAATGGAATGAAATATACAAAGTGATGCAAAACAAGGGACTGAATCCAAAAATACTATACCCAACAAGGCTATCATTCAAAATTGAAGATGGAATCAGAAGCTTCCCAGACAAAAAAGGGCTAAGAGAGTTTATTACTACCAATCAAGAAATGCAAGAAATGCTAAAGGGACTACTGAAAAAATATGAAACCGAAAAGCTAGAAGACCCCGAATAGCTGCAGTGCTCCTGAGAAAGAAGAAAAAGTAGGTGGAATCTCAATACCAGATATCAAGATATATTACAAAGCCACTGTTCTCAAAACTGCCAGGTACTGGCATAAGAACAGATATATAGACCAATGGAATAGAATAGAGAACCCAGAACCTGACACAAACCACTATGCTCAATTAATATTTGACAAAGGAGGCAAGAACATACAATGGAGTCAGGACAGTCTCTTCAATAAATGGTGCTGGGAAACTTGGTCAGACACATGCAAAAAAATGAAACTAGACCACCAACTTACACCATACAACAAAATAAACTCAAAATTGATAAAAGACATAAATGTAAGATGGGAAACCATAAAAAATATTAGAGGAATCCACCCACAGCAAGATTTCAGATATATGTCGAAGCAATATCTTCACCAACACAACTCCTAGGGCAATGGAAAATAAACGGGGGAAAAATATGGGACTACATCAAAATAAAAGTTTCTGCACAGCAAAAGTAACCATCAACAAAACAACAAGAAAACCCACTGCATGGGAGAACATATTTGCCAATGATATATCCAATAAGGGTTCAATCTCCAACATTTACAGGGAACTCATTCAACTTAACAAAAGGAAGACAAACAACCCAATCAAAAAATGGGCAGGGGACCTAAATAGATACTTTTCGAAAGAAGACAGAAGGCCAAGAGACATAGGAAAACATTCTCAAAGTCATTAATCATCCTAGAGATGCCAATCAAAATGACAATGAGGTACCATCTCACACCTGCCAGAATGGCTATCATCAACAAATCAACAAATGATAAATGCTGGCGAGGATGCGGAGAAAAAGGAACACTCATGCACTGCTGATGGGAATGCAGACTGGTGCAGCCACTGCGGAGAACAGTAAGGAGTTTCCTCAAAAACTAAAAATGGAACTTCCATTTGACCCAGCGATCCCACTTCTAGGAATATATCCCAAGAAACCAGAAACCACTAATCAGAAAAGTTATATGCACCCTTATGTTCCTAGCAGCACAATTCACCATAGCTAAGATTTGGAAATAACCTAAGTGCCCATCAGCAGATGAGTGGATTAAAAAACTGTGGTACATCTATGCAATGCAATGCCATGCCGCACTAAAAAGGAAGGAATTCCTACCATTTGCAACAGCATGGATGGAGCTGGAGAGCATTATGCTAAGTGTAATAAGTCAGTCAGAGAAAGATAAATATCACATGATCTTACTCATTTGTGGACTATAATGAACAACATAAACCGATGAACAAAAACAGATTCAGAGACAGAATAGCATTGATCAGATGCTCAAACCTCAGAGGGACGGTAAGGGAGGGTGGGGATAAGGGGGAGAGATCAACCGAAGGACTTGTATGCATGCATATAAGCATAAGCAATGGATGCAGACAACAGGGGGTGAGAATGAGGGCAAGACTGCGGGGGTGAAGGAACAATGGGGGAGATAAAGACACATTTGTAATACCTTAATCAATAAAAAGTTAAAGAAATAAAATTAATTAATTAATTAATTAATTAATATAGCAATTCAGGTGAACCAAGATGGTGATATTGGTAATTGCCAGTGCTTGCTACCTCCCACAACCACATCAAAATTACAACTAAAATACAAAATAACCACCATTCAGAACCACCTGAAAGCTGGCTGAATGGAAGTCCTACACCTAGAAAAGTAACGAAGAAAACACACAGAAACTTGTAGGAGGGGCAGAGGCACAAGTGAGCTGGTGCTACACCCACATTTGGCATTTTTTTCAATTGGTAGTGATATCTTGTCTGCAGATGCCTCCTTTGAAGAGAAAGGGACACCAGCCCCACAACAGACCCAAGCCAGGGTTCAAGAGCTGGGAAGAGAAGCTCCCATAACTTTGAGCTGTAAAAACCAGCAGGGATTGTGGCTGAGTGACAAAGAGGCTGCTGGAGACCCAGGAAGTTCCTATCAAAGGGAAGGTGCATGAACTTGAACTTACACAACTCACCCCCTCTGGGCTCCAGTGCTAGGGCAAGGTCTCAAGGGGATACAGGGGCATGCAAAGAGGAGCTGGATTGTCTGGCACTGGAGCAAGAACTCAGGGGAGAAGGGGCTTTCTCCCAGACAGAGGTGCTCACAGGGTCATTGTTCTTGTGCTGGGACCTCCCCCATTGTGGAGCTGACTGGCAGCCATATCTGAGTTTACAATAGTCTCACTCACACTGTTTATTCCACCCTGGTAATTCCCTGAGACCTCACCCCATCCAATATTTAGTCCCACCCAAGCTGTTTGCAGCACTTTTTCCAATGAATGATCTGCCCTGGATCAGGTTTCAGACTTTCCTAAAACCTCTCAAATAAGCAGCAGCTGGAGTCACCATGCACAATACCTATCAATAAGAGGCCCAAGACAGCTTGGGTTTGCCTGGGCACTTCAAAGCCCAACACAAGTAGCAGCCATCTGAAGTTCACTTGGTAGCTCCTGCCAGGTGGCCCCAGGCAGTGGCTGACTTTGCATCTCCCAGGAGGCTCCATAGCCAGTACACTTGGTGGACAGCTTCAGACCATACCAGATTACACTTGTACACATCTCTGAATGACACACTCAAGGGGAAGACTCAGTAATCACCAAAACCACACTGAAGCAAGTCTTATTCCATAAGGATCTCACCAGCACAGGAACTCTTCCATTGTAGTCACAGCTGGCCCTCACAACCAATTGGTCTGGAGATCAATTCCTCACAGGGACGCCAACAGTAATCAAAGCTCAAATACAGCAAGACTATACACATAGCCCAAACAGGGATTCACCTAGAGTACCAAGCTCAGGTGACTGGGGAGTGTGAGCCACTGGGCCCTATAGGGCACTTACTACACAAGGCCATTCTACCAATTCCAGAAGGTATAGCAGCTCTACCTAATACATAGAAACTAAAACAGGGAAGTAGCCAAAATGCAGAGATAAAGCAAACTACTAGATACAGAGATTAAAATAATGGTTGTAAGGTTGCTCAAGGATCTTAATGAGAGCTTCAAGGGACTAAGACTTTCAGGATCTTAGTGAGACTACCAAAGACATGAAAAAGGACCAGTCAGAAATAAAGTATACACTAACTGAAATAAAGAATAATTTACAGGAATTCAACAGTAGAATAGAGGATTCCAAGAATCAAATAAAATATTTGGAATATGAGGAAGCAAAAAACAAACAAACAAAACAAAACAAAAACAAACACCCCATCAAAAGAGCAAAAAGAAAAAAGAATCCAAGAATATGAAGATCATGTAAGGAACCTCTGGGACTTCAAGCCTATCAATATTTGCATTATGGGGGTGCCAGAAAGAAAACAGAGAGATCAAGATATTGAAAACCTATTTGAAGAAATAATGACAGAAAACTTCCCCTACCTGGTGAAAGAACTAGACTCACAAGTTCTAGAAGTGCATAGAGTCCCAAACAAGAAGAAACCAAAGAGGCCCACACCAAGACACATCATAATTAAAATGTCAATGATTAATGACAAAGAGAGAATCTTGAAGAAGAAGAAGAAGAAGAAGAAGAAGAAGAAGAAGAAGAAGAAGAAGAAGAAGAAGAAGAAGGAGAAAATAAAAATAGAAATAAATATATATCTATCAAAATTGAATATAAAAAGAAATGAACTGGAAATCTAATGAATAAAATAAACTGATGAATAAAATAGAGCCAAAGGCATGAAGACATGGAACAGACTGGAGAATTTCAGAGGGAAAGGGGGAGGGAAGATGGGAAGAGATTAACCAAAGACTTATATGCATATAAGCATTACTTATGGGCACAGACAATAGGGTGGTGAAGGTTTTGGGCAGGGTGGGAGCTGGGTGAAGGAAAAAGGGGGACATCTATAATATTCTCAACAATAAAGATTAAAAAAAATAAAATAAATTTAATAAATAAAGTAAAAATAAAACAAATAAATAAATAAGGCAATTCATTGAACAAGATGGTTGCAGTCCAAGTTCCTATTCACCAAGTGAGGAAAGGCAGATGAAAAATGAAAATAAATGATAGAATATCAGATAATGATAAATGTTAAGAAGAAAATGTATGTAGTGTATGTGGAACAATTGACAGTCTGACATGAGTAAGAATTCAGTGAAAAGTAAATTCAATTTCATTAAACCTCCCTCAACTTAGAAACTTGTTTTAATTTTTATCAATATAGAAACTGAGGTCAGTGAGGTAAATAACTTGCTTAAGGTCACACAGATTTTAAGTCCCAGAATTCAAAGCTAAGCTTGGTTACAGACACAAAGACCCATGTTCTTTTCACTCTGCCACTACCTATTTTGGATTCTGGATGATAAAAACATTTTAAAAATTAAATTTGAAAAGGATTTTAAGAATCATCTAGTATAGAGTTTCAGTTTTTTATTATTGTTTTCAAGAATTGGAACCCAATTCGTAAAATATATGAAACACATTGCTACTCTGCTTTAAGTGATTCAGAGGAGTGATCAGAATCTTGCTTCGTCAGAACCGTCTCACTTTTTGAAACACCTTCCATGAAAATTCATGGTCTTACGGCTAGTCAAACTCCCCTGATCCAGTTTCCAATATTTTAGAGAAATAAGAACAGAGGAGTAAATTTGTGAAAGTACCCACTCACAGTTATACAGAGAGTTAGTCTAGAATGCCCATTAAAATTGAATGTCCAAAAATCATAAGAAAGAGAGATCAGATCACAACTGGATACAGTCTCAAAAGTTGTATTAAGTAGTCACTATGTGGTTAAAAAAAGTACTTAATTGAAATAGAGCTAATATTATCAACTGCTAAATTATACCCCTATGTGGTATGGTTGAGTGGGTCCTATACACAGAGAGCAGTTTGATCCTAATAATGGACAGTAGACCTTCTAATCTGATTATTCAAGAAGTGGTTACATCCAGTGTTCCGTCAAATCATAATCTACTTTTCCTATAGCATTGGTTGTTCTTAGAATAAATGGATGTAGAAAATGCTTTAAAAATTGTAAAGTGATTTATAAATATAAGTTCTTTGAACATTATTGCTATTTTCATTATTCTTTGTTATGGCTTCAATCTTGCAGAACTATAGAGTTTGACAGCATGGCCGGTGTGGCTCAGTGGATGAGCGTCCATCTATGAAACAGAAGGTCACAGTTCAATTCCGGGTCAGGGCACATGCCCAGGTTGTGGATTCGATCCCCAGTGTGGGGGGGGGGGGCATGCAGGAGGTAGCCGATCAATGATTCTCATCATTGATGTTTCTCTCTCCCTCTCCTTTCCTCTCTGAAATCAATTTAAAAATATTTTTAAAAAGTTTTACTAACTCCACTCTCTTTCTCTCAGGCTCCAAAGAGTTCCTAAACAACTACAGATCTATATCTGATGGTCATTATCAGTGTCCTCAGCCATAGATTCATTCTGTAACCAATAAATTAACTTGATGAACTCATTATAGTTTTGATGGGCATAAAAACGCCCTACCTCATCTGAGAAAAGTCAATTAAACCACATTGTTAAGCACTCGCTTTGCAAAACAGACTTTGGGTAAGATAAAATGCTGGAAAAAGATGTCTGAAAAGGCTGGGATAATGAGCCCAAAACCATGTGCATAAGCAATGCAATCCTTATCAAAATTCCAATGAGACCTTTTTAAACACACACACACACACACACACACACACACACACACACACACACACACAACAAACATAAAAACCTCTTTATTGTTACAAATATTTCATAGATCCTCCTTTTTTTCCCACATTAACCTTTCCAGCCAGCACCCATCCTCCCCCCCCCCCCAGATCTTCACCACCCCATTGTCTGTGTCCGCGGGTTATGTATATATGCATACAAGTTCATCCAATGACAATTTTTATGAAAATAGAACAAATTATTTAAAAAATGTGTATGGAACCAAAAAATACCCCAAAGAACTAAAGGAATCTTGAAAAAAAGAACAAAACTGGAAACATCATGCTTCTTTATTTCAAACTATATTACAAAGCTTTAGTAATCAAAATGACAAATAAAGGAGATACACAGATCAATGGAAGATAATAGAGATCCCAGAAATATACCCCTGCATATATGGTCAATTAATTTATGACAAATCAGCAAAGAATATATAATGGGGAAAGAACAACTTATTGAATAAATAGGGTTAGAAAAAATTGACAATCACATGTAAAACAATAAAACTAGAACACTCTCTTACAGCAAACACAAAAAATAATTCAAAATGGATTATAGGCTTCAGTGCTTAGCATAACACTTTCATAAGAACACATAGGTGATAAGTTTCTTCACATCAGTCATGGCAGATATTTTTTGGATCTAACACCAGAAGCAAAACTAAACAAATAGAAGTACATTGAACTAAAATGATTTTGCACAGCAAGGAAACCATCAACAAAACATAAAGGCAACTTACTAAATGGGAAAAATATTTGCAACTTATATATTTAATAAGTGGTTAATATCTAATATATGTCATATATATATATATATATATATATATATATATATATATATATATATATATATATATACACACACACACACATACCCATGAAACTCAATAACAAAAAATTTTAAAAACAATATGATTTTTAAAATGGGCAATGGACATGAATAGACATTTTCCAAAGAGGATATACAGAAGGGTACATATAAAGGTGTTCAGTATTACTCTTCATCAAGGAACTTCAAATCAAAATCACAATGAAATATCAACTCACACTTTTTAGCAGGGCTGTCATATAAAAAGACAAGAGATGAAAAAGATTTGAAAGAGTGTGAAGAAAAAGAAACACTGTTTGGAATGTAAATATTTTCAGTGACTATGGAAAACAGTAGGGAGTTTCCTCAAAAATTATATATGTGTAATCTAATGAACACAGTAAACTAATGAATAAAATAGCACCAGAGGCATGGAAACATGGAATGGACTGAAGAATCTCAGAGGGAAGGAGGGAGGGGGCCAGGAACAGATTAACCAAAGAACTTGTATGAATATACGCATTGTCCATGAACACAGAAAATGGGGTGGTGAATATCTGAGGTAGAGTTGAAATCAGGTGACAGGGGAGGCAAGGGGGAAAAGAAGGGGAAACATTTGTAATATTCTCAACAATAAAGATTTTAAAAACACTCAAACAAACAAAAAATTAAAAGTAAAACATCAGCCCTGACCGGTTTGGCTCAGTGGATGGAGCGTCGGCCTGCGGACTGAAAGGCCCCAGGTTCGATTCCAGTCAAAGGCATGTACCTTGATTGTGGGCACATCCCTAGTAGGGGGTGTGCAGGAGGCAACTGATTGATGTTTCTCTCTCATTGATGTTTCTAATTCTCTATCCCTCTCCCTTCTTCTCTGTAAAAAATCAATAAAATATATATATTTTTAAAAAAACATCATATAGTCCAGGAATTCTATTTCTGGGTATTTATCTAAAGAAAAGAAAAACACTAAATCAAAAAGTAATGTGAACCCCCATATTCATTGCAATACTATGTTCAACAGCCAATATACCATGAAAACAACCTAAGTATCCATTGGTGGATTAATGAATACAGAAAATGTGAGATAGTTATATCGCACATTTTCATATCCTATCTAATAATAGACAAACATGGTAATTTACCATAGCTTCGCTATACCTCCCATTAGCTAATCAGCAAGATATGCAAATTAACTACCAACAAAGATAGCAGTTAATTTGCATACGTAGGCATGAAGCGGTGGAGCAAAGACTGAAGGTGGCTCCAGCCGGAGCAGTGAAGGCTTGAAGGCAGCTCCGGCTGGAGCGAAGGCCTGGTTCCTTGTGCCAGAGGAAAACCGGTGCTGGCAGCCAGGGGAAGGAAAGGCCTATTGCACGAATCCTTTCATGCAACAGGCCTCTAGTTATCATATATATTATGTATCACTACATTTGTCAGTCTATATTACATTGAAATATTATTCAGTCATAAAAATAAATCCAGCCATTTGCTACAACATAGATAGACCTTTGAGACACTATACTATGTGAGACAAGTAAGGGAGACAAAAACATATATGTTCTCACTTATATCTGTAATCTTTAAAACACAAACAAAAATAATGTAGTGAGTGCATATTTGCAGGATACCGATTAGTGGTTGCCAAAAGTGTTTGAATGGTGGGTAGGTAAAATGTGTCAAGGGTGTCAAAAAGTAAAAACTTACAGTTATAAAGTAAATGTCATGGGGATGTAGTGTACATTGTAATAACTACAATTAATAATATTGTATTGTATATTAAAAGTTGCTAGGAGGACTTCGGGTCAAGATGGTGGAGTAGCTAAACTCTGTGTTCACCTCTTCCCATGACCACATCAAAATTACAACTAAATTATAGAACAACTATCAATGAGAACCACCTGAAGACTAGTTGAACATAGGTCCTGTAACTAAGGATATAAAAACATGTCACATCAAGACTGGTAGGAGGGGTACAGATGTACAATAGGCAGGTCCAACACCCATGATGTGGTGATTTACAATTGGGAGGGATATCTGAGGAGCACAGGGTTCCAGTCCCACACCAGTCCACCTCAGGCCAGAGATTTAGTTCAGGGAAGAGATGTTCCATAACATCTGAGTGAGCCAGAGGACTGCTGAAGACCTACGTGTTGCAAGTCTTAAAGGGCCCAAGCACAGACTCACTCACTCACTCACAAACTAACTTTTTCTGGGATACAGTTCAAAAGCCATACAGGGAGGAACTAATTTGACTAACTTTAGGGTGAATGTTAGAGAGGCATGGGTTGAGGACGCTCTCTTCAGGGACAAAAATCCTGGAAGGCTCCATTATTCCTTTGTTGAACCCTCATCCCACCTAGCTGGCCTGGTGCAAATGGCAACCAAATATGAGTTCCCCATTAACTTATTTAACTCCATTTGCCCTGCCTGGTGATTCCTGAGACCCAGTCACGTCCATCTCATTCACTGCACCAAACCTCTTCCAGGGGCTCCTCCATACAAGAAGCCTGCATCAGCTCACACTATAGACTTTCTTAATATTCCAAAGGTCCAAAAACCCCAAACAGGCAGCAGCTGGTCACAATGTACCATGGACCTCTTGGTAAGCTATCCTAAGGAAGGCAAAACTGGTAAATGGTCTCAACTTGCATTGTAACTCCCATCAGGTAGTCCCAAGCCCGTCATAAGCAGCAGCTAGCCTTAGCTCAGAACATAGCCACAAACATGACACAAGTAGCACCTGGCCTCAGCTCACATCATGGTGCCCAGCAAAGTGTCCTAAACATGACACTAGTGGCAGCCAGCCTTGGTTCACAGAATAGCCTCTCGCAAGAGCTTCCAAGACCAGTACAAGAAGCAACCAACAACAGATCACTTTGTAGCTCCTACCAGATGTCCCCAAGCCAGGCAAAAGCAGTAGCTAAACTTGAACTGTACAAAGCCCTGCCCAAGATTATCCAGAATCAATACACTTGGTTACTAGGTTCAGAACACACCAAAGCACCACCTAACCCAATTCACAAATGACCCACTTGAAAGGCAGATTTGGTTTGCACATTTTGGGGTCAGCCACCACAGTTTAGCTTGTCTTCTGTAGTCATGAACACCCCTCACAGATAGGTATCCTGATGTGCCAACAGCAATCAACACTCAACTACATAAGAGGGCACACACAGCCCACACAAGGAAAAACCCTGAAGCACCTGGCTCATATGAGCAGGAAGACTATATCTCTGGATACCACAGGACACCTACTATTTAATGCCACTATGCCAACACTGAGAGATGTAGCACAGCTACCCAATACTTAGAAACAAACACAAGGAATCAGCCAAAATAAGGAGACAAGGAAACATGTCCCAAATGAAAGAACAGAACAAAACTCCAGAAAAATAATTAAATGAAATGGAGACAAGGAATCTATCAGATAAAGAATTAGAATCACTAATTAAAAAGATGATCCATGGATTTAGGGAAAGAATAGATTATTTCAGATTATTTCAGTGATAACTTCAAGAATGAGAAAGGAAACAAAATGGAGATATAACACCAAAACAGTCAAGTTTGGCAGGTGTGGCTCAGTGGTTGAGCATCAACCTATGAACCAGAAGATCACGGTTCCATTCCTGGTCAAGACACATGCTGGGGTTGTGGCCTCAATCCAAAGTAGGTGGCATACAAGAGGGAGCTGATGAATAATTCATTCTCATCATCGGTATTTCTCTCCTTTCCTCTCTGAAATTAATTAAATATATTAAAAAAACAGTTGACAAGGAGCCTCTGCTACTTCCACAGTCACTCCCTGGACACTACTCCAGCTTGGAGAGTGTGCCACCTTGAAAGGTTTACAAGGTTGTCCTTGGGAGGTGGCTTCAGGGAGCAGCTAGGCAACAAGACTTGCCACCATTTGAACTCACCGCAGCCTGAGCCCAAACCCACATACACTCCGCTCCAGACCCCTTGTGCCCAAACAGGTGACAACCCAGAACCACATGCCTGCAACAGACACTGGCGGGGGCTCTGTACACCTACCACACCAGTCTGAAACAATGTGCCTGACAGAACCCAGCCTGGACAATGTGCCACCGCCATGTGACCACCACTGACCCAGCAGGGCTCCTGCCTGTGCCATGTATTCAACTACTGCCAATCCTACTGTGCTGCCACCACTGCCTTAAAGCCCAGCTGCTTGGCTCCACTGCTGAAGGCCAGGAGGTGGATGTAGCTTCCCTTGACATGAACCTATTAAATTGAGGATCTGAGGAGACTGAAGAGGCTGAAGATCTGTAAGTGAGATAAGAGGGCCTGGGACTGAGAGAGGAGGCCCTGAGGGCACTGTCTGTGGAGATTGGAGTGGTTGTAGCAGCAGAAGCCTGGGACTGAATTCCCTGGATAGAGTAGCACTAGCACCCTGCCATCATGCAGCCTGGGAGGCTCCTCTGACCAGTGGCAAGGGTCAGGCAGTGGACCTCAAGGCCAGCCTACATTGGAGGGATCTGAAGGGCACACATAACATTGATGAATCTGGGGGAGCATCAATTTCTTGGAGCAACGCATGCAGGTGAGTAGAAAGGGGGCTGGACAGTAGGTCTGGGAAGGACATCAGTCCTGCCCACCTGGAATGCAGGGGAGATCCCCTCTTTCCCACTGGCCAAACAGCTGTTTCTGACCCAAGCTGTAGTGACCTGAGGCAAGGGGAACACGTTGGGACAGCAAGTCTGTGCCCCTGCAGGTTATAGAAAGGAAGTGCCAGCAAACTAGACAGAGCTGAGGCATTAGAAGGAGAGGAAGTGCCCGACCCCCCCCCCCCCAAGCCACTGGCACCACCCCCAACATGATTCTGATCAAACAATACTGGTCAAGAACAGGATACTCCCTCAATGCCCAGCTCCGTAGGGGAAAGCAGCACAGCTTAGAATAGAGAAAACTAAGGCATGAGCCTCAAGGCAGACCCAACTTCTGGGCTAAGGAGTCCAGCTCACTGTACTACTATGGGCTTCAACCTATTGGATGTCTATTAGGTTGCACAGAGCCAGAAAGGGACAGTGACTCACCTTGACCTGCAACAGAGAAGCTTCCAGGGAGCCCAGGATAGACCCACCAAGGGACCTCATCAGAGAAACAACATCAGAGCAAAATCTAGTGAGCTCCACAAATAGCAGACCCAAAAGTTATTGAGTATATGAGTGTGCGCAGTTTTGTTTTTTGGTCTGTGTGTGTTATGAGTGGATTTTTTGTTTTTGTTGTTTGTTTATTCCCCTTTTTTACCTTCTCTGTTTTGCATATCTATGGTTTCTCTTTTCCCTTTCATTCTATCCCACTTTTGTGTATTCTTATTGTTATTATTAACTTTCCTTATTTTATTTTGTTTTTCTCTTTTTTCTCATTTTTTCCGTTTTACTTTTTCTATCTATATCTTATATCTATTATCACTACATTTTAAATTAATATTTATTAGTACTCTTATTTTCTGTTTCCTTTTCTTTTTTCCTCATATAGTAGTTCTTTTAAATTCTTCCTTGCTCCCAAATAGCCATTTTTCATCTTCCTTGTTCTCCCCCTCCCCCCCCCTTTTTTTATATCCCTTATAAGTCTTTGGTCGTATGTCTTTTAGCACTCTATTCATTTTTATTCACTTTTTTCTCTTCTTTTTTACTTCTTAGTTTTTCCTGTAGTTGTTTTATTGAGTAGTTTGATTTTAATGGTATTTTTGGTTTGGTCCTATTGTGTCTTGTTCTGTTATGTCAGTACATGTATAACAGCTGGCACAACAACATTGGGGTTGAACCACACTGGCAGCAAGTCAGATGGGAAATCCTTCCCATGAACAGGACATCACCAATCCAGTCCCAGTTACAACAGGAGAGCCAAAATAATGCACACAAGGGACATTCCTACAGCATCCTGCCCAGGTGAACAAAGAGATTGCACTACTAGATTCCTCAAGATACTTTCTACATAAGGTCATCCCACAAAGACTAGGATGCATGACAGTTCTATCTAATACCTAGAAACAAATACAGGGAGACAGCTAAAATGGAAAGACAAAGAAATGATCCCCAAATGAGAGAAAAGAAATAATCTTCAGAAAAAGACTAAATGAAATGGAGGCACACAACTTATCAGACATAGAGTTAAAAGCAATGGTTATAAAGATGCTTAAGGATATTAATGCAAATTACAAACCCATGAAAAAGGAAATAGAGTCCATGAACAAGAGCCAGACAAAAATACAGAATGATATATCTGACATCAAGAAAACACTAAGAGGTATTAAAAGTAGACTTAACAAAGCAAATGATCGAATCAGCAATTTGGAAGACAAGGTAGAAATAAATACCCAATTAGAGTATCAAATAGAAAAATAATTAAAAAGCAGGAAGATACCTTAAGGAAGCTCTGGGGCAACATGAAATATAACAACATCTACATTATAGGGATATCAGAAAGGGAAGAATGTGAGCAAGGGACAGAGGGCCTGTTTAAAAAAATAATGACAGAAAACTTCTGCTTTGTCAGGGCCAGCCTGACAAGGTTGAGCCGGACTGAGGTAGGGAGGTGGGAATTGAGAAAAGAAAGAAAGACAGGAAAGCGGGATTGGGAGGACTCCAGTTCTTGAGGAACCGAAGCAAGTTTATTAGCCACACAATCTTATTTATACACAACACACTGAATAGGAGGTCTGTCAAGAGGAATGTATTCTTTGTTCCTCCTAATCTCTAAGGGAGAGACACAGCAGAAGGACAAGTTCTCGGTACAGCATATCTCAGTAAATAGTTACAGACTTCTTGGTAAGCCATGAAAGGCTATTCTCATTCTACTGATAATCACCATCCAAGCAAGTCTAGGAAAACTGTGTGGGTAAGGGTCCCAGCCTTGCTAACCTCTACAGGTGCAAGGACCTTGCCAGCTTACATATGGCCCACAACAGATCCCCCTTCTTTGTTTTTTAGGCAAAGTTCATGTTTCAGTGTCCGACAGTTTCTTTTGTGTACATGTCAGCAGTAATATTTCAGTTCTGGATGGTGGACAAATGGTGGCAATGAAGGTCCGACCCTCTCTGGTTTGGTCCTGGGCAACCTGCAGTGACGCACAGCTGCTGACTGCTAGTATGACAAGGCGTCTTCACCACCTTTATTTCTGGACTGCTTCTCTTCTTGTTGTCTCACGGGGCCACTGCTATTCTGTGGCTGGAGCAGTCCTGATAATTCCTCTCTGTTGCAGGAATCCACATTGTCTTGGAGTTGTTTTCTGAAAATATACAAATGTATTCTCGACCAAAGGTTAATAAAGGAATCATATCTATAATTTAGACTTGGGATTCTTTTAATTTTTGTCCAAATGATTTTCCTTTGGCTTATTTTGACACCACATATGTTTTTCATGGGTGTCTTGCTATTAGCATTATAAATGAAAAAAAATTAATTTTCAAGTAAAAATATTAAAGCAATTAAGGCATTTACTTAATAGGTTATTATTCCAATATCCCCCCTTTTTTTGTTTTTTAATATTAGGAGGTTTTTGGAAATTTTATAATGTAGTCTAGATAACTTTTAATTTTAATTTTTTGTATAAAAATATGACTGCTTTAGGTTTATTGTATGTTAAGCAATTTATCCATGAAATGAAAATTTTGGTTAATAATTCTTGAGCTAGTTTTAATTAATCTGAAAACTTGACTATTATTTTACTGTCAAATTTAATACTTTAATAACAATCTTAGTTTATATTGTAAATATTAATGGAAAGGATTATTTTGCATCCTTGAGAAGGCCCTGAGCATTCCTGGTGTTAAGCTGGATTTAGATATAGGGTAGCTGCTGTTAGCGAAGTCTCTGTTTTCTGGGTATTGATCTCGGCTGGGCTAAGTCTCTTTTTGTTATCTGGGTCCTGACTTGGGCTGGGCATGGGAAGCGGGAAGCAGCCATGGGGGCAGGAGACCTCCCTCAGAAGGGGCAAGTGTTCAAGCCCCTGTATAGTTGGGGGGGGGGTGAGGATCTCTGCCCCAACTCTGTTGGGCCCAAGTTCTCTCCTGAGGCCCCTTGCGACTGTGCCTGTCTTAGGTCATTCCTCCCTGAGGAATCTTACCCATCATTGACTAACCATCCATCCTCCAAGGCCAAGCAGGGTGATATGAGGTTTAGTTCTGTCTCCTTGGTAGTCTATGCCCCTGTGGCCTCCATGCCCAGTAACTGCCTTTGAATGCCCTCGCCTGCTGGCAGGGCCCCGGCATTGATCATGGGAAACCCAGGTTTCTTCTTTAGAGAGGGCCCAGCTTACGCCATTGGGTGAGAGATAGATCTATGGTACCAGCCACCATGAGGCTTCAACCTCAGCATGAACAGAGAGCTTAGGTAACAGCTATGGGCAATTGGAAGAGGGACCCCCTTGGTAAAAAGGGTAAGAGAGGTCAATATGGAATGCTCAAGTGCCTTCCCAGGGGGCCTTCCACACAGTGGAAGGGATTAAATCCTTTTATGTTCTTAAATTATATTGCTGACAAACATCTAAAGAATTAGTTTGTAAGTTTGTTTGGGACAAATGTACAATATGCTGTTGTAGAATATTAAAAATTATTAATGGGCTTTTGTAGAATAATTCATGTAAGGATATTCTTTGCTCTAGGCCATGGCAATTTAATTTTAAAGTGGCCGTCAATTTCTTTTTGTATAGACAAGCTCTTAGTTACATTTTCTGTACCTCTCCCAGGAGCAAGTAGTGACAGTCCCCTACTTTCTTGCCCCACCCATGTTCCTACTGGATGCTATATTAGGCGGGGGATCAGCCCACATAAGGGTTCTTACCTATGAAGGGTCAGGAGCATAAGTCTGAAATATTTCTATATTTACCCTAGGTAATATTAACTTATAGATGATTACTGCTAGCATGGCAAGAAAGACGTTCTCAGGCTTCAGGCGTCCTTTTTATTATGCCCCAGGTGGTCTCCGGGCTGTTTGTTGTCTGGCTCGTCTTCCTCCTGCTGGACTATACTTGGAGAACTTCAATTTAAAAAAAAAAATCTTTTTCGTTTATACTAGGTAATCTACAGGTTACTTCTTGGATGTGGATTGATAGTGCCGTAAGGCTATGTACATTAAGTCAAAGTTATTAAATATTTATGGTGATTGTACTTATTTTTAGATTTGGTATTTTAATAGCAAATCATTAGATTATCTTATAAATATTAGTGGAAGATACTTCAAAATTTTAAAATTTCTTCTTTTTATTAAATTTAAGATAATATTTTTAAATAATATTCCCTTTTGGCTTGTTTGTATATACAGAGGGATATTGGGAAGTCTTCAGTAATTGTTTTAGAAGAATTTACTTTACTAGGATTTAATTGCTTATAAAGATACTGGCTTCTTATGGTAGGTACTTTTATTAATAAAGTTAGTAAATTTAGTAAAGTTTTATGTCTGAATTACAAGGTGTAAACACTGTCTGTCTCTAGCCTAGTTTAAAATGTAGTAGTGAAGAGCTTTTGTCATTTTAAATTATATCTTAAAATTCTATTGCTGTATTTTAAGAAATTTTAAATAAAATAACTTGTTTTGCCCTATCTTAGAGGCAAAAACTTAAAATATATATTTATTAACTTTTATTTGATAAAGTTTTCCATGTGATTTCAAGTATATTAAATTGGCTTTATTAAAAAATCCTTTTATAAGAGAGAATAAACTTTTGAAAACATTTCAGGGCCCATGAAATCTCCTAAAGTCATTCCTTGGTTATAGTTTTGAAATCTAACTTGAAAGACTATTAAATATATATGTGTATATTTCCCCACCTAAGGGAAGTTTTCTGACATTATTTCTTCAAATAGGTTTTCAAACCCTTGGAGCTCTTCCTGATGTTCTGACACTCCTATTATTCGTATGTTGCTATGGTTCATGTTGTCCCAGAGCTCTCTTTGGCTCTCCTCCTTTTTTAAACATTTTTTCTCCAATTGAAATTCAGTATGGTTGTGTTTTACTTCCCTGTTTTCTAATTCTCTAATTTGGTCCTCCACTTCTCCTAGTCTACTGTTGAAAGTTTTCATGGTTTTTTTTTTTTATTGCAGCTATATCACTCCTCATTTCTTCTTGATTCTTACATAAGTTGTTGAATTTTTCATCTATTTCCTTTGACTCTTGGTTGAGTTGTTGATTTTTTCCTCCATCTGGTTTATGCATTCTAGGACCCTCATTCTGATTTCTTTTTCTGACATGTTGCATGCCTCTGTTTCACTTGGCTGCTTTTCTGGTGAGTCCTCCTTTTCCTTCCTTCAGGGTTTCCTTTGTCTACCCATGTTTGATCTCACCTACAGATCTAGATGTTGAGTCATTAAGGGACAGCTCCTTGCGTGGCAGTGGCTCCTCACGTTGCGGTTGCTCCATGGGTGGTTGTGGTAGCAGCTGCTCCTCAGTTGGCAGCATCTCCTCTGGTGGGTGCTGTTCACAGCCATGGTGGCTACTCTGGCTGTTGGGGGGAGGCTTCTCACACAGCTGCTGTTCCTCAGACAGAGGGTGTGCTCATCATGAGACTGCTGTTCCTTGGATGGGGGTGGTCTACACACGCAGCTGCTACTCCTTGAACTGGGGCATACTGCTTAGGTGGATGCTGTTCCTTGGATGGGGGTTGGCTGCACGCTGCTGTTGTTCCTCTGATGTGGTGTGTTGCTTGTGGGGCTACTGTTCCTTGGACATGGGCAGGTTGATTGCAAGGCAGCTGCTCTTTGGATGGGAGTAAGCTGCATGCATGGCTGCTCCTCCTTCGACCAGGACAGGCCACTCACCTGGCTGCTGCTCGTTGGACAGGTGCAGGCTGTGTGACTCTCCTCCTCAGACCAGTGCGTGCTGCATAGGGCTGCCGCTCCTCGGATGTGGGCAGTCTGCTCGTGTGGCTGCTGCTCCTTGGTCCTGGGTGGGCTGCTGCTGCTCCTCAAGTGGGGACGGGCTGCTTGAAGAACTGCTGCTCCTCGGATGTGGTTGGGCTGGTCACCTAGCTGCTGCTCGTAGGATTTGTCAGGCTGATCGTGCGGCTGCTGCTGCTTGGATGAGGGGAAGATGCTTGCGCCGTTGCTGCTCCTCGGACTTGTGCAGTGTGCTGGTTGTGTGCAACTGCCACTCATCGGATGGAGGCAGGATGCTCAGGGCTGCTGCTCCTCAGACGTAGGTAGACTGCTTATGCGGCTGCTGCTCCTCGGACAGGGGCAGGCCACATGAGGCTGCTGCTCTTAGGCCTGTGGCAGGCTGCTCGAGGGCTGATGATTCTTTGACAGGAGCATGCTGCTCACGTGTCTGCTGCTCACGTGCTTGCAGTGCCCTGGACTAAAGTGTTGGGCTGGTCAGAAGGGAGTGTGCTTCAGAACTCACAGGAACCTGCACCCGGGGTGGCTGGAGATTCGGTGACTGTGGAACCACAGCGAAGGTATCAGGTCCCTGTCAGGGGTGGCTGTAGAGTCCCAGGTGTTATCCAAGGGCATCTTGGGTGGAGTTGAGACTGGGCTCTCAGTTACATCAGCTCTCCCCTTCAAAAAGGCAAGACCTCAGAAGAAAAGCTGGCCTCCTGGTACTGTTTGTAATGGTAGCAAAGGCTGCCTAGTTAGGTTTGCCCGGTTAGCCTGCCCCGAATGTCCTGCAGGGTCTAACTGTGTCTTTTTCACACACACACACACACACACACACACACACTCACACACACAAACCATACACACACACTCACACACACAAACCATACACACACACACTCACACACACAAACCATACACAAACACACACTCCTCTTTTGCTCCCTTGCTGCCGCCTTCTTCCTGCCTCTGTAGCTGGGTCTAGGGTGTAATTGACCCATTCGTTAATGAAGTTTCCTCTCCAGGTGTCTGGTTATGTGGCTTGCTCTCTAACACTTTAGCCAGACAGGATAAAATTCACCTTAACAAGACATGACCCAAAGGGTACAAAGCATGAATGTACTCACGACCCCAATAACCCCAATATAAGTGACCACCAGAGAAAAGAGAATTAGGGGAGAGACAAGAGAGCACAAACGATATCTAAGAGAGAAAAAAAGATAGGAGAGGAAAGAAAAAGGAGAAAAAAAAAAATATATATATATATATATATATATATATATATATATATATAGAGAGAGAGAGAGAGAGAGAGAGAGAGAGAGAGAGAGAGAAACACCACAGAGCCAATAGATAAACCAAACAAATACAAACACCAAAAACTCAGTAAAGAGGGTGGGGGCATAATCTGTAGAGGCTGAGCTGATATACAGGAAATAAGGTTAAGAATTTGATAAATATGGGGAGGACCTCTATTCAGTATAGAGGAAGTAGAAAAAGGATGAGTGGATAAGAAGAGAAAGAAGGGTAACAAAATAATATATTTATAAAAAAATGATTTAATAAAATGGTATAAAAATAAAAATAGCAAGTAAACATAAAATAAAATTGAATGATGAAAAAATAATGTGAAAATAAGTAGAAAATAAAGCAACAAACAAAAAAGGAAAACAAAGAAAAAAGCAAAAAAAAGAGCTATCAAAATAATAAAAATGAAAAAATGAAATGTCATTCCTTTGGCTGGCTTAAGATCCCAGTTTCCTGGAATATCTGTGATTTTTTTTCTTTTACTGGGACTAAAGGCCTCTCTATAGGCCAGACCCTGTAAACTCCCAGGGACTAATCAGATTATTTTAATCCTTAGTACCATTCAGGGTGGAATCTGGGTGTGGCTGAATTCCTTACCTGGAAACTGGAGGGAGGGGTTCTAACTTCAGGAGAAAATGGCTGCCCAGGTCCTGGGCTCAGGCGTAACTCAGCACTCAACTTGCTGCCACCTCTCCTGGACCCCCTTCTCTCCCCAGCCTCTCCCCAGATTCCACTTGTCTGCACCTTCTCCTGCTCCTCAGCATGGGTGTGTGTCTGTATCCGAAATGTCCTATGAACTGGGTTCTGTGAAAGAAGACAAACAAATGCTGGCCACAGAAACGGGGAAGACTGAGTCTCTGTGAGCTCCTCTCTTACTGGCACTGCATGGTCTGGTCAGCACTTCAGGCTGCCTCCTCTGGGTTCAGTCTTCCATAATTATGGAACACAGATCTCAAATCCCCTGACACCAACAGTCCTGCGGATCTCTTTCCCCAGTCCGAGGCTGTGCCTGTGCCAAGGGACGCAGCTGGGTGCCACACGGTTTCCCTCTGACCCTCTGGGCTCAGAGATCTGGCAAACTTTCCTGCCCAAACCCTTGTTTTTCACCTTTCCAAGGGAACTCTGCCTTCCCGGCTGCAAACTCTCACTAGCTGAGTCTCCTTAACCAATTCTGGGTTGATGTTATTTGTTTCATCTGCTCATTCTATTTGCTCTGGGACAAGCCTTGGGATGTGTCCACCTATTCCACCGCCATCTTGTCTCCCTCCTCCGATGCTTCACTCTTTGAGATTGAAGAATGCCCCACAAGATTCTTCATGGGAGAAGGCAGCAAGGACCCTGTTCCAGCACCCTTGGGCCACATACTGATGCACTCTGCCCAAATGATGGGATCTGAAGTCCCCCCCCCCACACACAGACCAGATATAGCAACTCAGAGCACCTGAACTGTGGGCCTCTGATGACTTGCGAGAATCCTTGACAAGCAGTTTGCTGGGAAGCCCCACCATATTGGTGAGTGGGGCATTGGGCCTGCGCAGTCTGCTCCACCAGCTGAGCATCACTCAGCCAGGCCTGCCGCCTCCACCAGCAGAGGAGCACCCGTCATGGCCCACCCCATCTACCATTAGAACAGCATCTACCTGCTCCGCTCACACCAGCTGAACACTTGGCCTGCCCACCAACTTGACATGTGGCCCACCTGGACACAGGTACCTGCCACCCTAATCCAGCAAACCTGACATGGCATCCCTGAATAACTGGCCCCATCTCCTTGATGTGGTGTGCCCCACCCAGCTAACATGACCCAACGCCTCCAGAAGCATGGACCAGTCACTACAATGTGCTGTACATGACCTGCTGCCCTTGGACAAATGGCCCCACTACATGACACTGCCATGAAAAAAAAAGGTTGAAACAATGAATACAAATCAAGTGGAAATGAAGACTGATATACCTGAAATTATAAACACAGAGAGTCCAAATCAAGATGAACCCCCAAACACACACCAATACACACCATAATTAAAAGGAAAAAGAGAGATACAGCAAGTTACATAAAAAGGAATGCCCATTAGACTGTCAACATATTTCACAATAAAAGCATTTTAAGAGGAAACCAAGATGGCAGCATAGGTAAACACCGGAAATTGCTGCCTCACACAACAACTTCAAAAATACAACTAAAAGACAAAACGGACATCATGCAGAAGAACAGGAAGGCTGGCTGAGTGGAAAGTCTACAACTAGAAGGAATGAGAAAAGTACACTGAGACTCAGAGGAGTTGCGGCATAAAGTGCAGAGGTACAGAGTCACACGTGGAAAGGGCTGGCAACTGAGGGATGCGGTTGTCTTTTTCAATTGGGAGGGAGTCTCAAGCTCCCGACTGCTCTGAACTCCAGTCCCAGAAGAGTCTCTGGGGACCCAGACTCATACGGGGAGAAACTGGACTGTCTGGCATTGGTCAGAACTCGAGGGCGGCTTTCTCTCAGAGGTGGTTGCAGCGAATACCGGGACACTGAGACGTGGGGCCTCTTAGGGAAGGACTGTGGAGCAGCAATAGCTGTGTGCTCCACCCTGTTGATCCCCTGAGACCCCACCCCACCCAAGCTGTGTGCAGAGGCTTTGGCATATGGAAGGCCTGGCCCTTTGCAATCTGAAAATTACCTAACAAACTGCAGCTGGGTCAGAGAGACCCAGAACTTCCAAAAGAAGGCCCAAGGCCCCACAGCAGCTTGCATTGCTTCACAGCTGGGCCTCATCTGGGCACCTCCAAACCCCAAACAAAGAAGAGGAATCTGCAGATCTCTCCATAGTTCCTGCTGGGTAGCTTCAGGTGGAGGCTAAATTAGCACCTCCTTAGAGATCCAAGTGCCAGTGTACCCAGTGGTCAGAGTGGGACCATCCAGATTACAACTCCTCAGATCCATACGGGACACACTCAGGGGGCAGACTCAGTGAGCACCAAAACCCCACTGAAGCAAGTCTTGCCCCAGAAGGGTGTTTCCAGCACAGAAGTTCTCCCACAGCAGACACAGCTGATTCTCACAGCCAATTGGCCTGGAGGTCAATTCCTCCCAGTGATACCTACAACAGTCAAGGCTTAACTACAACAGGACTGTGCACAAAGCCCACAAAGGGGTGCACCTAGAGTGTCCACCTCAGGTAATTGGGGAAGCTGAGCCACTGAGCTCTATAGGACACCTAGCACAGAAAGCCACTCTATCAACACAGGGAAGCAGCCAAAATGCGGAGACAAAGAAACAGATCACAAATGACATAAATGGAGGAAAGCAAACTACTGGATATAGAGTTCAAAACCAAACTTCTAAGGTTTTTCAAGAATTTTCTAGAATCCGCCAATAAACTTAGTGAGACCCTCAAGAAATCTAGTGAGACCCTCGAGGACATGAAAAAGGACCAACTAGAAATTTTGGTCCTTTTAAGGACCACTGACTGAAATAAGCATACACTGACTGAAATAAAGAATATTATACAGAGTTCTAACAGCAGACTAGAGGATCGCAAGAATCAAGTCAAAGATTTGAAATGCGAAGAAGCAAAAAACACATAACCGGGAAAACAAAAAGAAAAAAGAATCCAAAAATATGAAGATAGTGTAAGGAGGTTCTGAGACAACTTTAAGCGTACCAACATCCAAATTATGGGGGTGCCAGAAGAAGAGAGAGAGCAAGATATTGAAAACCTTTTTGAAGAAATAATGCAAGAAAACTTCCCCCACCTGGTGAAAGAAATAGACTTACAAGTCCAGGAATGACAGAGAATCCCAAACAAAAGGAATCCAAAGAGGACCACACCAAAACACATCATAATTAAAATCCAAGAGCAAAAGACAAAGAGAGAATCTTAAAAGCAGCAAGAGAAAAAAAGTCAGTTACCTACAAGGGAGTACCCATATGACTGTCAGCTGATTTCTCAACAGAAACTTTGCAGGCCAGAAGGGAGTGGAAAGAAATATTCAAAGTGATGAATAGCAAGAACCTACAACAAAGATTACTTTACCCAAAAAAGCTCTCATTCAGAATTGGTCAGATAAAGAGCTTTGCAAATAAGAGAAAGCTAAAAGATTTCACCACCAAACCAGTATTATATGAAATGCTGAAAGGTATCCTTTAAGAAGAGGAAGAAGAAGAAAAAGGTAAAGATACAAATTATGAACAACAAATCCACATCTATCAACAAGTGAATCTAAAAATCAAAGGAATAAATAATCTCATGAACAGAATAAACTGGTGAATATAATAAAATCCTGCGTATAGAAAGGGAATGGACTAACTATTCTGGGGCGTAAGAGGTATGGGGGGTGCAGGAAGTGACTGGACAAAAATCGTACACCTATGGATGAGGACAGTGGCGGGGGAGGGTAAGGGCAGAGGGTGGGGTGGGAACTGGGTGGAGGGGAAATGTGGGGAAAAAGGAGGAACAACTGTAATAATCTGTACAATAAAGATTTAATTTTTAAAAAAGCATTTTAAGCCAGAAGGAGGTGGCATGAGGTATACAAAATAATGAAAAGCAAGGGACTGAATCTAAGATGACTCTATCCAGTAAGGCTATCATTCAAAATTGAAAGTGAAATAAAGAAGTTCAGAGACCAAAATAAGACTAAAGTAGTTTATTACCACCAAACCAGCACTGCAATAATTCTAAAGAGACTCTTTCAAGGAGCAGAAATAGAGAGGAGTAATAACGCAAGCATAAAGAATAAACATGGCAACAAATAATCACTTATTAATAACTAGAGGCCCGCGGCTTGGATTCGTGCACCAGTGGGGTCCCTTGGCCTGGCCCGTGGTGATGGAGTAGAAACTGGCTCTCAAACATCCCCCAAGGAGTCCCTAATTGCAAGAGGGCACAGGCCAGACCAAGGCACCCACCAGTGTATGATTGGGGCCAGGGAGGGACTGTCGGAGGACTCCAGGGTGTGTCTGGCCCATCTTGCCCAGTCCCAATCAGCCGGACATCAGCAGCAAACTGACCTACCAGTCGGAGCATCTGCTCCTGGTGGTCAGTGCTCGTCACAGTGACTGGTCAAATGATCAAATGAACAGTTGGACACTTAACGTATTAGGCTTTTATTATATAGGATAACCTTAAATGTAAATGGCATAAATAGTCCAATCAAAGACACAGGATAGCTGAATGGGTAACAAAGCATGACCCATATATATTCAGGGTACATGAGATCCACCTCAGAAAAAAAAAAAACTCACACAGGATGAGAGTGAAAGTATGGAAAAAAAAATTTTCCAAGCAAATGGAAATGAAAAAATATGTGTGGAAGCAATACTCATATCAGACAAAATAGACTTCAAAATGAAGGCCATTACAAGGGACAATGAAGGCCACTTCATTATGCTAAGTGAACCAATACAACAAGAGGATATAACCCCTGTAAACATATACACACAAAATATTGGAGAACCCATATATATAAATAAAATTTCTGGAAGACTTAAAGGGAGATATCAACAACAATAAAATCATAGTAGGGAACTTTAACAACACAATGACATCACTGGGCAGATTATCTAGACAAAATATCAACAAGGAACCAGTGATCCTAAATGACACACTAGATCAAAAGTATTTAATAGATCTTTAAGGAACATTTCACCCCAAAGTTGCAGAATATACATTCTTCTCAATTGCACGTGGTACATTCTCAAAGATAGACTACAAGACAGGACACAAACTAAGTCTCTATGAATTCAACAGGAAAGAAAATATATCAAGCATCTTCTCAGATCACAATGGCATGAAACTAGAGGTCAACTAAAATAACACACCAAAAGATTCAAACACATGGAGGATAAATAGCATCTTATTAAACCATGAATGGGTTATCAATGAAATGAAGGCAGAAATCAGAAATTTTGAGGGGACGAACAAAAATTAACACAACAACAACCCAAAATATATGGGACACAGCGAAATCAGTCCTGAGCAGGAAGTTCATAGCTCTACAGGCCTACCTCAAGAAAGAAGGACAATTTCTACTAAACTATTGAACCATACAACATAAATAATTAGAAAGAGAACAAAAAGAAAAGCCCAGAATAAGTAGAAGAAAGGAAATAATAAAGATCAAAGGAGAGGAGAAGATGGCGACTGGCAAGAAGGTAGGGAGGGAGAAAGAGTGTGTGAGAGAGTGAGGGAGCGATAGAGGAGTGTGTGGTGTGTGTGTGAGAAAGCTAGGGACAGATAGATCCTGCAGGTATACCAGGGGGCTGCCAGACTGAGCAGTCTTAGACAGTGAAACCCCACTGCCACTGCAAACACTCCAGGGCAGCCAGTACTGGCACAGAAACCACACCATCTTGAAGAACAAAACTGCTTGAGACTAGGTTCCTAGCTTCACCACCACCCAATCTGGTTTCAGTCGCAAACCAGGACCCTACAGACACTCAGGACAAAGACCTGCGACCACAGCTGCAGACCCACGGACACCAAGACACCAGACATCTCAACCACAGATTTCTATGAGTCACAGAGCCCAACCCCTCCTCCCTCCACCAGCCCACTGCAGTGGCATAGGATCTGCTAAACCTGCTTCATTCCAGCAGACCTCATGCTGACACAATGCAGCTGTACAACTTAACTGTGACTCTGGACATGCTCACACACAGAAAGTCTATTTCCTGCAGCGTGCACTCACGGGACCAGGCCTCCCACCCACACAAGAAGGATGCACTACCTGTTTTGACTCTGGGTATGCAGACACAGGGAGTCTGTTTCCCGTTGCATGCACTCACAGGACCAGGCCTCCCACCCACTCAAGGCAACTATGCCACCTAAATTTGACTCTGGGTGCGAGCACACGTGAGTCTGTTTTCCATGGCACAGGAGTGGGGCTCTCCCCAACACAGGGCGGCTGCGTAACCCAGCCCCCCAAGCAGACCAAGGACCCTGATTCTCCACGGAGAGGCAGCACTGAACACCACTGATTTGACTCTCAGAATGCACATGCAGAGACTCTGTTTCTCATTGCACACGCATGGGATCCATGATTCTCAGTGCACGCACACTGACTACCAATGACTCCAATTCTCAGCGTGCACACACAAAGGGACCCTGATTATCAGTGCAAGACAAAACCAAGTGACAGAGACTCTGATACTTGATTCTTGGAACATGAACACAGGGACTCTGACTCCTGGCACGCCCTAGGGAACTCTGATTTTCAGCACACACCCATGAGGACTCTTTTTTAGCATGGCACATGTAGGGTCCCTTATTCTAGGTGTGTGCATGAGGCCACACTGATCGTTGGTAACTCTGATCCTTGGCTCTCATGTCTCCCACCGACCCAGGGCAGCCACATGTCTCAGTGTCAGAACTCTTCAGAGACAATCAGGTATTGTGACGCTCCCACTGAACATGGCTCAGGCCACCACAACTTGACATTTGAACCTTCTGGTGATTGTTATAATGGGGAGACAATAAAACAAACCCCAGAGGAAAGAAAAAGAGAACTCGCCAAGAAAGAAAATAAGTGAATGGAGTCATGCAATATGACAGAAAAAGAATTTAGAGTAATGGTCATGCAGTTCATAAAGCAGATGGATGAGAAAATAATCAACCTACTCAAAAATCAGGAAGAAATCAAAAGTGATGCAGCTACAATAAAAAACACTATGGAATGTCTTAACAGTAAACTAGAAGTGGAGGAATGAATTAGTGATTAGAAGATAAGGTATAGGAAAAAGCCCAATCTGAATGGCAACTGGAGAAAAAAAAAATAAGAATAAGGAGGAGAGCCTAAGGGAGCTTTGGGGAAACATGAAACGAAGTAGCATACATATAATAGGAGTGCCAGAAGGACAAGAAGAGCAGCAAGTATTAGAGAATTTATTTGAAGAAATAATGAGAGAAAACTTCCCTGATATGGGGAAGAAAAAAGAAACACAAGTACAGAGCTCCAAGCAAGACGAATCCCAAAAGACCCACACCAAGACACGTTATAATTACAATGTGAAATGTTAACAACAAAGAGAGAATATTAAAAGATGCAAGAAAGAGACGGAGTCACCTACAAAGATTATCAAATGATTTCTCAACAGAAACACATCAAGCTAGAAGGGAATGCAATAAAGTATACAAAGTGATGCAAAGCAAAGGAATGAATCCAAGAACACTCTATCCAGCAAGAATATCAATCAAAACTGAAGAGGAAATCAGGAGCGTTGCAGAAAAAAACAAGGCTAAGGTAGTTTATCACTACCAAGCCAGCAATGCAAGAAATGCTAAAGGGAATGCTGTACAAAGAAAAAAATAGAAAGGGAGGAAGGAACACAGGGATAAAGTACAGATGGCTACAAACAAGTGCCTATTAGTAATAACATTAAAAGTAAGTGGATGAAATGCTCCAGTCAAAAGACATCGAGTGGCTGAATGGATAAAAAAAAACATGACCCATACATTTGCTGTCTACAAGAGACCCACCTCATTAGAAGGGACTCACACAGACTGAAAGTGAAGGGATGGAAA
Organism: Myotis myotis; assembly: GCF_014108235.1. Classification (NCBI taxonomy): domain Eukaryota; kingdom Metazoa; phylum Chordata; class Mammalia; order Chiroptera; family Vespertilionidae; genus Myotis; species Myotis myotis. The sequence continues at coordinate 88,698,637 of NW_023416346.1, forward strand.
AATATCTTTCAGGTAAATGGAAAGGAAAAGAAAGCTGGGGTAGCAATACTTATATTGGACAAAATAGACCTCAAACTGAAGGCCATAACAAGAGATAAGGAAGGCCACTTCATAATACTAAAGGGATCAATACAACAAGAAGATATAACCCTGGTAAACACATATGCACCCAATGCAGGAGCACCCAAATACATAAGAAAACTCCTGGAAGATATCAAAGGAGAGATTGACAACAATACAATCATAGTAGAGGACTTTAATACACCACTGACATCACTGGAAAAATCCTCTAGACCAGCTGTGGGCACACTATGGCCTGTGGGCCGGATCTGGCCTGTTTGAAATGAATAAAACTAAAAAAAAAAAAGACCGTACCCTTTTATGTAATGATGTTTACTTTGAATTTATGTTAGTCCACACAAACACACCATCCATGCTTTTTTTCCTGCCCTCCGGTCCAGTTTAAGAACCCACTGTGGCCCTCGAGTCAAAAAGTTTGCCCACCCGTGATAGACAAACAATCAGCAAAGAAACAGCAATCTTAAATGACTCACTAGATCAGATGGACTTAATTGAAATCTTCAGAACACTTCACCCCAAAGCCAAGGAATATACATTCTACAAAAGGGCTCATGGCACAGATCAAAAATAGACCACATATTGGGTCACAAGCAAAGGCTCCCCTAATTCAAGAAGATTGAAATCATACCAAGCATCTTCTCAGACCACAAGGCCATAATATTAGAAATAAACTACAATAAAAACAACCCAAAATACTCAAACACCTGGAAGCTGAATAGCATGTTATTAAATATTGACTGGGTTACCAATGAGATCAAAGAAGAAATTAAAAACATCCTGGAAACTAATGACAACGAAAACACAACAATCCAAAATCTATGGGATGCAATGAAAGCAGTCCTGAGAGGCAAGTTTATAGCTCTACAGGCCTATCTCAAAAAACAAGAAAAAATGGTAGTAAATCATCTAACTCTACAACTCAAAGAATTAGAAATAGAGCAACACGAAAAGCCCAGAGTGAGCAGAAGGAAGGAGATAATAAAGATTAGAGCAGAAATAAATGAAATAGAGACCAGAAAAACAACACATAAAATCAATGAAACCAAGAGCTGGTTCTTTGAAAGGATAAACAAGATTGATGAGCCTCTAGCCAGACTCAACAAGAAGCAAAGAGAGAGGACCCAAATAAACAAAATCAGAGATGATAGAGGTGAAATAACAACAGACCCCACAGAAATACAAATGATTGTTAAAAAATCCTATGGACAGCTCTACTCCAACAAACTAGACAACCTGGAGGAAATGGACAAATTCCTAGAAAAATATAACATTCCCAATCTCAATCAGAAAGAACCTAAAAATCTCAATAGGCCAATAACTATGGAAGAAATTGAAGCAGTCATCAAAAAGCTTCCAGCAAACAAAAGCCCAGGACCAGACGGCTTCACAGGGGAGTTTTACCAAACATTCAAGGAAGTACTAAAACCTATCCTCCTCAGACTACTACAAAAAATCCAAGAGGGAGGAACACTTCCAAGCTCATTCTATGAAGCCACCATCACCCTAATACCCAAACCAGGTAAAGACAACACAATGAAAGAGAATTACAGGCCAATATCCCTCATGAACATAGATGCCAAAATCCTCAACAAAATCTTAGCAAATTGGATCCAGCAGTACATCAGAAAGATCACACACCATGACCAAGTAGGATTTATCCCAGGGATGCAAGGATGGTACAATATCTGCAAATCAATAAACGTGATACATCACATAAACAAAAACAAAACAAACAAAAAAACAAACAAACAAAAAACAAACCAAAAAACCTGGTAATAAACCATCTAACTCTGCAACTTGAAGAATTAGAAAGAGAGCAACAAGAAAAGCCCAGAGTGATTAGAAGGCAGCAAATAATAAAAGATCAGAGCAGTAATAAATGATATAGAGACCAAAAAACAATACAAAAGATAAATGAAACCAAAAGCTCGTTCTTTGAAAGGATAAACAAGATTGATGAACCTCTAGCCTGGCTCATCAAGAAGCAAAGAGAGACAGGTAGTTGGCCTGGAGGTCAAATCCCGCCCAGTGTTACCTACAATAATCAAGGCTTAACTACAAAAAGACTGTGCACAAAGACCACTAGGGGGTACACCAAGAAAGCATAAAAAATGTGGAGACAAAGAAACAGGACACAAATGACAAAAATGGAGGAAAGCAAAATTCTGGATATAGAGTTCAAGACCACACTTTTTAAGGTCTCTCAAGAACTGTCTAGAAGCCACTGATAAATTTAGTAAGGCCCTCGAAAAGACTGGTGAGACCGCTGATAAATATAGTGAGATCCTCAAGAAATCTAATGAGACCCTCGATGTTGTGATAAAGGACCAACTAGAAATTAAGCATACACTGACTGAAATAAAGAATATTATACAGACTCCCAACAGCAGGCCAGAGGAGCGCAAGAATCAAGTCAAAGATTTGAAATACGAAGAAGCAAAAAACACCCAACTGGAAAAGCAAAATGAAAAAAGAATCCGAAAATATGAAGATAGTGTAAGGAGCCTCTGGGATAGCTTCAAGCGTACCAACATCCGAATTATAGGGGTGCCAGAAGATCAGAGAGAGCAAGATATTGAAAAACCTATTTGAAGAAATAATGCAAGAAAACTTCCCCTACCTGGTTAAAGAAATAGACTTACAAGTCCAGGAAGCACAGAGAACCCCAAACAAAAGGAACCCAAAGAGGACCACACCAAGACACATCATAATTAAAATGCCAAGAGCAAAAGACAAAGAGAGAATCTTAAAAGCAGCAAGAGAATGACAGTCAGTTACCTACAAGGGAATACCCATATGAATGTCAGCTGATTTCTCAACAGAAACTTTGCAGGCCAGAAGGGAGTGGCAAGAAATATTCAAAGTGATGAATGCCAAGAACCTACAACCAAGATTACTTTATCCAGCAAAGCTATCATTCAGAATTGAAGGTCAGATAAAGAGCTTCACAGATAAGGAAAAGCTAAAGGAGTTATCACCACCAAACCAGTATTATATGAAATGCTGAAAGGTATTCTTTAAGAAGAGGAAGAAGAAAAAGGTAAAGATACAAATTATGAACAACAAATATGCATCTATTAACAAGTGAATCTAAGAATCAAGTGAATAAATAATCTGATGCACAGAATGAACTGGTGATTCTAATAGAATCAGCGACATAGAAAGGGAATGGACTGACTATTCTTGGGGGGAAAAGAGGTGTGGTGGATGCCGGAAGAGACTGGACAAAAATCGTGCACCTATGGATGAGGACAGTGGGTTGGGAGTGAGGGTGGAGGGTGGGGTGGGAACTTGGAGGAGGGGAGTTATGGGGAGGGGAAGAGGAACAAATGTAATAATCTGAACAATAAAGATTTAATTTAAAAACAAAAACGAAAAAAAAAAAAAAAAAAACTAAAAAAAGGAGAAAATCAAGCTCTCAGATATAGTTTAAAAAACAATTATATAGGATGTTCAAGGAACTTAGAGGAAGAATAGGTAATCTCAGTGATAACTTAAACAAAGATATTAAACATACAAAATGACAAAGAAACCATAATAAAAACGGTCAGAAATGAAAAATATAGTATCTGAAATGAAGAATACAATAGAAGGAATCAATAACAGCAAAAACAAGGTGGACTTCTTGTTTGGGACTCTCTGAACTTCCTGGACTTATAAGTCTATCTTTCACCAGGTAGGGGAATTTTTCTGTATTACTTTTTCAAATACGTTTTCTTTCTTTCTTTCTTTCTTTTTTTTAAAAATACATTTCATTGACTTTCCGCAGAAAGGAAGGGAGAGGGACAGAGAGCCAGAAACACTGATGAGAGAGAAACACCGATCAGCTGTCTCCTGCATGCCCCCCACTGGGGATGTGCCCGCAACCAAGGTACATGCCCTTGACCGGAATCGAACCTGGGACCTTTCAGTCCTCAGGCCGATGCTCCATCCACTGAGTCAAACCGGTTCTGGCTCAAGTACGTTTTCAATAGCTTGTTCTCCCTCTTCTCCTTCTGGCACCCTCAGAAAGTGAATGTCGGTACCCTTGAAGTTGTCCCAGAGGCTCCTTACACTATCTACATATTTTTTGATTCTTTTTTCTGTTTGCTCTTCTGATTGGGTGTTTTTTGCTTACTCATATTCCAAATCATTGATTCAATTCTAGGAGTCCTCTACTCTACTGGTGAATCCCTAAAAATTATTCTTTATTTCAGTTAGTATGTGCTAAATTTCTGACTGGTCCTTTTTCATATATTTGGCATTCTCACGAAGATTTTTGAAAGTCTCATCAAGATCCTTGAGTAACCTTATAACCATGGTTTTGAACTCTGTATCCAGTAGTTTTCTTGCTTTCATTTCTTTCATTTCTGACTAGTGTATTTGTCTTCACTTTTTAGCTGCTTCCCTGTGTTTGTTTCTATGTATTAGGGAGAGCTTCTATGTCTCCTGGAATTGGTAGAGTGGCATTGTGTAGAATGTGTCCTATAAGGCCCAATGTCTTGCCCTTCCTTTTACCTGAGCTGAGCACTAAGTGTGCCTCTGTGTGAGCTGGATGCACAGTCTTAAAGTTGAACCTTGATTGCTGTTGGCATGACTTGTGGGAGTTGACCTCCAGCCCAACTGGCTGTGAGGACCAGCTGTGATTATAGCAGGAGAGCTGCTTGCAGGAAACCCCTCTATTGAGCAGTACTTGCTTCAGTGGGGCTTGGTGCTCACTGACTTTACCCCTTGAGTGTGTTGCTTGTGGATGTGTAGAGTTGTAATCTGCTATATTCTGAAGCTGTCTACTGGATACACTGATTCTAGGTACTTCAGGGCGGTGTAAAGTTAGCCATTGCCTGGTGCCATCTAGAAGGAGCTACAGAGGGATCTGCAGATGGCTGCTATTTGCTATTTGTATTGGGCTTGGAGGTGCCCAGGCAAAGCCCACCTGTGAAGCAAGGTAGGCTGGTGTTAGTGCTGGGTCTTAGGCTTTTTGTTGATAGATTTGGGGCATGCTGTAACCAGCTGTAGCTTATTTGAGAGATTTTAGAAAAGTCTGATACCTGAGCCAGGACAGGCCATTCATATGGAAAAGCTGATGCAAACAGCTTGGGTGGGGCTGCAAAATGGATAGGGCAGGGTCTCCAGGAATCCCCATGGCAGAGAAGATAGTGGGCTCCAGGCTTATGGAGACTCAGGTATGGCTGCCAATCAGCTCTGTGACAGGGGATGTCTCAGCACAGTAGCAATGGCTGCTAGGAGCACCACAAACTTGGAGAAATTCACCCCAAGTTCCTGCCCTGATGCCAAACAATCCAGGTCCTCTCCATATGTGTTTGGTTCCCCTGGCACTGGAGCTCATGTAAGTTTGTGTGCATGCCCTTTAAAAGGACCACCTGGATCTCCAGCAGCCTCTGTATCACTCAGCCACAATCCCTGCTGGCATTTACAGCCAGTAATTGCAGGGACTTCTCTTCCCATCTCTGGAACCCTGGGCTTGGAGTCTGGTGTGGGGCTGGGACCCCTTGCTCCTCATGGGCAGCTGCTGCAGAGATGATCTCCTTCCCAATTAAAAAAAATGGCACATGTGGGTGTCAGACCATCCTGTTCCATGCCTCTGCCCTTCATGCCAGTCTCAGTGTGCTTTTGTCTTTACTCTTATTGTAGGACTTTCATTCAACCAGAGATTTCAGAGAGGATGGGAGAGGGAAAGAGAGATAGAAGCATCAATGATGAGAGAGAATCACTGATCAGCTGCCTCCTGCACACGCCCCACTTGGGGTAGAGTCATAAACCAGCAAGTGCCCTGATTAAAAATTGACTGGTTCATAGGTTGACACTCAACCACAGAACCATGCTAGCTGGTCAAACTTTGTATTTTTTTTACACCAATGATGATTCTCAGAAAGGGAAAATAAGAAAACAGTCATATTTACAATTGCACAAAAAACTAGGAATAAATTTAACCAAGGATGTAAAAGACAAGATCTACACTTGGAAAATTATAAAATATTGAAAAAAGAAATTGGACAGATTCTGCCCCCACCCTCTTTACTGAGTGTTTGGTGTTTGTATTTGTTTGGTTTATCTATTGGCTCTGTGGTGTTTTCTCCATAAACATATATTCTCCTTTTTCGTTTCTCTCCTATCTTTTTTCTCTCTCTTAGATACCATTTGTGCTCTCTTTTCTCTCCCCTAATTATCTTTTCTCAGGTGGTTGCTTATATTGGGGTTATCAGTGCCGTGAGTACATTCACGCTTTGTTCCCTTTGGGTCATGTCTTGTTAAGGTGAATATTTTGGGATTAGTGTTCTACATTCTATTTTCATCTTTCCTTTAGCATCCTTTTACTCTACCTCAACTTTACCTTTATGCCAAAACTCTCTTCCTTACTTTTCCCCTTTTGTTGTCCTGTTTCTCTTACCCAAACCCTGCTTTAGATTTTCCCTATTCCTTATTTTTACCCCCTGTTAAAATTTAACCCTACTTATATATCTAATTACCAATTTCCTTCTCTAAATCCATATACACCTCTCTCTTCTCTTTCTTCACTATCCAAAGTTTTTTTTTTCTCTGTCATTTTGTTGTTGTTTGCTTGATTGTTGAGTATATTGGGGTTTTTTATGCTTGTTTGTGAGATTGTTTTGCTTTTCCTTTTTATTTTTCTGTTGTTTTTTTTTTTTTCCGGTTATTTTTGTGCTTCTCTTTTCCCTCGCCTTGCATGATGTTAGTTGTTGTTTGTAGTTTGCATTCATCTCCTGGGATCTGTTGCTGGAATTTGTGGCTCATTTAATCTTCAATAGTAATTAAAAGTAATTAATAGTAGAACTTCAATCAGTTCTACTATTATTCTCCCAGTATACAGATGAGGAAACTGAGGTTCAGGGAAGTGAATCTCGTGCCCAAAATCACAAAGCTAGAAAGCAGTAAAGTTTAATTTGAACCCAGAAATATAAGTCTAGGGTCTGAGTCTTAATTATGAAACAAAACAATGCAAATATATGGACCACACAAGTGTGGCCTCTGAAATCAGACTACCTGTTTTCCAATTCAAGCTCTAACATTTGCCATCTGTGTGAAATTGCTCAAATTACCTCACTTTTCTATGTCTTGGTTTCTTCATCTGTGAAATAGAGATAATAGCACATGCTTTAGAGGTCTGGTGAAAGGAGTCAATGAGATGAAATATATAAATATTCCAAGACTGTCACTGTCACACAGTATGCTCAATCAGTGTTACATTTGAGCATATAGAGGAACAGGGACAAAAACATAATTTTGTGAATTTCTACATTTGGGAATGGCATGAACCAATATAGAAGGAACAAGATGGTATCACACAAAGAAATAGAGAATTATAAATAGGCAGTGTCATGACAGACAACAGAAGCATCTGGTAATGTATCATAGTAGTTCGAACTACAAACGCCAGGGTAAGTCTACCTGGGTTAAGTGCCAGCTCTGCTATTTTAATTGGTTATATGACATTGAGCAAGTTACTTAATCCTAAATCTGCCTTACTGTCTTAATATGTAAAGAGAGTACATGCACTATACCTATCCCAAAAGCTATTGTGAAGATTGATTAAATGCATTAATGCATACAGAGTACTTCCAACAATGTTTGGCACACAGGGAGCTCCCAGTGAATGTTGGAACTGAGGAAATCCTACTTTTTAAGCGTGCATCTCTTCAAATTCACTTTTTCTTTATACCCACTGCCTGAGATCTCATAGGGTCCTTGTTATTTCTCACCTGGTCTTATTGTACATTGATGGGGACAAGTAGGACATTATTTGAGGAATAAGAAGTAATCTTGTTTGCCTGGAGCATCAGGCTAATGAAGCATCAGGGTGAAGAAGGATCTTGATTGCCTGGTGAGAGTTCAGACTTTATCCTGTAGGCAATAAGGATTCCTAGAAAATTATAGAACAAAATATAGTATTGCGGAATTGTGTTTAAAGAAATATTAATGGGAGAAAGACTGGGTATGACAAGCTAGTTAAGTCTTCTGATTCTTTTCCACGTGGCTTTCCATTTTTACAGCACCATTCATTGAAGAGACTATCTTTACTCCATTGTGTGTTTCGGGCTCCTTTATCGAAAATGATCTGTCTATATACATGTGGTTTTATATTTGGGCTCTCTATTCTATTCCACTGATCTGTGTGTCTGTTTCTCTGCCAATGACATGCTATTTTGAGTATCATAACTCTGTAGTATAATTTGAAGCAAGGTAGCATGATACCTTCAGCTTCATTCTTTTTTTTTTTCAGGATCTCTTTGTCTATTTGGGATATTTTGTGGTTCCATACAAATATAATGATTTCTTGTTCTATTTTTTTAAAAAATGACATTGGGATTTTGATGGGGATTACATTAAATTTGTACATTGCTTTGGGTAGTATGGCCATTTTAACTATGTTGATTCTTCCAATCCATGAACACTGGATATTTTTCCATTTTGTTGTGTCTTTTTCAATCTCTTTTAATAATGCTTTGTAATTTTCAGATCTAAATCTTTCACATTCTTTGTTAAGTTTATCCCTAGGTATTTTATTATTTTGGTTGCTATTGCAAAAGGAATTGTTGTGGAGGTTTTTTGTTTATTTGTTTTGTTTTTTGCATTTCTTTTTTTTTTTTGAGGTTGTGTTGTTAGTACTGGTATACAGGAAAGCAGTGGATTTTTGTTCATTGATTTTGTATTCTGCAACTTTATTTGTTTATTGTTTCTAATAAATTTTGGGTGAAGAATAATCATGGTAGAAATTTGTTAGGTCTTATCAAAGAATTGAATCGATACCCCCTCCCCTGGAAACTAACCTTTAGGCCACTTCACAATGGATTCCACTTGTTTAGACAAAATTCTACTTGCTGACCATTATCTCTCCCTTCTGGAGTTTCCAGGAATCCAGACCTGCACAGAGAATTCTCTGCCCAGAAAAAGCCTGCCTAGAGTCTTTTAAAACCTGACTCCCTGTCTTCTTTGGGGAGGGGTACCATTTTGGGGCTCAGCCCATCTTGTATCCAGATGACCTAGTAAATTCATAATTCTTTACCCCTTTTGGCCTCATGTGTCCCTCCTTTGTGGACCCTAACAAGATTACTATTTCCTAACGTGGTACTGAAAGAGGAAGGACAGATGCAAGATATATTGGAGATGATGATAAGTTTTTTCAAATTCATTTGTTTATTCATTTAATATTCATTGAAAGCCTACTATATTCCTAGAGTGGTAATAGGCATTGGGGATGCAGCAACATATAATAATTTATTCATTCAACAAATATTTATTGAACATCCATAAAGTGTCATGCGTTACACTAAGAGCTGGAGATTCAGCAATAGTTCCTACCTTCAAGGAACTCACAGCCTAGACTAGGAGAAATATAACTAAACAGATAATTATGATACACTTTTACAATGTTGAAATGAAGATCAAATGAGCATCTAATGGGAGACATGTTACCTAAACTGTGTGATGTTTGGGAGTAAAATGGCAAGAATGGAGATCAGAGAAGGTAGAAGAGAACAGATTATGAAAGTCTTTGATGTCACAGTAGGGAGTTTGAGCTTTTTTTATGGCAAAAGGAAGGTATTAGGGGATTTAAACAGGGGCATCTGATCTAATTTTAAAGAAGTTGCTCTGGGTGTAAAGGCAGGTTAGATATGCTTGGAAGTGTAAAGGATATAAAGGACAGAGAAGACTCCTAGAATTTTGGCAGGTCAGAAAAAGCCCATAGAGATCCTCTAATATTAACCAACATCTTTCAGTTTTATAGACTGAGACCCAGAGAAGGCACATGGCTAATAAAGTAATAAAGCTTAAATCTGAAAGTCTGTCCTGATTCTGTCTGGTGCTCTGATTACTACTCCCTGGTTTGGAGCTAAATGATAGTCATCAAAAAGGACTACAGGTTGGAGGTGGCAAATGTGAACAGGAAAACAATGAGAGATTAGAAGAGTGGGTCTTAAACTGGGGCCTGGAGATGCTTTTGCTTTTTTCCACATTTTTAACTCCAGAGTTTTGCAAACCTTACAAAAAAAAAATTTAAAAAATAAACAAAACAAAACAAAAATTCCCTGTCAGAAGGCAAAGGAAAGAATCACCAGGAGGGAGAAACCAAGATGGCGGCATAGGTTAACTCCAGAGATTGCTGCCTCGAACAACCACTTCAAAAAACAACTAAAAAACGGAACGGACATCATCCAGAACCACAGGAAGGCTGGCTGAGTGGAAATTCTACAACTAGGAGGAAAGAGAATATCATACCCAGACTCAGAGGAGGCGCAGTGCTGAAGTGAAATACTAAGGTGCAAAGTGCACGCGGAGCGGGCTGGAGGCGGAGGGCGCGGTTGTTGTTTTCAATCAGGAGGGAGTTTCAGACTCTGAGTTCCAGATCCAGGCGAGTCTCTAGGGACCCAGACTCAAACGGGAGAAGCGGGACTGTCTGGCTTCGGTCGGAACTCGAAGGCAGCTTTCTCTCCGAGGTTTGCAGTGGTTGCTGGGACTCTGTGAGGCAGAGCCCCTAGGGACGGAACTGAGAGCAGCCATAACTGCTCACTCTGGCCCGCCCTGTAGATCCCCAGGGACTCGCCCCTCCCAAGCCCTGTGTAGAGCCATTTGCCGGATAGCCTCAGGCAAACGCTAGATTAGCACCTCCCTAGAGATCCAGCACAGAAGCTCTCCAACTGCAGACACAGCGGACTCTCATAGCCAGTTAGCCTGGAGGTCAAATCACCCCCAGTATTTCCGACAACAATCAAGGCTTAATTACAACAAGACTGCGCACAAAGACCACTAGGGGGTGCACCAAGAAAGCATAAAAAATGCGGAGACAAAGAAAGAGGACAAAACTGTCAATGGAGGATATTGAGTTCAGAACCACACTTTTAAGGTCTCTTAAGAACTGTCTAGAAGCCGCCGATAAACGTAGTGATATCCTCAAGAAATCTAATGAGACCCTCGATGTTATGATAAAGAACCAACTAGAAATTAAGCATACACGGACTGAAATAACGAATACTATACAGACTCCCAACAGCAGACCAGAGGAGCGCAAGAATCAAGGCAAAGATTTGAAATGCGAAGAAGCAAAAAACACCCAACCAGAAAAGCAAAATGAAAAAAGAATCTGAAAATACGAAGATAGTCTAAGGAGCCTCTGGAACAGCTTCAAGCGTACCAACATCAGAATTATAGGGGTGCCAGAAGATGAGAGAGAGCAAAATATTGAAAACCTATTTGAAGAAATAATGACAGAAAACTTCCCCCACCTGGTGAAAGAAATAGACTTACAGGTCCAGGAAGCGCAGAGAACCCCAAACAAAAGGAATCCAAAGAGGACCACACCAAGACACATCATAATTAAAATGCCAAGAGCAAAAGACAAAGAGAGAATCTTAAAAGCAGCAAGAGAAAGACAGTCAGTTACCTACAAGGGAATACCCATACGACTGTCAGCTGATTTCTCAACAGAAACTTTGCAGGCCAGAAGGGAGTGGCAAGAAATATTCAAAGTGATGAACACCAAGAACCTACAACCAAGATTACTTTATCCAGCAAAGCTATCATTCAGAACTGAAGGTCAGATAAAGAGCTTCACAGATAAGGAAAAGCTAAAGGAGTTCATCACCACCAAACCAGTATTATATGAAATGCTGAAAGGTATCCTTTAAGAAGAGGAAGAAGAAGAAAAAGGTAAAGATACAAATTATGAACAACAAACATGCATCTATCAACAAGTGAATCTAAGAATCAAGTGAATAAATAATCTGGTGATCATAATAGAATCAGGGACATAGAAAGGGAATGGATTGACTATTCTTGAGGGGGAAAGGGGTGTGGGAGATTCGGGAAGAGACTGGACAAATATCGTGCACCTATGAATGAGGACAGTGGGTGGGGAGTGAGGGCAGAGGGTGGGGCGGGAACTGGGAGGAGAGGAGTTATGGGGGGAAAAAAAGAGGAACAAATGTAATAATCTGAACAATAAAGATTTAATTAAAAAAAAATGAAGGCAAAGGAATTGTGAAGTGGTAAGAGGATTGGAGGGGGTGTGTGCTTAGAAATTGTATCCAGTCTGTGAAGGAAAACTGAGATCCAAACCCTAAAGAACAGATCAGAAAGTTGTAATTTCCACCTATTCAGCTAATGACTTCATCTACCACAAAAAGCTGTACTCCAGCGCCCTCTGTTGAACCCTAAAGGCTGCCTTCCTAATTCTAGGGCAGACTGTCCAAGAAGCTAAAATGGTGGTGATGTCCCCTCCCCTCTCTGGCCCCTCTGCATGTTGTGCCCTGGAGCATGATGGGAAGGATTCAGCTTCAATGACAAGAAATAGTCCCAGGGCCCTGACCACTTGTTTGGGGTTTTGAATCCCGTAGCTTTGACAGCACCTTGCTGTAAAAGCGCTTTGGGAAATCTGAAGATTTCTCAAAGCAACAGGTATGGCAATTCTGTCATTACTGCGGGCAGTCCAGTAGGCGGCGGTAGAATGCAGCATGAGAGACTCAGCCACTTCCTTTTTCCCCCCCCTACAAACTGAGCTGTTATGACAGGATTTAAAGCTGAGTTAAAGATTAGTGGAGTTTAAACTTTAGAGCAAGGGTTTTTAATTTGAGATACCTGGTTGAGACAAATGGCAGGGTTTTTTTTGTGGGTATTTTTGTGTGTTTGTTTTTGCTGTAGTGAAGATCAGTGAGTGAACTATAAAGACAAAAACAAAAGAGGGGGAGGAGGGTGAGGTGACTGGATAAAGAAGGTGAAGGGATTAACTAAAGAACATCAATGCATATCCAATGGACAAGGACAATAGTGAGATGAAGGCTAAAGGAGGGGAAAGTGGAGGTGGTCAAAGGGTGGGGGAGAATGGGGGAAGTGTGAAATAATGTCAACATTAAAGATTATTAATGAAAAAATAAAGATTAGTGAGTAAACTCTGAAATAGTACATAAAAATATGCATAGGCAAGTTTTTGTATATTCTGGGGTAGAGAGGCTCCATAGCTTTCATCAGATTTTTTCAAAGGGGTTGGCGAATCTGCCATTTAAAGGATGAGGTTTTAGGCCAAGAGTAATTTACCTTAATGATTATGCAGAACTTTAGAGCCAGACTTTCTGGTTTCACATCTTTACTCCACTAACCCCTAACTCAGTGATCTTAGGCAAGCATTTTAACCAGTTTGTGCTTCAGTTCCTCACCTGTAAAATGAAAATGATAGCAATGCCTGCCTCTCAGAGTTGTAATAAAATGAGTTTGTTAACTAAAAACACTTATAATAAGCATTTATTAACTGAAAGTAATTTAATGGCTTCCCCAAGAGTTGAGTAACCCTTGGCAGCATTATAACATCTTTTTTAAAAAGTATATTTTATTGATTTTTTACAGAGAGGAAAGGAGAGGGATAGAGAGTTAGAAACACCGATGAGAGAGAAACATCGATCAGCTGCCTCTTGCACACCCCCCACTGGGGACACGCCCACAACCAAGGCACATGCCCCAGACTGGAATCGAACCTGGGACCCTTGAGTCTGCCGGCTGACGCTCCATCCACCGAGCCAAACTAGTTAGGGTGCATTATAACATCTTTTGTTGTTACACTTTCAAATCCATTATCTGGATTTTTGACAGGGTAAATAACTTATATGAAGTTGTTAAGCTAGTCAGTGAAAGAGTCCAGATTCTAGAACCAGGCCTGTCAGATTCTTGGCCTAGTGTTCTTTCCATTATATTGTGTTGGACCAGTGCAAAAGACCTTATGGAAACTTGGGTTAAACTTTCTAACCCTGATTCTCATGTAATAGTTGCGAAAAAGATCCTTGGATGGTTCTACATCCAGCCTGGGCTTGAACACATGTGATAGGGAGCAGATTTCATATTGAGCAACCCTACTGTTCTCGTATTTCTTTAGCTTTTCTGTCCTTTCCTTCTCCCTTTCCTTCTGTGGTTTATTTTCCTCTGCCTGTCCCTTAAATGCTGATATTCTACAAAGACATGTCCTTAGGCTTCTCTCCTTCTTATGTTACACTCATTGCCTGGGTGATCTCACTCCCTCACTCGTTTCAACCAACACCTGGAGCTAATGGCTATTAAATTTATGTCCATAACCCAGACTGCTTTATCCAAGTCTAGACATATATCAAAATAACTACTGTATATCTCACAAGCATCTCCATCTCTTTCTTCTAAAACTGAATTTATCATTTTTCTCTTCCCTCAGATCTGATGTGCTATCATCCATCTTAGTCACTAAAGCCAGAAACTTGGCTATAATACTTGATTCCTCTTTTTACCTTAACTCTTACATCCCGTCAATCATCAATTGATTCATTCATTTAACAAATACTAATGAGCACCTATTTTGTTCCCAGCATTATTTTCTTTAGCATAGTCCCTGCCTTCATGCCACTTTCATCCCAGCACCAAGCCCAATATTAAGCTGTGATTTACATACTAAATTATTTACTATTTTAAATTCTGAAAATCAAAAGAGTGGTGTGTTATGAGAGCACATATTCTGGGACTATGGAATACTTTCTTGAGGAGGTGATTTTTGAGTTGAGGGCTGAGAAATTAATATGAGTTAGTTAGATAAAGAGAAGTAAGAGGACCTTGTACACAGAGGGGAGAGCGTGCATACAAGGTCCTGAGGCAGCAAGGTGGGTGACACATTTGAGAATCAAAAAGGCCAGTATATGGTTGGCACTTATAGAACATAGGATAGAGTGTCCTGAGACAAAGCTAGAGAGGTGGGTAAGAGCTTTATGGGCCAAGACAAGAATTTGCACTTTTCCTAAGTGTTATGATGAGCTACTAAAGTGTTTTCAGGGAAGTGACATAGTCAAATTTGGGCTTTGAAAAGATCACTTTGCCTTGCTGATAGCAAATCAGAAGATTGGGGAAACCAGTTAGGATACTTTTGAGGTAAATCAGACAAGAAAGTTGGTGGCTCCTATTAGCTTTGTTACAGTGAGGGTCAGAGAGATAGGCATATTTAGCCATTATTTAATAAGTAAACGTAGTAGGACATAGAGACTGATTGGATATGATGGGTAGAAGGTGGTGAGGTAACAGAATAGAAGTCCCAGGTTTCTAGTTTCTAACTTGAACAACTAAATGAATAATGATGTCATTTTCTGAGTTGAGAATACTACAATGAGGAACAAGTTTGGGGTACAAGAAGATGATTAGTGCAATTTGAGATATCATGGTGCAATTGGAAGCACTATGCTTAATTAGTGAAACATAAAATAATGGTATTTCTTGAAACGAATGACATATTAATTTTAGTTAGATGTTCTTGTTGACGATGAGTTCATTCGGGGAGAGAATATCGACTCAGAAGAAGAGACCAGAGGTCTGAATCTTGAGGATTTCTGACATTTAAAAATCCAAGAGCAGTATATGAACTGACAAAAGAGACAGAGAAAGAGCAGGCAAAAAGATAGGAAGAAATCTAGGAATGTCTGTTGTTTCAGAAGCCAAGAGAAGAGAGTAAAAGAAAGGGTGTCTAGTAAGATGAGTCCTGAAATATTTCTACAGGCTTTATTGCCATGGAGATCACTGAGAACCTTGTAAGAACTGAAGCTGAGTAATGCTATGGAGGCAAAAGCCAGATTAAATAGGTTGAAAAGTGGGGAAGTGCTACCAGCTAGTGCACACAGTTCTTTTAAAAAGATCAGCTATGAAAGGCAGACAAAATTTGAGATTTATCTGTAGGGGGATGTGAAATCTTTTTTTACTTCCTAGTTAGCTCTTAATTTTTTTGTTTCCTCTGATTCTTTATTGTGCTGCCTTGATTCATACCTTCCTTGTTACCTGAACTATTGCAATGGCATTCTTTGTGGATCTGCCCTTCCACATTTATTTTTCACGCTGCTGCCAGAGTGGTCTATCTAAAAACCAGATCTGGAGAGATCAACCAACTTTGATCTACTTTCTCAAAATTTCTGCAGCTATTCATGGTGTTTTTAGGTTCCATATAAATTTTTGGAATGGTTGTTTTAGTTCTGTGTAAAATGGCATTGATATTTTAATATGGATTGCATCAAATCTATAGATTGTATTGGATAGTATGGACAGTTTTATGATGTTGATTCCACCAACCCATGAACACGATATGTTCTTCCACTTGTTTATATCTTCCTCTAGCTTTTTTCAGCATCTTATAGTTTTCCGAATACAAGTCTTTTAACCTCCTTGGTTAAGTTCTTCCTAAGTATCTTAATTTTGTTGTTGTTGTTGTTGTTGTTGCAGTGGTAAATGGGATTGTTTGTTTAGATTCTCTTTCTGGAAATTCATTATTTGTTTATAAAAATTCCGTTGATTTCTGGGTGTTAATTTTGTGTCCTGCTACATTACCAAATTCCTTTATTAAATCTAGTAGATTTTTGGTCAACTCTTTAGGGTTTTCTATGTACAATATCATGTCATCTGAGAATAATGACAGTTTTACTGCCTTCTTTCCAATTTGGATGCCTTTTATTTTTTCTTCTTGTCTGATCGCCTTGTCTAGGACTTCCAGTAATATGTTGAACAAGAATGGTGAAAGCGTATATCCCTGTCTTGTTCCAATTCTTAGGGGAAATGGCTTTAGTTTTTGCCCATCGAGTGTAAGGTTGGCTGTTGTTTGTCATATATGGCCTCTATAATGTTGAGATATCTTTCTATTCCCACTTTGCTGAGAGATTTAATAAAAAATGGGTGTTGGATTTTGTTGAATCCCTTTTTTTCTGCATCTATTGATATGATCATGTTGGAGGTTTTTGTTTGTTTGTTTGTTTGTTTGTTTATCTTTCAATTTGTTAATGGAATGTATCACATTTTCTGATTTGCAAATATTGTACCAGTCTTGCATCCCTGGAATGAATCCCACTTGGTCATGTTGTATGATCATCCTATCTAATAAAAGAGAAACATGGTAATTAGCCATATGTCCGCTACACTTCCCATTGGCTAATCAGGGCAATATGCAAATTAACTGCCAGCCAAGATGGCGGCCGGCAGCCCGGCAGCTTGAAGCGAACATGAGGCTTGCTTGCTTCAGTGACGGAGGACTCCAACGTTCCCTGCCTGCCACTGCAGGCCTCTGAGCTTGCAGTTTGAAACATTGTTACAAATATAGAAGCTAAACAAAACCCCAGAAACCTGCTTTAAGCCAGCTGGGATCTCAGAGCTGGAGTTGAAACAGTGTTTCTATTATAGAACCCAAACAAATCAGATACCTGCTTTCAGGTGCGGAGGCCTAAGAGCTGGAGCCAAGCCTCAGAGCTAAAGCTGGCCCAGAATAAAAAAAAGAAAAAAAAAGAGCGATTGGGAGCTTCAGTCACCCGCCAGCTGAAAACAGCCCTCAGCCCCTCACCCAGACTGGCCAGGCACCCCAGTGGGGACCCCCCACCCTGATCCAGGACACCCTTCAGGGCAAACCAGCCGGTCCCCACCTGTGCACCAGGCCTCTATCCTATATAGTAAAAGGGTAATATGCCTCCCAGCACCGGGATCAGCGGAGCCGCGAGGCCTCCCTAACCCGGGATCAGTGTGACAGGGGGCAGTGCCCAAACCCCCTGATCGCCCTGTGGCTCTGTGTGTGACAGGGGGTTGGGCCACAACCTCCCTATCCGCCCTGCTCTGTTCATGACAGGGGAAAGCACCCCAACACCCTGATCAGCCCTACTCTGTGCCTGATAGCGGAGAGCTCCCCAAACCCTGATTGCCCTGCGGCTCTGTGTGTGCCAGGGTGTGGAGCCCCAACCCCCTGATCGGCCCTGCTCTGTGTGTGATGGGGTAGAGCCATAACCTCCCCATCGGCCCTGCCCTGAGTGTGACAGGGTGTGGCGTCCCAACCCCCTGATCCGCCCTGCTCTGTGAGTGACAGGGGGGAGCTCCTCAACCCCCTGATCAGCCCTGCTCTGAGCCTGACCAGGGGCTGCACCTAGGGATTGGGCCTGCCCTCTGCCACCTGGGAGCGGGCCTAAGCCAGCAGGTCGTTATCTCCCAAGGGGTCCCAGACTGCAAGAGGGCACAGGCCGGGCTGAAGGACCCCCCTCTCCCCCGAGTGCACAAATTATTGTGCACTGGGCCTCTAGTTTAAATATATTGCTGGATCTGATTTGCTAATATTTTGTTGAGAATTTTAGCATCTATTTTCATCAGGGATATTGGCCTGTAATTATCTTTGCAATGTCTTTATCTGGTTTTGGAATTAGGATAATGCAGGCCACATAAAGAGAGGTTGGAAGTGTTCCTTCCTCTTGCATTTTTTGGAATAGTTTGAAGAGGATCGGTGTTAGTTCTTTGAGTATTTGGTAAAACTCCCCTGTTTAGCTGCCTGGACCAGGGCTCTTGTTTGCTGGGAGCTTTTTTTTTTATTATTACTGGTTCAATTTCATAAGATATTATGGCCTATTCAGGTTTTCTGATTCTTCCTGATTGATTTTTGGAAGATTGTATTTTTTTAGGAATTTGTTCATTTCATCCATATTGTCTAGTTTGTTGGCATATAGTTGTTCATACTATTTTCTTACAATCCTTTTTATTTCTGTGGTATCAGTTGATACTTCACCACTTTCATTTCTGTTTTTATTTGTGTCCTCTCTGTTTTTTGTGTGAGTCTGGCTTAAGGTTTATCAATCTTGTTTACTTTTTTAAAAGAAGTTTTTAGTTTCATTAAACTTTTGCGTTACTTTTTTAGTCTCGATGTCATTTATTTCTGCTTTAATCCTTATTATTTTCTTCCTTTTACTTACCCTTGGATTTTCTTGTTGTTCTCTTCTTGATTGTGTTGTATGGTTAAATAGTTTATTATTAATTTTCTTGGTTTTGGAGGTAGGCCTGTAGTGCTATAGTGCTATGAAAATCCGTTTCAGAACTGGTTTTGCTATGTCCCAGGGATTTTGGGTTGTTATGGGTTCATATCTATTTGTTTCTGGAAAGGTTTTTATTTCTTTCTTGATCTCATTGGTAACCTATTCATTGTGTAATAACATGCTATTTAGCCTCCATGTGTTGGAATGTTTTTGTACTCAAAAACACAATGGAGTGAAATTAGAAATCAATTGCAGTTGATTTCTAATTTCATTCCATTGTGATCTGTTAAGATGCTAGATATGAGTTCATTCTGCTTGAACATGTAGAGAGTTATTTTGTGTCCTAACATGTGTCCCCTATCTTTGAGAATGACCCATGTGCACTTGAGAAGAATGTATATTCTGCAGCTTTGGGGTGAAATGTTCTATAAATGTCAATTAAACACACCTAATTCAGTCAGTGTGTCATTTAGAGTCACGTTTTCTTGTTAATTTTTAGACAGGAAGATCTATCCAGTGAAGTCAGCGGTGAGTGAAAGTTCCCTAACAAGACTGTATTGCTATCAATCTTTCTCTTAAAGTCCTCCATTTTTAAAAATATATTTAGGTCTCCTATATTGGGTGCATATATGTTTATCAGAGATATATACTCTTTTTGGATAGAACCATTTAGTATTATGTAGTGACCTTTATTTTCTCTTGTGATGGACTTAATTTTGAAGTCTATTTTGTCAGATATGAGTATTGCAACCACAGGTGTTTTTTTTGTTTCCATTTGAATGGAAAAATTTTTTTAACATCCCTTCACTCTCATCCTGTGTGAGTCTTTTTTCTGATGTTCTCACATCCATTCAGCTACCCTATGTCTTTTGATTGGAGCATTTAGGCCATTTACACTTAAAGTTCATATTGATAGGTACTTATTTATTACCATTCTTATTCTTTGTTTTAGACATAAATACAGTTTATTGTAATCAATATAATGTGAGGATCTTTGAATTTGTTTTAATAAGAAACATGGGTATGCATATCTGGAAGGCTGGAAGATATTGACCTTTCATTTTAAAAAATAAAAGAAAGGAAACAATTGATCCCCTCCTCCCCATTCCTGCCACCTCAACAATAAAGATAAATTTTAAAAACAACCTACAGCACTGACTATAAGGACTTCCATATTCAGACCAAAACAATTTTGACATGAAAAACTAAAAAGAAAAATGTCCATCAATTGAAACAGCTCTACTTTCATGAGTTGGCTCTCTGGATAAGATTTTATCTGAGTAATATTTTATCACTAAAATATTTTTTAAAACCACTCATTAAAAATACTTACATATGTCCAAAGACTAATATAAGAAGCATTAAATAATACTAGGTTATTACAATTCATCCCTAGGGAGTTTTTGCTTTGTGGATGAAAACAAAACAAAACAAAAATAAATAGGTCAAACAAATTTTTCAATTTTATAATAGGATCATATCCAGTCATTTCTTTGCTATGTAAATACATTCTTGATGTTAAGACTGTGGCAGTGTTATTGATGTTTTTACTCTTATTCATTTCTATGTTGATTCTAAAGTGATAATCTTTTTTTAAATTTTGTTTTATTGCTTAAAGTATTACAAAGAGTATTACATATGTCTCCTTTTTTTCTTCCCCCTCTACATTCCCCTGGCCTCCCCTACTCCCAGTGTCTTGTGTCCATTGGTTATACTTATATGCATGCATACAAGTCTTTCAGTTGATCTCTTACCCCTACCACACCCAACCCTCCCCAGGCTTCCCGCTGTAGTTTGACAGTCTCTTCAATGCTGCTCTGCCTCTGTATCTATTTTTGTTCATCAGTTTATAATAGTCTTTATTATCCATAAGTGAGTGAGATCATGTGGGATTTTTTTTTTCATTGGCTGGTTTATTTCACTTAGCATAATGCTCTCCAGTTCCATCCATGCTGTTGCAAATGGTAAGAATTCCTTCTTTTTTACAGCAGCATAGTATTCCATCATGTAGATATATCTCAGTTTTCTAATCCATTCATCTGCTGATGGGCACTTAGACTGTTTCCAAATCTTAGCTATGGTAAATTGTGCTGCTATGAATATAAGGATGCATATATCCTTTCTGATTGGTGTTTCTGGTTTCTTGGGATATATTCCTAGAAGTGGGATCACTGGGTCAAATGGGAGTTCCATTTTTAACTTTTTCAGGAAACTCCATACTGTCTTCCATAGTGGCTGCACCAGTCTGCATTCCCACCAGCAGTGTACAAGTGTTCCCTTTTATCCACATCCTCACGAGCACTTGTCGTTTGTTGATTTGTTGATGATAGCCATTCTGACAGGTGTGAGATGATACCTCATTGTTGCTTTGATTTGCATCTCTAGGATGATTAGTGACTTTGAGAATGTTTTCATATGTCTCTTGGCTTTCTGAATTTCCTCTTTTGAAAAATATCTCTGAAGGACCTTTGCCCATTTTTTCATTGGATTGTTTATCTTCCTTTTGTTAAGTTGTATGCGTTCCCTATAAATGTTGGAGATTAAACCATTATTGGTGATAACGTTGGCAAATAAGTTCTCCCATGCAGTGGGCTTTCTTGTTGTTTTGTTGATGGTTTCTTTTGCTGTGCAGAAGCTTTTAATTTTGATGTAGTCTGATTTGTTAATTTTATCTTTAAGTTTCCAATGTCCTAGGAGCTGTATCAGTCAAGAAATTGCTTCGGCATATGTCTGAGATTTTGTTGCCTTTGGATTCCTCTGGTATTTTTATGGTTTCCCATCTTACATTTAAGTCCTTTATCCATTTTGAGTTTATTTTTGTGTATGGTGTAAGTTGGTGGTCTAGTTTCATTTTTCTGGGTGTATCTGTCCAATGTTCCCAATACCATTTATTGAAGAGACCGTCTTGACTCCATTGTATGTTCTTGCCTCCTTTGTCAAATATTAATTGAGCATATTGGTTCAGATCGATTTCTGGGCTCTCTATTCTGTTCCATTGATTTATATGTCTGTTTTTATGCCTGTACCAGGAAGTTTTGAGAACAGTGGCTTTGTAATACAGCTTGATATCTGGTATTGAGATCCCACCTACTTTGTTCTTCTTCTCAGGATCACTGCAGCTTTTTGTTTTGTTTGTTTGTTTGTTTGTTTTATACCAGATGAATTTTTGGAGAGTTTGTTCTAGGTCTGTGAAATATGTCGTTGGTATTTCAATGGGAAGTGCGTTGAATTTATAAATTACTTTGGGTAGTATGGACATTTTAATACTGTTAATTCTACCAGTCCATGAACATGGTATGTTCTTCCATCTGTTTATGTTTCCCTCTATCTCTTTTATCAAAGTCCTATAGTTTTCTGAGTAGAGGTCTTTTATCTCTTTAGTTAAGTTTATTCCTAGGTAGCTCAATTTTTTTTTGGTGCAATGGTAAATGGGATTGCTCTTTTAGTCTCTCTGTAAGTTCATTATTGGTGTATAGAAATGCCATACATTTCTTGGCATTAATTTTGTATCCTCCTACATTACCAAATTCATTTATTAAGTCTAATAATTTTTTGATGGAGTCTTTAGGGTTTTGATGTACAATATCATGTCATCTGCTAATAAGTACAGTATTACTTCTTCTTTTCCAATTTGGATGCCTTTCATTTAGTCTTCTTGTCTAATCACACTGGTTAATACTTACAGTACTATGTCGAACAGGAGTGGTGAGAGTGGGCATCCCTGTCTTGTTCCTGTTCTTAGGGGAAATGGTTTTAGTTTTTGTCCCTTAAGTGTGATGTTAGCTGTGCGTTTGTCATATATGGCTTTTATTATGTTGAGGTATGATCCTTCAATTCCCACCTTGCTGCGAGTTTCTATCAAAAATGGGTGTTTGATTTTATCAAATGATTTTTCTGCATCAATTGATATGACATGGTGGGTTTTTCCTCTCAGTTTGTTTATGTGCTGTATCACGTTTATTGATTTGTGGATATTGTACCATCCCTGCATTCCTGGGATAAATCCTACTTGGTCATGGTATATGATTTTTCTGATGTACTGCTGGATCCGATTTGCTAAGATTTTGTTGAGGATTTTGGCATCTATGTTCATGAGGGATATTGGCCTGTAATTCTCTTTCATTGTGTTGTCTTTATCCGGTTTTGGTATTAGGGTGATGCTGGCTTCATAGAATGAGCTTGGAAGTGTTCCTTCCTCTTAAATTTTTTGGAATAGTTTGAGAAAGATAGGTTTTAGTTCTTCCTTGAATGTTTGGTAAAACTCCCCTACGAAGCTGTCTGGCCCTGAGCTTTTGTTTGCTAGAAGCTTTTAGATGACTGCTTCAATTTCTTCCATAGTTATTGGCCAATTGAGATTTTTAGATTCTTCCTGATTCAGTTTTGTAAGGTTGTACTTTTCTAGGAATATATACATTTCCTCCAGGTTGACTAGTTTGTTGGAGTAGAGTTGCTCGTAGTATTTTTTAACAATCATTTGTATTTCTGTGCGGTCTGTTGTTATTTTGCCTCTATCATTTCTGATTTTTTTTATTTGGGTCCTCTCTCTTTGCTTTTTTTGTGAGCCTGGATAAAAGTTCCTCAATCTTGTTTATCCTTTCAAAGAACCAGCTCTTGGTTTAATTGATTTTATGTATTGTTTTTTTTGTTTGTTTGTTTTTTGTTTTTTGTTGTGTTTTTTTTTTTTTTGGTCTCTATGTAATTTATTTCTCCTCAAATTTTTATTATCTCCTTCCTTCTGCTCACTTAGGGATTTTCTTTTTCCTCTCTTTCTAATACTTTGAGATGTAGAGTTAGATGATTTAGTACCATTTTTTGTTGTTGTTTTTTGAGGTAGGCTTGTAGAGCTATAAACTTCCCTCTCAGGACTGCTTTCAATGTGTCCCATAGGTTTTGGATTGTTGTGTTTTCATTGTCATTAGTTTCCAGGATGTTTTTAATTTCTTCTTTGATCTCATTGGTAACCCAATCAAAATTTAATAACACGCTATTCAGCTTCCAAGTGTTTGAGTGTTTTGGGTTGTTTTTATTGTAGTTTATTTCTAATATTATGACATTGTTGTCTGAGAAGATGCGTGGTATGATTTCAATATTCTTGAATTTGGGGAGACTTTGCTTGTGCCCCAATATGTGGTCTATTTTTTAACATGTCCCATGTGCACTTGAGAAGAACGTATATTCTGTGGCTTTGGGGTGAAATGTTCTGAAGATGTCAATTAAGTCCATCTGATCTAATGAGTCATTTAGGATTGCTGTTTGTTTGCTGATTTTTTGTCTAGAAGATTTATCCAGTGATGTCAGTGGTGTATTAAAGTCCTGTACTATGATTGTATTGTTGTTGATCTCTCCCTTGATATCTTCCAGGCGTTTTTTTTGTTTGTTTGTTTGTTTGTTTTTGTTTTTTTGTTTTTTTATATCTGTGTTTTCCTGCATTGGGTGCATATATGTTTATCGGGGTTATATCGTCTTGTTGTATCAACCCCTTTAGTATTATGAAGTGGCCTTCCTTATCTCTTGGTATGTTCTTCACTTTGAGGTCTATTTTGTACAATATAAGTATTGCTACCCCAACTTTTTTTTCATTTTATTTGCCTGAAAGATATTTTTCCTTCCCTTTACTTTCAGTCTGTGTGAGCCCCTTATTCTGAGGTGGGTCTCTCATAGACAGGAAATATATGGGTCATGTTTTTTTATCCATTCAGCCACTCGATGTCTTTTGATTGGAGCATTTAGTCCATTTATGTTTAAAGTTATTATTGAAAGGTACTTATTCATAGCCATTTTTACTTTTTGTGCCTGTTTTCTTTCTTAGCTTTTTATTTCTTCTTTTTACACCAGTCCATTTAGCATTTCTTGCAGTGCTGGCTTGGTGGTGATAAACTCCTTTAGCCTTTATTTTTGTCTGTGAAGCTTATTTCCCCTCCAATATTGAATGATAGCCTTTCTGGATAGTGTATTCTTTGATTCAGTCCCTTGCTTTGCATTGCTTTGTAAATTTCCTTCCATTCTTTTCTGGCCTAATGTGTTTCTGTTGAGAAATCATTTAATAATCGAATGGGAGATCCCTTATATTTAACTTTCCGTCTCTCTCTTGCAGCCTGTAAGATTCTCTCTTTTTCCTTAATATTTGCCATGGTAATTATGATGTGTCTTGTTGTGGGTCTTTTCAGGTTCATCTTTCTTGGGACTCTCTGTGCTTGTGTGATGTTTTTCTTCCCCACCTCAGGTAAGTTTTCTGACATTATTTCTTCAAATTGGTTTTCTAACCCTTGTTCCTCCTCCTGTTGTTCTGGCACCCCTATTATTCGTATGTTGCTTTGTTTCATGTTGTCCCATAGCTCCCTTAGGCTCTCCTCCTGTCTTTTAATTTTTTTTCCAATTGCAGTTCAGTTTGGGTGTGTTTTGCTTCCCTGTCTTCTAATTCGCTAATTTGGTCCTCCGCTTCTCCTAGTCTACTGTTGAAACTTCAATTGTGTTTTTATTGAAGCTATACCACTATTCATTTCTTCTTGATTCTTACATAAATTGTTGATTTTTCCTCCATCCAGTTTATGCACTTTAGGACCCTTAATCTGAATTATTTTTCTGATATATTGCATGTCTCTGTTTCACTTAGCTGTTTTGTTGGCAATCCTCCTTTTCTTTCCTTTGGGGGTTTCTTTGTCTACCCATTTTTGGTCTTGCCAACTGATCTAGATTTCAAGTCGTGCAGGGCCTGCTCCTTGGGTGGCAGTGCTTTCTCGGGCTGCAGTTGCTCCTCAAGTGGTCGTGGTAGTGGCTACTCCTCAGTTGGCAGCAGCTCCTCTGGTGGGTGCTGTTCACAGCAGTGGTGTCTCCTCTGGCTGGTAGGTGAGTTTGCTCTCACAGCTGCTGTTCCTTGGACAGGGGTGGGCTGATCACAAGCTGCTGCTCTTCAGGTCGGGGTGGGCTGAGTGTGGCTGCTGTTCCTTGGACAGGAGTGGGCTGTTCACGTGGCTTTTGCTCCTTGGATGGGCACGAACTGCTCACATGGTTGCTGCTACTTGGATTGGGCTGGCTGCATGCTTCTGCTGTACCTCAGATGGGGCGGGCTGCTTGTGAGGCTGCCGCTCTTTGGACAGGGTTAGGTTGCTTACGGGGTTACTGCTCCAGGTATGGGTGCAGGTTGCTTGCACAGCTGCTGCTCCTCAGATGTGAGATAGGCTGTTTGTGTGGCTGCTGCTCCTCAGGTGGGAGTGAGCTGCACATGTGGCTGCTGCTCTTCAGGTGGGGGTGGGATGCTCACCCAGCTGCTGCTGGTCGAATAGGTGCAGACTGCATGTGGCTGCTGCACCTTGGACAAGTGTGGGCGGTGCAAGGCTGCCACTTCTCAAATATGGTTGGTCTGTCTGCTTGTGTGGCTGCTGCTCCTCAAATGGGGGATGGCCTGCTTGTGTGGCTGCTTCTCTTCAGGCGGGAGAGAGCTGCACGTGTGTCTGCTGCTCCTTGGATGGGGGCAGGCCACTCACCTAGCTGCTGCTCATCAGACAAGTGCAGGATGCGTGTGTCTGCTGCTCCTTGGACTAGTGTGGACTGTGCAGTGCTGCTGCTCCTCGGACGTGGGCGGTCTGCTCGTGTGGCTGCTGCTCCTTGGACAGGGGCAGGCTGCTCGCACAGCTACTGCTCCTTGAATGGGAGCGGGCTGCTCACAGTGATGCTTTTCCTCGTATGGGTAGGGGCTGCTCACACTGCTGCTGCTCCTCGTATGGGAGCAGGCTGCGTGGGACTTCCACTTCTCATGGGGCTGCTGCTCCTCAGACATGGCATGCTGCTCACCTGGTTGATGCTCCTTGGACAAGGGAGACGGCTGCTCACACAGCTAACAACTGCTGCTCCTTGGACAGGAGCAGGCCACGTGAGGTTTCTGCTCTTAGGCCTGAGGCAGGCTGCTTGCAGGGCTGCTGCTCCTCAGACATGGCATGCTCATACAGCTAACAGCTGCCGCTCCTTGGACAGGGGCAGGCGACATGAGGTTTCTGCTCTTAGGCGTGAGGCAGGCTGCTCGCGGGGCTGCTGCTCCTTGGACAGGAGTGCGCTGCTTACCTGTCTGCTGCTTGCATGGTTGCAGTGCTGTGGGCCAAGGTGTTGGGCCAGTCAGAAGGGAGCGCACTTCAGAACTCATAGGAGCCTGCGCCCAGGGTGGCTGGAGACTCGTTGACTGTGGGACCACAGCCGAGGTAGCAGGTCTGTGGCAGGGGAGTCTGTAGTGTCTCAGGTGATATCTGAGGGCACCCTGGGTGGGGGTAAGGCCCAGCTCCCAGTTACAGCTGTCCCCTTAAAAATGCTAGGCTTCTGAGTATGAGCCAGCCTCCCAGAACTTCTTACAATGGTAGCAGAGGCTGCCCAGTTAGGCGAGCCCATTTAGCCTGACCCCAAAGGTCTTGCGGAATCTATCTGTGCCTCACTCACATACACACGCACACATCCCACATGACCACACACTCCTCTTTTGGTCCCTCACTGACTCACGCTCTCTCCCTCACTGCTGCCTTCTTCCTGCCTCTGTAGTTGGGCCTGGGGTGTTATTGACCCATTTGTGGATGGATTTTCCTCTCCAGGTGTCTGATTATGAGGCTCACTCTCTAGCACCTTGCCAGACAGGATAAAATTCACCTGGACAAGACACAACACAAAGGGACCAAAGCATGAATGTACTCACGACAATAATAACCCCACTATAAGTGACCACCTGAGAAAAGAGAATTAGGGGCAAGAAAAGAAAGCATAAATGATATCAAAGAGAGAGAAAAAGATGAAAGAAAAGAAAAAGGAGAGTATATATATGGGGGATAACACCACAGAACCAATAGATAAACAATCAAACAAAACAAACAAACAAAAATAATAATACTAATAATGATAAAAAACTAAAATTAAAAAAAAAAATTCAAACACCAAAGCCCCAGCAAAGAGGCTGGGGGAAGAATCTGTAGACGCTGAGCTTATATATAGAAGATAAGGTTAAGAATTGAATGAATATGGGGAGGATCTCCATTCAGTATAGTGGTAGTAGAAAGGGGATGGGTGGATAAGAAGAAAGAGAATGAGAAAAAATAATAATAATAAATTTACAAAAAATTTGATTTCAAAATGGTATAAAATAGCAAATACAAATAAAATAAAATAGAGTGATGGAAAAATAATGTGAAAAGAAATAGAAAATAAAGTAACAAACACAAACAGGAAAAACAAAGAAAAAAGGAAAAAAGGAAAAAAAGAGAGATAACAAAGTAATAAAAAAATAAATAATAAATAAAATAAAAATGAAAAAGTAAAGTGTTCCTTTGGCTGACTCAAGATCCCAGTCTTCTGTACTGTATAGTTTCTCAGGTTCTGATTGCTGGGACTGAAAGTCTCTCTTTAGTCCAGCCCCTTTGTGCCCTCAGGGAGTATTTAGTTGTTTTTTTGTTTGTTTGTTTGTTTTTTAATCCTTTTACCATTCAGGTTGGAATCTGGGTGTGGCTTATTAGTTGCCTGAATACTGGGGGGAGGGGCTATCTCTTCAGGACAAAATGGCTGCCCAGATCCCAGTCTCAGGCATGACTCAGCACCAATCTCTCTGTCACTTCTCCTGGATCCCCCTCTCTCTCCAGATTCCACAATTCCACACCTTCTCCCACACTCAAGTGTCTGTATCCAAAAGGTCCTATGAACTAGTCTCTATGAAGAAAGGCACAAGCCACAGAGGCTGGAGAGGCTGCCCCTCTACACACTCCTCTCCTGCCAGCACTCCTCAGCCTTTACTGACTGTGGACCCGGATCTAGAATCCCCTGTAAGGGGGGAAAGGCTGCCCCTCTGCGTGCTCTTCTGCCGGTACTCCTCAGCATTTCCTGATTGTGGACCCAGATCTAGAATCCGCTGCTGACCAGCAGTTCTTTCCACTGTGCCTGTCCCAAGGGACGTGGCCTAAGCTTTTGCCGAGTGGGTTCCCTCTGATCCCCAGGGCTCAGAGTTCTGGCCGATTATCCTTCCCAGAGCCTTGACTTTACCTTTTGCCATGAGTCCCCTGCCTTTCCTGGCTGAAAACTGTCTCCCAGCTGAATCTCCTCTGCCAATTCAGGCTGGATGTTACTCGTTTCAGCTGCTCACACTATCTGCTCCGGGACAAGGCATGGGACACATCCGTGTATACTGCCAACATTTTTCCCTCCTCTAACATTCTTATTCTTGTTGCCTGTGTTCTTTTCTTTCTCTCTATTTCTTCTTTTTACAACAGTATTTTAGCACTTCTTTCACTGCTGCTTTGGTGATGATAAACTCCTTTAGTTTTTTTGTTTTGTTTTGGGTTTTATTTTGTCTGGGAATCTCTTTATTTCACCATGTAAGTTAAATGATTGCCTCATTGGATATAGTAATCTTGATTTGGGATCATTGCTTTTCATTACCTTGAGTACTTCATGCTATTCCCTTCTGGACTGTAGGGTTTTTTTAAATGAGAAATCATCTGACAGCCTTATGGAAACTCCTTTATAGGTAACAAATTGCTTTTTCTTGGTGCCTTTGAGATTCTCTCTTTGGCTTTAATTTTTAGCCTTTATTTTTTATTTTATTTTTTTCCTCCTTTAAAATATTTTTTTGTTTTCTTTTTTAAATCATTGTAGAGATAATTACACATGTCCCTCTTTGTTTCCCCCATTGCCCCCATCCACCCCTCCCCAGGCCTATGCCACCCAATTGTATGTGTCCATAGGTAATGCATATCCTATATAATAAAGAAGTGATATGCAAATTGACCATCATGACCTCACACAAGATAGCCACTCCCATGTGGTCACCAGATGGCTACTTCATGTTGTCACAAGATGGTTGCCACAGGATGGCCAGCATGGGAGGGCAGTTAGGGGTGACAAGGCCTTCAGGGGAGGGCACTTAGGGGTGACTGGGCCAGGAGGAGAGGGCAGTTGGGGTTGACCAGGCTGGGAGGGGAGGGGAGTTGGGGGCCATTGGGCTGGCAGGTGAGGGCAGTTAGGGGCCACCAGGCCAGCAGAGGAGGGCAGTTAGGGGTGACGGGGTCAGCAGGGGATGGGAGTTGAGGGCAATGGGCCTGGCAGGGGAGTGGTTAGGTGTCAATCAGGCTAGCAGGCAGAAGTGGTTAGGGGCAATCAGGTAGGCAGGCAGGTGAGTGGTTAGGAACCAGCAGTCCTGGATTGTGAGAGGGATGTTCAACTGCCAGTTTAGGCCTGATCACTGTGGGATAAGGATCTGGCCTAAACCAGCAGTTGGACATCCCCCAAGGGGCCCGGATTGGAGAGGGTGCAGGCTGGGCTGAGGGACAACCCCCTCTAGTGCACAAATTTCATGCACCAGGCCTCTAGTTTATATATAAGATCTTTTTTAATCACTTCACGCCCAACATCCCCCTTCCCTCTGAGTATAGTCAGTCTGTTCCATTTCCATGCCTCTGATTCTATTTTATTCACCAGTTTATTCTTTCATTATATATCTTATTCTTCATTTTTTTTTATTTTTTTCTTTATTGATTAAGGAATACACATCTGTACTTATCCCCCAATTGCCCCCACACCCCAAGCCCGTTTATGCCTTCATCTCCCTGGTGTCTGCGACCATTGGTTATGCTTATATGCATGCATATAAGTTCTTTGGAAGATCTCTCCCCCTTACCCCACCGTCCCCTACCTAACCTCTGATTTTTGAGAATCTGATCAATGGTTCTCTGTCTCTGGATCTGTTTTTGTTCATTAGTTTATGTAGTTCATTATAATGCACAAATGAGTGAGGTCATGTGATATTTATCCTTCTCTGACTGAGTTGTTTTGTTTAGCATAATGCTCTCCAGCTTTATCCATGATGTTGAAAATGATAAGAGTCCCTTCCTTTTTACAGCAGTGTAGTATTCCATTTTGTAGATGTACCACAGTTTTCTAATCCACTCAACTGCTGATGGGCACTTAGGCTGTTTCCAAACCTTAACTATTGAAAATTGTGATGCTATGAACATAGGAGTGCAAATACCCTTTCCGATTGGTGTTTCCAGTTTCTTAGGATATATTCCTAGAAGTGGGATCACTGGGTCAAATGGGTGTTCCATTTTTAGTTTCTTGAGGAAACTCCATACTGTCTTCCACACTGGCTGCACCAGTCTGCATTCCCACCAGCAGTGCACTAAGGTTCCTTTTTCTCCACAACCTTGCCAGCACTAGTCATTTGTTGGTTTGTTGATGATAGCCATTCTGACAGGTGTGAGATGTTACCGCATTGTCGTTTTGATTTGCATATCTCAGATGATTAGTGACTTTGAGCATGTTTTCATATGTCTCTTGGCCTTCCTTCTGTCTTCATTAAAAAAGTATCTATTTTTAAGTGCCCATTTTTTTGATTGGATTGTTTATCTTCCTTTTGTTAAGTTGTATGAGTTCCCTGTAAATGTTGGAGATTAAGCCCTTAATGGAGATAACATAGGCAAATATGTTCTCCCAAGCAGATTTCTTATTGTTTTGCTGATAATTTTTTATGCCATGCAAAAGCTTTTTATTTTGATGTAGTCCCATTTGTTTTTCTCTTTAGTTACCATTGCCTTAGGTCATGTATCAGTGAAGATATTGCTTCAGCATATGTCTGAGATTTTGTTGCCTGTGGATTTCTCTAATATTTTTTTATTGTTTCCTGTCTTACATTTAAGTCCTTTATGCATTTTGAGGTTATTTTTGTGTATGGTGTAAGTTGGTGGTTTAGTTTCTTTTTCTTTTTTTGCATGTAACTGACCAAATTTTTCAGCACCAATCATTGAAGAGACTGTATTGACTCCATTGTATGTTCCTGTCTCTTTCGTCAAATATTAATTCAGCATAGTGGTTTGGGTCTATTTCTAGGTTCTCTATTCTATTCTATTGGTCTATATGTTTGTTCTTGTGCCAGTACCAGGCAGTTTTGAGAACAGTGGCTTTGTAATACAGCCTGATATCTGGTATTGAGATCCCACCTACTTTGTTCTTCTTTCTCAGGATCTCTGAATCTTTTCAGGCTCTTTTGTTATTCATGATGAATTTTTACAGAGTTCTTTCTAAGACTGTGAAATATGGTATTGATATTTTAATGGGGAATGCATTCAATCTATAGATTTATTTGGGTAGTATGGACATTTTAATAATGTGGATTCTACCAATCCATGAACACGGTATGTTCTTCCATCTGTTTATGTCTTCTTCTATCTCTTTTTTCAACGTCCTGTAGTTTTCTTAGTAGAGGTTGTTTATCTCCTTAGTTAAGTTTATTCCTAGGTATCTTAATTTTTTTGGTGCAGTGGTAAATGGGATTGTTTTTAAAATCTCTCTTTCTGTAAGTTCACTATTGGTGTATAGAAATGCCATAAATTTCATGGTGTTAATTTTGTATCTTGGTACATTGCCAAATTCATTTATTAAGTCTAATAATTTTTTGATGGAGTCTTTAGGTTTTTCTAGTTATAGTATCATGTTATTTGTGAATAATGACAATTTACTTCTTCTTTTCCAATTTGGATGCCATTTATTTCTTCTTCTTGTCTGATCACTGTGGCAAGCACATCCAGTAATTTGTTGAACAGAATTGGTGAAAATGGGCATCCCTTACTTTTTCCTGTCCTTAAGGGAAATGGTTTTAGATTTGCCCATTGAATATGAATTTGGCTGTGGGTTTGTCATATAAGGCTTTTATTATATTGAGGTATGATCCTTTTATTCCCACTTTGCTGAGTGTTTTTAACAGAAAAGGGTGTTAGACTTTGTCAAATTCCTTTTCTGCACCAATTGATATGCTGATGTGGTTTTTGTCTCTCAATTTGTTTATGTGATGTATCATATTTATTGATTTTAGGAGATTATACCAGCCTTTACTTCCTGAGATAAATCCCACTTGGTCATGGTGTGTGATCTTTCTAATGTAATGCTGGATCCACTTTGCTAGACTATGGTTGAGGATTTTAGCATCCATGTTCATCGGGGATATTGGCCTGTAGTTCTCCTTCTTTGTGGTGTCTTTATCTGATTTTGGGAGTAGGGTAATGCTGGCTTCATAGAAAAAGTTTGGAATTGTTCCTTCTTCTTGAAGTTTTTGGAATAATCTGAGAAAGATTGGTTTCAGTTGTTCTTTGAATGTTCAGTAAAACTGTCCTGTGAAGCCATCCGGTCCAGGGCTTTTGTTTGATAGAAGGTTTTTGATTGCTTTTTCAATTTCATCAGTAGTTATCGGCCTATTCAGATTTTTTTTTTATTCTTTCTGATTGAGTTTTGAAAGCTTGTATTTTCTAAGAATGTATGCACTTCGTCGAGGTTTTTGATTACTTTTTCAATTTCATCAGTAGTTATCGGCCTATTCAGATTTTTTTTTTATTCTTCCTGATTGAGTTTTGAAAGCTTGTATTTTCTAAGAATGTGTGCACTTCGTCAAGGTTGTCCAGTTTATTAGGGTAGAGTTGTTAGTAGTATTTGTTTTAGAATCCTTTGTATATGAGTGGGGTCAGTTGTTACTTCACCTCTTTCATTTATGATTTTGTTTATTTGGGTCCTCTCTCCTTGTTTCTTGGTGAGCCTGGCTAGAGGTTCTTCAATCTTGTTTATCCTTTCAAAGAACCAGCTCTTGGTGTCATTGATCTTTTCTATTTTTTTTTTTTTTTGGTCTCTATGTCATTTATTTCTGCTCTAATCTTTATGATGTCCTTTCTTCTGGTTATGCTGGGCTTTTCTTTTTGCTCTTTTTATAATTCTTTAAGTGGAAAAGGTTAGATAACTTATTACCAGTTTTTCTTGTTTTTTGTTTGAGCTAGGCCTGTAGAGTTATGAACATCCCTCTCAGGACTGCTTTCATTGTGTCCCATAGATTTTGGATTATTGTGTTTCATTGTCATTTGTTTCCAGGATGCTTTTAATTTCTTCTTTGATCTCTTTGGTAATCCTATCATTGTTTAACATCATGTTATTTAACCTCAAAGTGTTTGATTTTTTCATTGTTTTTATTATAATTGATTTCTAGTTTTATGCCATTGTGAAGATTTCTATTTTATTGAATTTGAAGAGACTTTGCCTGTGTCCTAATAAGTGCTCTATCTTTGAAAATGTCCTATGTGCACTGGAGAAGAATGTATATTCTGTGGCTTTGGGATGAAATGTTTTGAAAATGTCAACTAAGTCCATCTTATCTAGTGAGTCATTTAGGATTGCTGTTTCTTTGCTGATTTTCTGTTTAGAGGATTTATCCTGTGGTGTCACTGGAGTTTTCAAGTCCCCTATTATGACTGTATTGCTCTCAATCTCTCCCTTGATATCTTCCAGAAGTTGTTTTATAATTTGGGTGCTCCCGTATTGGGTGCATATATGTTTATATCTTCTTGTTGAATTGTTCCCTTTAGTATTACGCAGTGGCCTTCCTTATCTCTTGTTATGGCCTTTACTTTGAGGTCTATTTTGTCAGATATAAGTATTGAAACCCCAGATTTTTTCTCATTTCCATTTGCCTGAAAATTATTTTCCAACACTTCACTATCAGTCTGTGTGAATATTTTGTTCTGAGGTGGGTCTCTTGTAGACATCAAATATGTGGTTCATGTTTTCTTATCCATTCAGCTACCCTATGTCTTTTGATTGGAGCATTTAATCCACTTACATTTTATGTTTTTATTGATAAGTACTTGTTTTTTGTCATTTTTATTCTTAATATATATTTTTTTCTTCTTCTTGTCTTTCTGTTTCTTCTTTTTATAGCAGTTTCTTTAGCATTTCTTGAATTTCTGGTTTGGTGGTAAGAAACTCTCTTAGCCACTTTTTTTCTGTGAAGCTCCTGATTCCACCTTCAATTTTGAATGATAGCCTTTCTAGGTATAGTATTCTTGGATTCAGTTCCTTTCTTTTCATCACTTTGTATATTTCATTCCATTCCCTTATGGCCTGGTGTGTTTCTGTTGAGAAATCAGTTGATATTCTTATAGGAGATCCCTTGTAGGTAACTTTTTGTCTCTCTCTGACAGCCTTTAAGATTCTTACTTTGTTGATGATATTTGCCAATTTAATTATGACTTGTCTTAGTGTTGGTCTTTGGGGTTCATCTTCTTTGGGGCTCTATTTGCTTCTTGGACTTGTGTAGTTTTTTATTGCCAATATCAACGAAGTTTTCTATCATTATTTCTTCAAACGAGTTTTCTATTCCTTGCTCAGCTTTCTCTCCTTCTGGTACTCCTATTATGCGAATGTTGTTTCCTTTTTTGTTGTCCTAAACCTCCCTTAGGCTCTCCTCTTTTTTTTTTTTTTAAGATTTCTTTCCAGTTGCTGCTGTGTTTGTTAGTTTTTTTCCTACCTTGTCTTCTAATTCACTGATGCAGTCCTCAGCCTCTTTTAGTGTACTGTTTAAGTTTTTAATTGTGTTCTTTATTGCAGCTATGTCATTCTTCATTTCCTCTTGGTTTCTTTCCATGTTGATGACATTCTCATTCAGTTCCTTATAATTCTCATTGAGTTGTGTGTATTTGTCATCCAGCTGTTTGAGCATCCTTATAACCATTACTCTGAATTCTTTCTCTGACATGTTACTTGCCTTCATTTCATTTAACTCCCTTTCTGGTGAGTCTTCTTTTTCTTTCCTTTGGGGATTGCTTTTTTATCTTCTGATGTTTTTCTGTAACTTTTAATTGTTTCTGTGTCCTAGATCCAACTGCCTTGCTACCCTAGTTCTTTTGTGGGTGGTGCTACTGGTGTGATCTTTCAGGTCTCCTGGGCTTCGTAATCAAGTGGAGCACCCCACTTGAGCTATTTGTGCTCTCTAGAAGTAGTTGGATCTTGAATGTTAGTTTCTTATTCGTGGATGAATTCTTGTCACAGGTTAGAAATGTGACTCACCCCCAGCTTTGTTGTGCAAGCAGTTTTCAATGTCATTGTAGTTCCATCTCTTGTGGAAAAGGTTGTCTGAAGTCTCACTGGTATGTGCTCACTGTGGGTTCCCAGAGTCCATAGCCTGTGATGAAGGATTCTCAGGGACTGAGGCTCAGAAACTGTTCCTTTGGCTGGTGTGGTGTGACTCTTGCTGCATTAGCATCACTCTGCAACTCACTATGTGGGTTCTGGAGCCCCTGACAGTGGGGAGCGGGTGTCTCATAGTCTGTGGTTGAGGCAGTGGGACTCTAGCCAAAGTGATTTCCCTCTTTGAATCATGAAGGGGTTCAGAATCTAGCAGCAGGCTCCCCGGAGCTAGGTAGCCAGGAGGGGGATGTCATGGATTCTACTGAGGGACCTATGCACCCTTGGTTGGAGAGGCACATGCTCAGTGGCAGCAAACAGAGGGGCCCAGGAGCTCTCTGAAATGAGTGTGTGCTTGTGGGGCCCACACATTGGATCGCAGTGATTGTGGTGTGCTACCAGCCTCTTCTAGGGAGAAGTCCCAGTTTCTGCTTTTGGGGGATGTGCATCTTTGGTTGGACAGGGACACAAAATGTCTGCTTACAGAGGTGCCTAGGAGCTGTCTTCTGGGGCAGTGTGCTCAGGGGACCCTTGTGTTGTAGTGGCACTACCGCAGGGACTGTATGCCAGCGTCCGGGGTTGTTCCTTGCAGTGGCTCAGAGAAGCACCCAGGGGCCACCTGCCCGGGCAGCGAGCTCAGGGGGCTTGCGTGCTGGATCGTTGCAACCAGAGGCCAGACAATGAGGGGGAGGAAATCCGAGTTTCTGCTGCCAGGGCCTTAAGCCCTTGGTTGGATACGAGTGCGGCTATTGGCAGCTTACAGGGGCACCCAGAAGTCACCTGTTGTGGTGACGGCCTCAGGGTGTCTACATACTGAAGCCATGGGGATGAGGTGTCTGGGCGTAGGCTTCTGGGAAGGGGGAAGTCCAAATTTCTACTGCCAGGACTATGGTCCTTGTTTGGATATGAACATGCCTACCTGGGGCTCACAGTAGCACCCAAGAGCTGCCTGTGGAGCAGTGTGCTCAGGAGGCCTGCACACTGGAAAAGCGCAACTGTGGCATCCAGAGGTCTGCTGCTGGGGAGGGGAGAAGTTGCACTTACTGCTGTGGGAGTCGTGCACCTTTGGAGGTGGAAGTCCTAGGGTCTGCAGTTCTGCTGGTGGGGCAGCAGGATTTTGGCTGGAGTGATTGCAAGGTCACGGGCAGTGTTCAAGCCTGTCTGGGTGGTGGTGTTGATGAGTTCCTTGAATAGGCCGCTCTCCCCTTCAAGATGGTGTGGACTCTGTGCCCTAGTCCCGCAGCCTGCAGAGCATCCACAGCAGTGGTAGATGCTCCCTGTCCAGGAGAGTCTGGTCTGCCAGAGCCTGCTACTCCTGTTGAATTTAACTGTCCCTTACTCACTCACACACACACCACACACAACCACACACTCTCCGTTCATCCCCTCATTCACTCACATCCTCTCCTTCACCTCCATCCTGCTAGGCACCATCTTCTTATCTATTTTTTATTTTTCGATTCAATTGTTGACAGGTATATATTTGTTGCCATTTTGTTGTTCATATTTTTTTATCTTTTTCTTTTTCTTCTTCTTTCCCTTCTTAAAGAATACCCTTAAATATTTCATATAATACTGGTTTGGTGGTGATGAACTCCTTTAGCTTTTTCTTCTCTGTGAAGCTCTTTATATGACCTTCAATTCTAAATGATAGCTTTGGTAGGTAGAGTAAGTTTGGTTGTAGGTCCTTGCTATTCATTACTTTGAATATTTCATGCCACTGTTTTCTGGCCTGCATAGTTTCTATTTAGAAATCAGCTGACAGTTGTATGGGCAGTCCCTTATAGGTAACTAACTGCTTTTCTTATGCTCCTTTTAAGAGTTTCCCTTTGCCTTTAGCCTTTGAAATTTTAATTATTATGTGTCTTGGTGTAGTCCTCTTTGGGTTCCTCTTGTTTGGGACTCTCTGTGCCTCCTGGACTTATAAGTCTATTTCTTTCAACAAGTAGGGGAAATTTTCTGTCACTATTTCTTCAAATAAGTTTACAATATCCTGCTCTCTCTCTTCTTTTTCTGGAACTCCTATAATGCAAATGTTGCTATGCTTCAAGTTGTCCCATAGGCTCCTTACACATTTTTTTGTTTCTTTTTTCTTTTTGCTCTTCTGGTTGGGCGTTTTTTGCTTCCTCATATTTCAATTCATTGTTTTGATTTCAGAATCCTCTACTGTACTGTACATTATTCTTTATTTCAGTCAGTGTATGCTTAATTTCTGACTGATATTTTTCCATTTTTTTGGAGGTTTCTAGAAGATTCTTGGGTAACCTTATAACCATGGCTTTGAACTTTATACCAAATAATTTGCTTTCTTTCATTTCTTTCATTTGTGATATATTTCTTTGTCTCCACATTTTGGCTGCTTCCCTGTGTTTGTTTCTATGTATTAGGTAGAGCTGGTATGTCCCCTTGAGTTGGTAGAGTGGCCTTGTGTAGTAGGTGTTCTATAGGTCCCAGTAGCTCAGCTTCCCCAGTCACTTGAGCTGGATGTTGTAGGTGCACCCCTTTGTGGTCTGTGAGCACAGTATTATTGTAGTTGAGACTTGATTGCTGTTGGTGTCACTGGGAGAAATTGACCTCCATGCCAATTGACTGTTAGGATCAGCTATGTCTACAGTGGGAGAGCTGCTATGCAGGAGACACCCTTGTAGACCAGGACTTGATTCAGTGGGGCTTTGGTGTTCACTGAGTCTGCCCCTTGAGTGTGTCACTTATGGATGTGTGGAGTTGTAATCTGGTATGGTCTGACACTGACCACTAGTTGCACTGGTTCTTGGGTCTCCAAGAAGGTGCAAAGTCAGCCACTGCCTGGGGACACACAGCAGGAGCTACAGAGAGATCTACAGATTCCTCCTCTTTGTATTGGGTTTGGAAGTGCCTATATGAGGCCCAGGTATGAAGCAAGGCAGGCTGGTGCTGTTGCAGTGTCTTGGGCCTTTTATTGATATGTTTTGGGTTCCCTTACCCAGGTGCACATTGTTTGAGAGATTTTACCCTGAGCAAGGACAGGACATTCATATGCAAAACCCACTGCACACAGCTTGGGTGGGGTTTTAAAGTGGATGAGGTGGGGTCTTAGGGAATCACCAGGGTGGAGCAAACAGAAATGGCTGCCAGTCAGCCCTGCGACCCAGGAGGTCCCAGCATAGGAACAATGATTTCTGTGAGT
This sequence comes from Myotis myotis, assembly GCF_014108235.1. Classification (NCBI taxonomy): domain Eukaryota; kingdom Metazoa; phylum Chordata; class Mammalia; order Chiroptera; family Vespertilionidae; genus Myotis; species Myotis myotis. The sequence goes on from NW_023416346.1 coordinate 88,737,610, forward strand.
ACCTCCATCTGGGAGAAAGCTGCCCCCAGTTCTTTCCCTGATACCAGACAATCCAGTTCCTCCTTGTATGTGTCTTTGTTTCCCAGAGCCTCTCCATGGTGCTGGAGCTCAAAGAAAGCAGGACCTTGTAAGTTCAGTTCATAGTGTCGGCCTTTAAAAGGAACAGCTTAGGTTCCAGCAGCCTCTGTGTCACTGAGCCCCAACCCGCCCATTGTTCTTACAGCCCATAGGGACTTCTTTTCCAAGGTCTGGGACCCTGAGCTGGAGCACTGGAATGGGGATGGGACCCCTTGTTCCTATGGGTGACCTCTGCATAGATTATCTCCTTTTCAGTTAAACAAGCGGCACATGTGAGTGGTGGACCAATGCATTCAGCTCCTCCACACCTCCTACAAGTCTCAATGTGCTTTCTTCTTTACTTCTCTAGTTGTAGGACTTCCATTCATCCAGCTTTCTAGTGGTTCTGGATGGTGGTTGTTCTGTATTTTAGTTGTAATTTTGTTGTGGTTGTGGGAAGCAGTGAATACAGGTATTTACCTACACTGCCATATTTCAAATCTCCTAATTTTTGGCCTTTTAATTATGATGTGTCTTGGCATAGGCCTGCTTGGGTTCTTCTTGCTGGGGATTTGCTGTGCCTCCTGAACGTATGTGACATTTTCCTTTAACAAGTTAGGAAAATTTTCTGCCATTATTTCTTCAAACAAGTTCTCTATCCCTTGTTCACCTTCTTCCCCTTCTGTTACTCCTACAACATGAATATGAGGTTTTGTGTTGTCCAACAACTCCCCCTTTAGCTGTCCTCTTGTTTTTTGTTCTTTCTTTTGGGTTCTCTGATTGAGTGATTTGTTCTATCCTGTCTTCTAAATTCACTGACCTGACCCTGAACTTCCCCTAATCTGCTGTGTATTCATGCCAAAAGTGTTCTTTATTAGTGCTATGTCATTATTTATTTCTGACTAGTCTTTTTTTTCATAGTTACTATATCATTTCTCATGCTGTTGAACATCATTACCATCATTATTCTAAACTCTATATCTGAAAAATATCTTAGATACATTTCATTTGGCTCTTCTTCTGGAGATTCTCTTGTTCTTTCAGACCAGGCTTATTTCCTTTGTCTCTCCATTTTGGCTGCTTATTTCGGGTTGTGTCTATGTTTTATGTAGATTTGCTATGACTCCCAAACTCTAGTGCAGGACAATGTCAGACACTGGTTGTGACTGGCCCTGAGTACCACGTGTGTAGCTATTTGTAATCCTCAGCTATGGTTTCCTCTGCTGGGTCTGGGTGCCTTTGGAAAGGACCAAGATGTGAACCAAGGTTTGCTTTCCCTAGGCCCAGCCTTAGAGTTAGATCAGGCAAGGAATAAAAGCCTCCAGAGAATGGATTCTTCCTGTATTCTGATTGTTATTCAGTCGTAATTAGCCTCAGGCTATCAAACAAAGGGTTGGTTGAGATGTTTTCCAACAGGATGTGGCAATTGCTTCTGCATGCAGGATGATTGTTATTTTCAGTCCCCTAATGGGCCTCTGAAACTGTACAGCAGTGGTTCTCAACCTTCCTAATGCCATGACCCTTTAATACAGTTCCTCATGGTGTGGTGACCCCCAACCATAAAATTATTTTCATTGCTACTTCATAACTGTAATTTTGCTACTGTTATGAATCATAATGTAAATATCTGATATGCAAGACATACTTTCATTGTTACAAATTGAACATAATTAAAGCATAGTGATTAATCCCAAAACAATATGTAACTATGTATGTGTTTTCTGATGGCCTTAGGCGACCCCTGTGAAAGGGTCGTTCCACCGCCAAAGGGGTTGCAACCCACAGGTTGAGTACTGCTGCTCTACAGCATGTGGCAAGAGGTTTTCCCATAGGATGGGGCAATTTTTCTCCCCCCCACCAGCAAATGCTACCTGGATGGTCTGGAAAAAGATGTCCTCTGCAGTATGAGGGAATGACTCATCATAGGAAATTGGGGTGTCTGCCTTCCAAGTTCTAAGCCCAGAGCCCCCAATCCTGGCTTCTGCTCACACAGCTCCAGTCCACTCTGCCCTCCCTCTGCCAGAGTCCAAGGTGAGTGGCTGCCCACGAAATTTTGTGTGTTGGCCTTTTAGTAGTGTGCCTGCATTTCTAGCCATCTCTCCCTGGGAGACAGCAACCCTGCTGCTTTGAACAGCCGGATGTTGTGTGGGAACCTTTCTCAGTTCTGGTTCTATGGGCTAGGGGATCTAACCTGGGGTTTAAATTCCAGTGTTCTCAATGGCAACCCACCCACAGCAGAGATATCCATCCAGAATGTCAGCTGCTGTCTGTGGGAACCGAGCCAGATCTTTTGCACCTCCGCACTTCCTACCAGTCTCTATGCTATCTCCACTTTCCATTCTTGGTTATCAGGGCTCTCTCCAGCTAAACTTCAGTTGATTATTCTGGATGGGTTTTCTACATTTTAGTTTTAATTCCAATTTGGTCATGGGAGCTGGTCAGTATAGCTTCTACTTATTCCACCACTATTTTGGAATCCTGCCTTTTTTTCTTGCACCTCTGCTTTCTTCACCTTTATGTTACTAAGAGGAATGCAGGGATTGGGTGAGAGATGGAGGCCTGAGAAAATGTCCTTCTCATTTTGTTGATGGTTTCTTTTGCTGTCCAGAAGTGAGGCTTAGTATTGAGTCACCTTCAGGGATTGAACATTCAGGCAATGACAAGATCGTCTTCTTCTGATGGTGTAGACACTGATTAGACGGATGCTCACATTTCATGATCTTCCTTCCTTGTCCCAGTAAGGAAGGAAGAATGAGGGTGGAGGGAAAGAAATGGTGGACAAATAGACCTGTTGTGCACCTCATCCCGGGACTAGACTGAAAATAAAATGAAATTGGATAACATCCTCCTGGAATTACCAACTGAGATCCAGCTTAGGAGGAGAGTTTATATCAAGGAAGGACACAAGACACCTGGAGACTGCAGAATGGCAAGGTCATAGAGGAGTTGACCCAGCTCCCAGGGGCGGCAGGCCTGAAGGCCTACAGATGAGGGAGCACCTGGCTATGGATGGGACTGTTCCTCAGAAGACAGAAGCCTGGAGTCTATACTGGGCTCCACAACCTGGAGCACCAGGGCAAAGTACTGAGGCCCATGTAACATCAAGCCATGAAAGGTGTCAGGACTGTTGGCTAAGGCAGAGCCTGGAGCTGGTAGGAGAGAAAGCCACAGTTTCATTTTGCTTTTTGTTTGTTTGTTTGTTATTTATTCTAAACCCAGAGCACAGGAGGCTTTGGGTCAGAAAATCTTGGACTTGAGATGCTTAAGGAGAGGCTGGGATGGAAAGAACTGTGGGGAAATGTGGAAAAGCAGTAGCCAGGAGTCTTGCATTTGGTGGTTCATACACACCCAAACCAAAACAGCCATTTTTCCTGAGAGGAGCTAGCTGCTCCCAGTAGCCACAAGGCAGGTAAAGAAAATAAAACCTTCCCTAGGTGATACAGCCCACCCTCTGGAGCCTTGCCTGCCACACTGCACATTTTGAACTTGTCAGAGGAAAAAAAAGCAGAGGCCAGGTCTATGTGTTTGAACAGTCTCAGGAGTGTCAGTGACTAGATTGGGGTAGGGACATTCCACCCTACTATACTGGGAACTGGTACTTTCCTGAATGGGAGAGCTGATAGAAACTCCAGGTTTCCAACCAACCCCAATGGATTGCACATAAGGATCTCTGACCAGCTAATCGCAGATGAATATTGTAGGCCACTTGCAGAGGAATAGCTCTGGGACAGGGAAGCACACTCACCACATTCCCTGAAATTTGAACAACAACTCCCCTGCCTAAAGCCCTTTCAGAAACAGACTTTTGAGTGATTAAGATTGACAGCTGGCTAGCAGGCAAAGGCAGGCAGAGGTGGACCCAGGAGAACCAGGGAAAGTTTTCTGACACAGCCCTGGGCCCCATACTCTTAACAAACCTGCTTCAGAGAGCGAAATGGGCACTAAATCATATAGCCAAGTCCTGTAGAGACAGACACAAATTGTAAATCACTTGGAAATTCAAGAAAGTTGCTAAAAACCAAAGGAGGATCGTGTCTGACAGAGGTTAACACTGAAATATCCCATGGGAAGCCCAGAATTGGCAGACAGAATAGTCAGCCATAGTCATCAGATGAGTAGGATCCAAAGTGAGTTCCCATGGGGCACTAAAGTGGCCTGAAAGAAACTCCACTTCACTTTTTTTCTTCTCTTTTTTATTTTCCTTTTAAAAATTGGTTTCTTTCCTTTATGTTTTTCCTTTTTAAATTTCTCTTCTTTATCTATCTGCTTTATTGATTTATTATGCTAATCTCTATTGTTTAATTCATTTTCCCCTTCACTTTTCAGATCTTTTTTGTTATTTTCCCGTTTTCCCTTTCTCTCTCTTTCTTTTCCCCTGCTATTTAACCTTTTATCCATTTCTTATTTTAGTTCTATCTGCTTTTACCTCTATTGCCCTATCCAATTTTTTTGACCTTTCCATTCTGCCTGTTTTATTTTAAACTGTTTTTTCCTTTCCCTGTTTCCCTAATTATTATACTTTTTTAAATTTCAGGTCTGCACCTTTATATTCCTTTTTTTTCCAGTTAATTTATTTTTATTGTCTTATTGCTTAAAGTATTACAAAGGGTATTATATATGTGTCTTTTTTTTCCCCCCGACCTTGACAATCCCCTGGCTTCCCCTACCCTCCAGTGTTTTCTGTCCATTGGTTATACTTATAAGCATGCATACAATTCCTTCGATTGATCTCTTACCCTCATCCCGCCAGCCCCCCAACCCTCCCTGGCCTTCCGCTGCAGTTTGACAATCAGTTTGAGGCAGCTCTGCCTCTGTATCTATTTTTGTTCATCAGTTTATAATAGTCTTTATTATACATGAATGAGTGAGATCATGTGGTATTTTTTCTTCATTGACTGTCTTATTTCACTTAGCATAATGCTCTCCAGTTCCATCCATGCTGTTGCAAATGGTAAGAGTTCCTTCTTTTCTACAGCAGCATAGTATTCCATCGTGTAGATGCACCACCGTTTTCTAATCCATTCATCTACTAATGGGCACTTAGGCTGTTTCCAGATCTTAGCTATGGTGAATTGTGCTGCTATGAACATATGGGTGGACATATCCTTTCTGATTGGTGTTTCAGGTTTCTTGGGATATATTCTTAGAAGTGGGATCACAGGGTCAAATGGGAGTTCCATTTTTAGTTTCTGGAGGAAACTCCATACTTTCCATAGTGGCTGCACCAGTCTGCATTCCCACCATCAGTGCACGAGTGTTCCTTTTTCTCCACATCCTCTCCAGCACTTGTCGTTTGTTGATTTGTAGATGATAGCCAGTCTGACAGTGTGAGATGGTACCTCATTGTTGTTTTGATTTGCACCTCTCAGATGTTTAGTGACTTTGAGCATGTTTTCATATGTCTCTTGGCTTTCTGAATGTCCTCTTTTGAAAGGTGTCTAATTAGATCCTTTTCCCATTTTTTGATTGGATTGTTTATCTTCCTTTTGTTAAGTTCTATGAGTTCCCTATAAATTTTGGAGATTAGGCCCTTATCAGATATGACATTGACAAATATGTTTTCGCATGCAGTGGGCTTTCTTGTTGTTTTGTTGATGGTTTCTTTTGCTGTGCAGAAGCTTTTGATTTTGATGTAGTCCCATTTGTTCATTTTCTCTTTCGTTTCAAGTGCCCTAGGAGCTGTATCAGTGAAGAAATTGCTTCAGCATATGTCTGAGATTTTGTTGCTTTGGATTCTCCTAGAATTTTTATGGTTTCCCGTTTTACATTTAAGTCTTTTTTCCATTTTGAGTTTATTCTTGTGTATGGTGTAAGTTGTTGGTCTAGATTCATTTTCTTGCATATATCTGTCCAATTTTCCCAACACCATTTATTGAAGAGACTATCTTGGCTCCATTGTATGTTCTTGCCTCCTTTGTCAAATATTAATTGAGCATATTGGTTCGGACCAATTTCTGGGCTCTCTATTCTATTCCATTGATCTATATGCCTGTTCTTGTGCCAGTACCAGGCAGTTTTGAGAACAGTGGCTTTGTAATACAGCTTGATCTGGTATTGAGATGCCATCTACTTTCTTCTTTCTCAGGATCACTGCAGCTATTCAGGATCTTTTTTTACAGATGAATTTTTGGAGAGTTCATTCTAGATCTGTGAAGTATGCCGTTGGTATTTTAATGGGAAGTGCATTGAATTTATAGATTGCTTTGGGTAGTATGGACGTTTTAATGATGTTGATTCTACCAATCCATGAACACGGTATGGTCTTCCATCTGTTTAGGTCTTCCTCTATCTCTTTTTTCAACGTCCTGTAGTTTTATGAGTAGAGGTCTTTTACTTCTTTAGTTAAGTTTACTCCTAGGTACCTTAATTTTTTTGGTGCAATGGAAAATGGGATTGTTTTTATAATCTCTCTTTCTGAAAATTCACTATTGGTGTATAGAAATGCCTCTGATTTCTTGGGGTTAATTTTGTATCCTGCTACATTGCCAAATTCATGTATTAAGTCAGGTAGTTTTTTGATGGAGTCTCTAGGATTTTGTATGTATAATATTATGTCGTCTGCAAATAAGGACAGTTTTACCTCCTCTTTTCCAATTTGGATGCCTTTTATTTATTCTTCTTGTCTAACTGCAATGGCTAATACTTCTAGGATTATGTTGAACACGAGTGGTGAGAGTGGGCATCCCTGTCTTGTTCCTGTTCTTAGGGGAAATGGTGTTAGTTTTTGTCTATTGAGTATGATGTTGGCTGTGGGCCTGTAATATATGGCTTTTATTATGTTGAGGTATGATCCTTCTATTCCCACCGTTCTGAGAGTTTTAATAAAAAATGGGTGTTGGATTTTGTCAAATGCTTTTTCTGCATCAATTGATATGACCATGTGGTTTTTTTCCTTCAATTTGTTTATGTGATGTTTCACGTTTATTGATTTGCGGATATTGTACCATCCTTGCATCCCTGGGATAAATCCTACTTGGTCATGGTGTATGATCTTTCTGATGTACTGCTGGGTCCGATTTGCTAAGATTTTGTTGAGGATTTTGGCATCTATGTTCATGAGGGATATTGGCCAGTAATTCTCTTTCATTGTGTTATTTTTTCCTGGTTTTGGTATTAGGGTGATGCTGGCTTCATAGAATGAGCTTGGAAGTGTTCTTTCCTCTTGGAATTTTTGTAGTAGTCTGAGGAGGATAGGTTTTAGTTCTTCCTTGAATGTTTTTAAAACTCCCTGTGAAGGCTTCTGGCCTCGGGCTTTTGTTTGCTGGAAGCTTTTTAATGACTGCTTCAATTTCTTCCATAGTTATTGGCCTATTGAGATTTTTAGACTCTTCCTGATTTAGTTATGAAATGTTATATTTTTCTAGGAATTTGTCCATTTCCTCCAGGTTGTCTAGTTTTTCGGAGTATAGTTGTCCATAGTATTTAACAATCATTTGTATTTCTGTAGGGTCTGTTGTTATTTCGCCTCTATCATTTCTGATTTTGTTTATTTGGGTCTTCTCTATTTGCTTCTTGGTGAGCCTGGCTAGAGGTTTGTCAATCTTGTTTATCCTTTCAATGAACCAGCTCTTGGTTTCATTGATTTTCTGTATTGTTTTTTTGGTCTCTATGTCATTTATTTCTGCTCTAATCTTTATTATCTCCTTTCTTCTGCTCACTCTGGGCTTTTCTTGTTGCTCTCTTTCTAATTCTTGTGATGTAGAGTTTGATGATTTACTACCAATTTTTGTTGTTTTTTTTTTTTTGAGATAGACCTGTATAGCTATAAACTTCCCCCTCAGGGTGCTTTCATTGCGTCCCATAGGTTTTGGATTGTTGTGTTTTCATTGTCATTAGTTTCCAGGATGTTTTTAATTTCTTCTTTGATCTCATTGGTAACCCAATCAATATTTAATAAGATGCTATTCAGCTTCCAAGTGTTTGAGTATTTTGGGGTGTTTTTATTTTAGTTTATGTCTAATATTATGCCATCATGTTCTGAAAAGATGCTTGGTATGATTTCAATCTTCTTGAATTTGGGGAGACTTTGCTTATGCCCTAATATATGCTCCATTTTTGAATATGTCCAATGAGCACCTTAGTGGAATGTATATTCCGTGGCTTTGGGGTGAAATGTTCTGAAGATATCAATTAGGTCCATCTGATCTAGTGAGTCATTTAGGATTGCTGTATCTTTGCTGATTGTTTGTCTAGAGGTTTTATCCAGTGATGTCAGTGGTGTATTAAAGTCCCCTACTATGATTGTATTGTTGTCAATCTCTCCTTTGATGTCTTCCAGGAGTATTTTTATGTATTTGGGTGCTCCTGCATTGGGTGCATATAGGTTTACCAGGGTTATATCTTCTTGTTGTATTGATCCCTTTTATATTATGATGTGGCCTTCGTTCTCTCTTGTTAGGGCCTTCACTTTGAGGTCTATTTTGTCCGATATAAGTATTGCCACCCCAGCTTTCTTTTCCTTTCCATTTGCCTGAAAGATATTTTTCCATCCCTTGACTTTCAATCTTTGTGAGTCCCTTCTAATGAGGTGGGTCTCTTGTAGACAGCAAATGTATGGGTCATGATTTTTTTATCCATTCACCCACCCGATGTCTTTTGGTTGGAGCATTTAGTCCGTTTACATTTAAAGTTATTATTGAAAGGTACTTGTTTGTAGCCATTTCTTTTTTTGTGTAGCTGTTTCCTTTCTGAGCTTTTTATTCCTTCTTTTTACAACAGTCCCTTTAGCATTTCTTGAATTTCTTGCTTGGTGGTGATAAACTCCCTTAGCATATTTTTGTCTGTGAAGCTTCTTATTTCCCCTTCAAGTTTGAATGATAGCCTTGCTGGATAGTGTATTCTTGGATTCATTCCTTTGCTTTGCATCACTTTGTAAATTTCCATCCATTCTTCTCTGGCCTGATGTGTTTCTATTGAGAAATCATTTGATAATCTAATGGGTGATCCCTTGTATGTAACTTTCCGTCTCTCTCTTGCATCCTTTAAGATTCTCTCTTTGTCCTGAACATTTGCCATGGTAATTATGATTTGTCTTGGTGTAGGTCTTTTGAGTTCACCTTGTTTGGGACTCTCCATGCTTGTGTGACTTTTTTCTTCCCCATATCAGGGAAGTTTTCTGATATTATTTCGTCCAATAAGTTTCCTAATGTTTGTTCCTCTTTCTGTTGTTCTGGCATGCCTATTATTCGTATGTTGTTTCGTTTCATGTTTTTCCAAAGCTCTCTTAGGTTCTCCTCGTGTCTTTTAATATTTTTTCTGCAATTGCAGTACAGTTTGGGTGTGTTTTGCTTCCTTGTCTTCTAATTCACTAATTCGGTCCTCCGCTTCTCCTAGTCTACTGTTGCTCCTTTCAATGGTGTTTTTTATTGCAGCTATATCGTTCTTCATTTCTTCTTGGGTCTTACATAAGTTATGCATCTTTTCATCTGTTTCTTCTTGCTTCTTGCATAAGTTGTTGATTTTTTCCTCCATCTGGTTTATGTTCTCTAGGACCCTTATTCTGAATTCTTTTTCTGTCATGTTGCATGCCTCTGTATCGCTTAGCTGCTTTTCTGGCGAGCCCTCCTTTTCTTTCCTTTGGGGGTTTCTTTGTCTACCCATGTTTGATCTCACTGACCTATCTAGCGGTTGGGTCATTCAGTGGCTGTGGCTCGTCGGGCTTTGGTTGCTCCTATGCGGTTGTGTTAGCACTTGCTCCTCTGTTGTTAGGAGGTCTTCTGGTGGGTGCTGTTCACAGCTGTGGTTGCTCTTCTGGCTGATGCAGGGAGGCTTCACACACAGCAACTCTTCCTCAGGCAGAGCGTGTTGTGATCAGGAGGCCGCTGTTGCTTGGATCTGCTGCATTGATTTAAAGGCACAAAATACAACACAACAAGGCACAACGAACCAGGCACTGAACACAAATGTATTTACGGTATTAATAACCCCAAATAAAGGTGGCCACCCGAGCTAAGAGAGTTAGGGTATAAGGAGAAAGAAAAGAAAAAGATAGAAGAGAAAACAGAAGAAATGAGTGCAAAAATGAAATTGGAAAAATGTAGGGGAAAAAAAAGTAAGAGAGAAAAGACAATGAAGTAGAAGAGGGGAGGAGACTATTTATATGAGGAGAAAACTCCGATAGAACCGCCACTAATCCCATCAAATTCCAGCAACGGATCCCTGGAGATGAATACAAACTACAAACAACCAATAATATCAAGCTGTGCAAGGGAAAACAGAAGCACAAAAATTACCAGGTTGGGGGGGGCGGGGACTGGGGAATAGAAAAAGAAAAAGAAAAAACCGAACAACCTCAGAAACAATCCTAAAAAAAACACCCCAATATACTCAACAATCAAGAAAACAACAACAAAACAATAGAGAGAGAAAAGAAGAAGAAGAAAACAATTTGGATAGTGAAGAAAGACAAGGGAGAGGTGTATACAGATTTAGAGCAGGGGATTGGAAATAGGATATATAAGTAGGGTGAAATTTTGACAGGGGGTAAAAAGAATAGGGAAAATCTAAAGTAGGAATAGGGTAAGAGAAACAGGACAACAAAAGGGCAAAGTGGGGAAGAGGGTTTTAGCACAGAGGCAAAATTGCGGTAGAGGAAAATGACGCTAAAGGAACGATGAAAATTGAATGGAGAACACTAGTCCCAAAATAAAATAAAGAGAAAATAAAATGACACGTTAAAAAATGGTAAAATGGTAGCAGTAATAATACTAGTTAAAAATAAAAATGTAGTAATTAAAAGGTTAAAATCAGGTGATGAAAAAAGAAAAAATGTTTCTTAGTTAAAAGGTGAAAAATAATAATAAAAAAATAATTAAAAATGTGCAGTAATGAAGGTACTTCAGATCTTCTACTCTTCTTTTTGGCACTCCAGGTATTCAGGAGAATGTTGAATTTCCCTCCAATACACTGTTCCTCCGTGTTGTCAGCCACAGTCCTGATTTTAAGGCAGGCCGTATTGGTTCCCCATACTGCCTTTATCTGTGTTTACAGAAGAGTCAGTTCGTGGCTCTGCCTCTGGGTGGTGGCAGTGTTTTTGGATTGACCTCCAAGGCTATAAGTCCTCTCTGACTCGAGTTCTCTATTGTACCTGAAACTGGCTTGGGAAAGTCCTCTGCCCAGAGTTGGTTCCCCAGTAGTCACTCCCCGCCCTGTTTCCCAGGCTCCCCAAAAGCAACCTTCTCCTACAGGCTCTGCGAGTGACTCCAACTGGGTAATCCCATGCACTGTGTTCAATAATCAAATGCACAGATTTAAGAGGAAGTGTAAAAACAAGAGCCTGGGAAGCTGTGCGAACTCACAGGGCTCCACCTTCCAGATCTGCGCGGAGTCTCTGACCATTCTCTGGCCCCTGACACCCAGTAGTCGGCAGACTGGCAAAATCTGAGGCTTCCCATTTGCATCTAGTCCATCTATGGGCTTATTTATAGTGTTCCCTTCTGCCAGCAGCCCTGGTGGAGCCCTTCCACACTCGCGGGTAACGTTGGCTCCAATGGCAGTGAACTTTGTGGGGCGCAGATTCCCCCCGCCCCCCAGCGCTTTCCACTCTCCAACCCAAATTGCAAACTACACCTTTAGGGGAAGTCTAACCTTTCCATAGGGAGAAGCAGGGCTCATCTGAGTTCACGTAGTCACGCTGCTTGAGAGCCATTGCTCCGGGTTAGTAGGCGATCTCTGGATGCTGGTAACAGCCACTCAAGATGGCCTTATATTCCTTTTTATCCACCCATTTTTTTCTTTATTTTTCTCCTCTTTCTATATTTTCCTTTCCCCTGCTATCTCATCTGTTTCTTTTTATTAATTTGGGTTTATCTATCTGCTTTCTTCTCTATTTTCCTTTTCAAAGTTTAGGTTTTTCCCCTTCTTTTCTTTTCCTCCTCCTTTATTTTAAACAGTTTTTCCTCCCTCTGTTCACCTAATTATTTATTCTTACTTTCTTTGTTTCAGATCTGTACCTACATATTCCTTCCACCACATTCTTTGGTGTGTTTTTTTTTCTGTGTGTGTGTTTTATTTGTGATGGTTTTTTTGTTGTGGTTTGGTTGGTTGCTTGTTATTTTTCTCATATTTTTCTTTCTTCTGTTGTTCTTGCTCTCTTTTCTCTTTCCTAATTCTCTCTCTGCTGATAGTTGATTCTGTGGTTGTTTTAGGGGTCTTGGATATGTTTTAGTTTTGTTTATTTTTAGAAAATATATTTTTATTTATTTCAGAGAGGTAGGGAGAGGAAGAGAGAGATAGAAACATCAATGATGTTAATGATGAGAGAGAATCCTTGATCAGCTGCCTTTTGTACACCCCACAATGAGGATTGACATCACAAACCGGGCATATGCCCCAACCAGATATCAAACAGTAACTTCCTGGTTCAAAGGTCAATGCTCAACCCTGGAGCCATGCTGGCTAGGCTAGTTTTATTTCTTTTGTTCATGTTTTGTTGTGTTGTATTTTGTTCTGTTGGATCAGCACCTTCACAGAAGCTCTCATGACATGGTTGGGGGTGCACCTCATAGCCAGCCAGCCTGAGAGGAGATTCCATCCAAGAATGTGACAATAACAATGCAACACCCAACTACAGCATAAGAACCTAAATAACTCATGCAAGGGGCTTTCCTAGAGCACCCAGCTCAGGAGATCTAAGAGACTGCAACAATGGGTGCCACAAAACACCTAGTACATAATACCACCCCACAAAGACTGAGAGGCGTAACAGTTTGATCTAATACATAGAAACAAATACAAAGGGACAACAAAAACTAGGAGACAAAGAAACAACCACCTAATGAAAAAAAAGGAGGACTAATCAGAAAAGGAAATAAATGAAATGAAATCAAGCAATTTGTCAGGTAAAGAATTAAGAATAATAGTAATAAGGTTACTCAAAGAATTCAGTGAGAACTAAAAGCAACTTAATGAGAATTGTAAGGAATTAAGAATTATAAGAGAGTTGCATGAAAAGAGATGTTGAAAAATAAATATAAATTGTAAATGAGGAGAACCAAGATGGTGGCATAGGTAAACAGCGGAGATTGTTGCCTCCCACAACCACTTCAAAAATACACCTAAAGGACGGAATGGACATCACCCAGAACCACAGGAAGGCTGGCTGAGGGGAAATTCTACAACTAGAAGGAAAGAGAAAAGCATACCGAGACTCAGAGGAGGCACAGTGCAGAAAATACAAAGGTGTGGAGGTGTGCAAGAATCAAGTCAAAGATTTGAAATGCGAAGAAGCAAAAAACACCCAACTGGAAAAGCAAAATGAAAAAAGAATCCGAAAATCCGAAGATAGTGTAAGGAGCCTCTGGAACAGCTTCAAGTGTACCAACATCAGAATTATAGGGGTGCCAGAAGATGAGAGAGAGCAAAATATTGAAAACCTATTTGAAGAAATAATGACAGAAAACTTCCCCTACCTGGTGAAAGAAATAGACTTACAAGTCCAGGAAGCACAGAGAACCCCAAACAAAAGGAATCCAAAGAGGACCACACCAAGACACATCACAATTAAAATCCAAGATCAAAAGACAAAGAGAGAATCTTAAAAGCAGCAAGAGAAAGAAAGTCAGTTACCTGTAGAGAAATCAGTTCTCACTGCATCGTTGTTAATAAGTTCAAAGAACTCCTCTTGTGCTGCCTCAGGAACATCTTCAACTTTGTGAATGGGCTTCTGACAAGTGCAAATGGGGCATCAAGTAGATTTGGAAAGTACGATGAAATTTCATCTGCAAGCATGTGCAAGTGTTCTTTCACAGAAATTAGCATCATAATCCTTTCATCTGGTTCAATGTCATGTTCCTCAAAGAAAGCAGATAAGGTAGGCAACATGTAAATTTTATTTTCACCCATTTTTTTTTTTTTTGCCAAAGCTGAAGTTTCATTTGGAATGATTGGATCTTTTCAGACAAATTGAGGCATGTTGCATTTGGTCCTTGCAGTGATAAATTTAACTCATTCAAGATGGCAAAGATGTCAACCAAGTAAGCTATTTTCTGCAGTTCACTTTTATCGCAGAAAAGTGCTTCGAACTGTGGTATTGCTTTCTGATTAAAAACGTTTTGAGTTCATCACGAAGCTCAAAAACACATTTTAAATTTTTTCCTCTCGACAACCATCTCACTTCAGTGTGAAATAGCAGAGCATTGTTCAGCGCATCCAACTCATTGCACAGTTGCACAGTCGACTATTTAAAGTGCTCACCTTTATAAAATTGACACAACTTATGACACTTTTCATTACGTCTAGTAACTCTTGTGGCAGCATCTTCGTTGCTAATATTTGCTGATGAATCATACAGTGAGTTCTGATGACTTTTGGTGACTCATTCAGTACCAAAGGTTGAAATCCAGATCAACATCCTAGCATAGCTGGAGCACCATCTGTGCAAACACCACAAACCTTTTCCCAAGAGATCTTATGCTCTTTCAGAAATGAACCAACTGTGTCAAATATATCACATGCAGTAGCTGTCGTTTCAAGAGGTTTGAAAAAAAAGTAACTCATCTTTAAAGTCGCCATCATTAATATACCTCACGTAAACCAGTAACTGTGAACAGTTTGCAACGTCTGTAGATTCATCAAGCTGGATACTAAATATTGGAAGTGGAGCAGATTTAATTTATTGGATTACTTGATCAAGAATATCAGCAGACATTTCATCTATTCTGCAGACAGTATTTCTAGATAAGGAAATTGCACTCAATTTCATAACAAATTCGTCTCTGATCATAACTAGAACAATGTCTTTGGCCATTGGCAACATTCAATCCTCAGCAATGATGTGAGGTTTCATAGCTCTGGCGATTCTGAGTGCCACCAAATATGAAGCTACATTTTGTTTGTGGTACTTGCCACAAGTGTCAAGTCTGGCTTTCTTGAGTCCATCAGCTTTGCTTCTAAAATAGTTGGTATCCTTGTCCGCAAAGCTCGGATGCTTGCCATCAAAATGACGTTTTAGTTTGTTTGGCTTCATAGATTCAGCTGAAAGAACTTCACAATAAATAACACATTGCGGTTTCTCAATTCCTGCTGTAATTATTGAGGTAAAACCATACTGCAAAAAATCCTCACTATATTTTCTTTTCTTAACGTTCTTCTCTGCACGATCCATTGTCATAGGATGGTTTGCTAATGAAAATAATATATAACAATAGCTTTAATAATACAAAAGATGATACATAGCATAGTTCAGTCAATACAGTTCGTTAAAGTTTCCTATGTTTTGCCATTCTGTGTTGT
The DNA here is from genome assembly GCF_014108235.1 of Myotis myotis. Lineage (NCBI taxonomy): Eukaryota > Metazoa > Chordata > Mammalia > Chiroptera > Vespertilionidae > Myotis > Myotis myotis. The sequence goes on from NW_023416346.1 coordinate 88,752,898, forward strand.
TTTTTTACATACCTGTTACTATCACAAAGGGGCAGTATTCACATCAACCACAGCTGAATATAAAAAGACTGATCAGCATCCAGATTAAGTTCCCATGGTACAGATTTTTTTTTTTGCAGTAGTTGATGATTTTACAGTACATGATTTTACATTTATCCAGTAATTATAATTCATGAAGTGTTGTTTTACCTCCAATACTGCTGCTTTCAACACAGTAGCTGCTTTCAACACAGCAGCTGCTTTCTACACAGTAGCTGCTCTTTACACATGTGTGACTGGTCCACATAAGTACATTATGGAGCCAACCCTGTCACATACACCTGTATTTGTATGGGGTGTATGTGATGGGGTTGGCGTGATGATGTCATCATGCCAGATACTGGTATGTGGGCGTATCTGCATGTGGGCGGACCTGCCTGGAGACAAATAGAGGAGCGGTGTCTCAGTTCCTAAGACCATCGAAAATATGTGTTTTCCGATGGTCTTAGGCGACTCCTGTGAAAGGGTCGTTGGACCCCCAAAGGGGTCGTGACCCATAGGTTGAGAACCGCTGTTTTATGTGATGTACCACATTTATTGTTTTGCAGATATTGCATCAAACATGCATCCCTAGAATAAATCCCACTTGGTCATGGTGTATGATCTTTCTAATGTAATCCTGGATCCGATATGCTAGGATTTTGTTGAGGATTTTAGCATCTATGTTCATCAGAGATATTAGCTTGTAATTCTTTTTCTTTGTAGTGTCTTTATCTGGTTTGAGGATTAAGGTAATACTGGCTTCATAGCTTGGAAGTGTTCCTTCCTCTTGAATTTTTTGGAATAGTCTGAGGAGGATAGGTTTCAATTCTTCTTTGAATGTTTGGTAAAACTCCCCTGTGAAGCCATCCAGACCAGGGCTTTGGTTTGCTGGAAGTTTTTTGATTACTGTTTCAATTTCTTCCATCATTATTGGCCTATTCAGATTTTTTTTATTCTTCCTGATTGAGTTTTGTAAGGTCACATTTTTTCTAGGAATATGTCCATTTCTGCTAGGTTGACCAGCTTGTTGGAATAGAGTTGTTTATAGTATTTTTTTAAAAAAATCCTTTGTATTTTTGTGGATCTGTTGTTATTTCGCCTCTTTCATTTCTGCTTTTGTTTATTTGGATTTTCTCTCTTTGCTTCTCAGTGAGCCCGGCTTGAGATACATCAATCTTGTTTATCCTTTCAAAGAACCAGCTCTTGGTTTCATTGATCTTTTGTATTTTTTAGGAGAGAGTCTCTATGTCATCCATTTCTGCTCTGATCTTTATTATTTCCTTCCTTCTGTGAACTCTGGGCTTTTCGTGTTGCTGTCTTTCTAATTCTTTAAGTTGTATAATTAGATAATTTATTACTATTTTTTCTTGTTTTTTGAGTTGGGCCTGTAGAGCTATAAACTTCCCTCTCAGGACTGCTTTCACTGTGTATGATAGATTTTGGATTGTTTTGTCTTCATTGTCATTTGTGTCCAGGATGTTTTTTATTAGTTATTTGATATATTTGGTAACTCAAACATCTATAATAATAAAAGCATAATATGCTAATTAGACCAGACGTCCTTCCAATGTCCTTCCAGACAACCAGATGAAGCCAGGGCTGTGAGGACCAAGGCAGCTGCCACAGTTGCCTCGGGCTGGGGTAGTGAGAGCCGAGGCAGCCGCCATGGTTGCCTTGGGCCAAGTCAAACCACTGAGGCTGCAAGGGAAGCCTGGGTCCTGGGTGACTGCTGGCAGCTAGAGGGAATCCTGGGTCCCTGGTACCTGCCAGCAGCCAGAGCAAAGCCTGGGTCCTGGGTACCTGCTGGTGCCAGAGGGAAGCCTGGATGCTGGGTGCCAGAGGAAAGCTGGTGACAGTAGCCAGGGGAAGGAAGGCCTACTTTTACACGAATTTTGTGCATTGGGCCTCTTGTTGATATATATAAAAGCCTAATATGCGAATTTTCCCCTCTGGAGTTCAACCGACTGGGAGTTCTATCACTCACTATGACATACACTGACCACAACAGGGTAGTGCAGAACGAATGGAGGCCCTGGCCAGCAGCCAGGGAATGGAGGTTCTGGCCAGCAGCCAGCAGGTGGGGAAGGGAGGCCCTGGCTGGCAGCTAGCAGCCGCTAGGGACACTACCTGTGCACGAATTTCATACACTGGGCCTCTAGTTATTTAATAACATGCTATTACACTCCAAGTGTTTGAATTTTTTTATTGTTTTTATTATAGTTTATTTCTATTATTATGCGACTATTATCTCTGAGAAGATGCTTGATATGATTTCAGTGTTCTTGAATTTGAAGAGACTTTTCCTGTGTCCCAATATGTGGCCTGTCTTTGAATATGTCCAATGTGCACTTGAGAAGAATGTATATTCTGTATCTTTGGGGTGAAATATTTTGAAGGTGTTAAGTCATCTAGTGAATAATTTAGGATTGCTGTTTCTTTGCTGATTTTTTTTTGTCTAGGGAATTTATGCAGTGATGTCAATGGGGTATTCAATTCCCCTACAATTTTTGTATTGCTGTCGATCTCTCCCTTGATATCTTTCAGAACTTTTTAAATGTATTTAGGTGTTCCTGCATTGGGTGCATATATGTTTACCAGAGTTATATAGTCCTTTTGTATTGTTCCCTTTAGTATTATGAAGTAGCCCTTCTTATCTCTTGCTATGGCCTACACTTTGAAGTCTAATTTTTCTAATGTAAGTATTGCTACCCCAGTTTTATTTTTCATTTCCATTTGCCTGAAAAATATTTTTCCATCACTTCATCATGAGTCTATGTGAGTCCCTTGTTCTGAGGTGGGTCTTTTGTAGACAGCATATATATGGGTCATGTTTTCTTATCCATTCAGTTACCCTATGTCTTTTGATTGGAGTATTTATTTACAATTAAGGTTATTATTGATAGGTACTTGTTTGTCGCCATTTCTATTCTTCATGCCTGTGCTCCTTATTCCCTTTCTATTTCTTCTTTTTACAACAGTCCATTTGCATTTATTTTATTGCTGGCTTTGTAAACACCCTTAGCCTTTTTTTTCTGCAAAGTTCCTGATTTCCCCTTTAATTTTGAATGATAGCCTAGCTGGCTAGAGCATTCTTGGATTTAGTCCCTTGCTTTGCATCACTTTTTAAACTTCATTCCATTCCCTTCTGGCCTGATGTGTTTCTGTTGAGATTTGATAATCTAATGGTAGATCTTTTTTAGATAAGTCTCTGTCTCTCTATTGCAGCCTTTAAAATTCTCTCTTTGTCATTAACGTTTGCCATGGTAATTACAACATGTCTTGGTGTGAGTCTTTTTGGGTTCCTGTATTTTTTGGGACTATCTGTACTTGTGTGACTTTTTCTTCCCCAAATAAGGTAAGATTTATGGCATTATTTCTTCAAATAGGTTTTCTACCCCTTGCTTCTTTTCTTGTCCTTCTTTCACCCCTATTATACATATGTTACTTCGTTTCATGTTGTCCCAATGCTCCCTTGGAATCTCCTCCTGCTTTCTATTTGTTTTTCTCCAATAGAATACAACGCTTCTGAACAAAACAACAAGAAAGCACACTGCATGGGAGAGCATATTTGCTAATGCTATTTCAGATATGGGTTCAATATCCAACATTTATAAGGAATTCATACAACTTAACAAAGGGAAGATGAACAATCCAATTAAAAATGGGAAAAGGACCTAAATAGACACTTTTCAAAAGAGGACATAAAGAAGGACGAGAGGCATATGAAAACATGCAGAAAGTCACTAGTAATCAGAGAGATGCAAATCAAAACAATGAGGTACCATCTCACACCTGTCAGAATGACTATCATCAACGAATCAGCAAATGACAAGTGCTGGTGAGGATGTGGAGAAAAAGGAACCCTCATGCACTGTTGGTGGGAATGCAGACTGGTGCATCCACTCTGGAAAAAAGTATGGAGTTCCCTCAAAAAGTTAAAAATGGAACTCCCATTTGACCCAGTAATCCCACTCTAGGACTATATCCCAAGAAAACAGAAACACCAATCAGAAAGGATATATACATCCCTATGTTCATAGCAGCACAATTTACAATAGCTAAGATTTGGAAACAGTGTAAGTGTCCATCAACAGATGAGTGTATTACAAAGCTGTTGTACATATACACAATGAAATACTACACTGCTATAAAAAATAAGAAACTCTTACCATTTGCTACAACATGGATGGAACTGGAGAAAATTATGCTAAGCAGCATAAGCCAGTCAGAGAAAGATAAATATCAGACGATATCACTCATATGTGGGATATAATGATCAACATAAACTGATGAATAGAAATAGATCCAGAAACAAAGGGCAGGCAAGGTTGGGCAAGGCGGTTTGAGATCAACCACAGGACTTTTATGCATGCATATTAGCATATCCAATGGAGACACAGGCATGGTGGGGGCCTGCCCTTAGGGGTGGGAGTGGCCAGGGGGTTCAATCAGTGGAAAAGGAGACATATGTAATACTTTAACCAACATTTTTTTTAATTTAGAAAAAAAGAATATTATGCTTCTGTAAAAAAGAAAGAACTCTTAATATTCGCAACAGCATAGATGGATATGGAGAACATTATGCTAAGCAAAATAAGCCAGTTGGAGAATGATAAATATCACATGATCTCACTCATTTGTGGAATACAATAAACAACATAAACTGATGAACATAAATAGATAAAGAGACAGAGAAGCATCCAACAGACAATCAAACTTCAGAGGGAAGGCAGAGGAGGGGAGGTATAAGAGATCAACCAAAGCACATTTATGCATGCATATAAGCATAACCAATGGACACAGACACTAGGGGGTTGAAGGCATGTACAGGGCCAGGGGTGGTAGGGGAGAGGTCAATGGGGGGAAAGGAAACATATGTAATACTATATGTAATATTTTCAACAATGAAGAATTTTTAAAAACCACAAAGAAATCCACTCAGAGTTGCAAATGGAAAAAAATAAATGAAAAGCAGGTGAAAAGTTTAAGGGAGCTTTGGGACACCATTTTAGGGGTACCAGAAGGAAAAGAATCCAAACAAGGAATAGAAAACCTGTTTGAGGAAATAATGGCAGAAATTTTCCCTAACCTGGTGATGGAAAAAGCCACTCAAGTTCAGGAAACACAGAGGCCCTGTCAAGATAAAACCCAAAAGACCCACACCTAGGTACATAATATAATTAATATGACAAACATTAAAGACAAATAGAGGAACTTAAAGGCTATAATGGAGAGACCGAAAGTTACCTACAAGGGAGATGCCATTAGGCTGTCATCTGATTTCTCAATAGGAGCACTTCAGGACAGAAGGGAGTGGCATGAAATTTACAAAGTAATGAAAACCAAGAGGCTAAACCCAAGACTTCTTTATCCAGCAAGATTATCATTCAAAATCAAAGGTCAAATAAAAAGAAGGAATTCTTGCCATTTGCAACAGCATGGATGGAGCTGGAGAGCATTATGCTAAGTGAAATAAGCCAGTCAGAGAAAGATAAATACCACATGATCTCACTCATTTGTGGACTATAGAGAACAACATAGAATGATGAACAGGAACAGATCCAAAGACAGAGAAACAGTGATCAGACTATCAATCCCTAGAGGGAAAGGAGGGGAGGGTGGGGGTAAGGGGAAGAGATCAACCAAAGGACTTGTATGCATACATATAAGCCAAACAAATGGACACAGACAACAAGGGGATGAGAGCATGAGTGGGGGGGAGACTGGGGGTTAATAGGGGGAATAAGGACACATTTGTAATACCTTAACCAATAAAGAAATTAAAGATTTAAAAAGTGAAAAAAAAGAATGTTATTAAAAAGGAAACAGGACCAGGATGTTCTGGAATGTGGGGGGAAAAAAAAAGCTTCACAGACAAATAAAGGGTAAAATCATTTATTCACACCAAACCAGCACTGCCAGAAATGCTAAAGGGACTGAAAGAAGAAGAAGAAATATAAAGAAAAGAATACAGGCTATAAAGACTAAGAATGTCAACAAATAAGTACCTATCAATAACAACCTTAAGGGTGGAAAAAATTAGGCAAATGGAAATGAAAAAATAAAAGCTTGGGTAGTAATACACATGTACAACAATATAGCCTTCAAAGTAGAGGACATAGAGCATGGCATCTGTGTCACTGAGCAAGGTGGAGAAGGTGTACATTGTGCATGGCGTCCAGCAGATCCACGCAACAGCAGCCTCCTGATCACCCCACCCTCTGTCTGAGGAACAGAAGCTGTGTGTGAAGCCTCCCCCCACAATCCAGAAGAGCCATCACAGCTGTGAACAGCACCCACCAGAGGAGCTGCTGCCAACTGAGGAGCAGCTGCTACCACAACTGCCCGAGAAGCAACCACAGCACGAGGAGCCACTGCCACCCAGGGAGCAGCCACTGAACGACTCAACATCTAGATATGTCAGTGAGATCAAACATGGGTAGACAAAGAAACCTCCAAAGGAAAGACAAGGAGGACTCGCCAGAAAAGAAGCTAAGTGAAACAGAGGCACAAAAAATAGAAATGGCTACAAACAAGTACCTTTCAATAATAACCTTCAATGAATATGGACTAAATGCTCTAAGCAAATGACATCAAGTGGCTAAATGGATAAAAAAACATGACCCATATATTTGCTATCTACAAGAGACCCACCTCAGAAGAAGGGACTCACACAGATTGAAAGTGAAGGGATGGAAAAATATCTTTCAGGCGAATGGAAAGGAAAAGAAAGCTGGGGTAACAATACTTATAAGGGACAAAATAGACCTCAAAGTGAAGGACATAATAAGAGATAAGGAAGGCCACCTCATAATACTAAAGAGATCAATGCAACAAGAAGATAAAACCCTGATAAACATATATGAACCCAATGCAGGAGCACCCAAATACATAAGGAAACTCCTGGAAGATATCAAAGGAGAGATCGACAACAACACAATCAGTAGGGGACTTTTATACACCACTGACATCAATGGATAAATCCTCTAGACAAACAATCAGCAAAGAAACAGCAATCCTAAATGACTCACTAGATCAGATGGACTTAATTGACATCTTCAGAACATTTCACCCCAAAGCCACAGAATATACATTCTTCTCAGATGCTCATGGGACATATTCAAAAATAGACCACATATTGGGGCACAAGCAAAGTCTACCTAAATTTAAGAAGGTTGAAATCCTACCAAACATCTTTTCAGACCATGATGGCATAATATTAGAAATAAACTACAACTAAAACAACCCAAATACTCAAACTCTAAGAAGCTGAGTAGCATGTTATTAAATATTGATTGGGTCACCAATGAGATCAAAGAAGAAATTAAAAACATCTTGGAAACTAATGACAATGAAAATAAAACAATCCAAAACCTATGGGACACAATTAAAGCAGTACTTAAAGGAAGTTTATAGCTCTACAGGCCCACCTCAATATAACAAGAAAAAATGGTAGTAAATGATCTAACTCTACATCTCAAAAGACTAGAGAGAGAGCAAGGAGAAAATCCCAGAGTGAGCAGAAGGAAGGAGATAATAAAGAATACAGCAGAAATAAATGACATAGAGACCAAAAAAACAATACATAAAATCAATGAAACCAAGAGTTGTTTCTTTGAAAGGATAAACAAAATTCATGAACGTCTAGCCAGGCTTACCAAGAAGCAAAGAGAGAGGACCCAAATAAACAAAATCAGAAATGATAAAGATGAAATAACAACAGACCGCACAGAAATACAAATGATTGTTAAAAAATACTTTGGACAACTCTACTCCAACAAACTAGACAACCTGGAGGAAATGGACAAATTCCTAGAAAAATACAACATTCCAAAACTCAATCAGGAAGAAACTAAAAACCTCAATAGGCCAATAACTATGGAAGAAATTGAGGCAGTCATCAAAAAGCTTCCAGCAAAGAAAAATCCAGGACCAGAAAGCTTCACAGGGGAGTTTTACCAAACATTCAAAGAAGAACTAAAACCTATCCTCCTCAGACTACTACAAAAAATTCAAGAGGAAGGAACACTTCCAAGCTCATTCTATGAAGCCAACATCACCCTAATAGTGAAACCAGGCAAAGACAACACAATGAAAGAGAATTACAGGCCAATATCCCTCAAGAATATAAATGCTAAAATCCTCAGCAAAATCTTAGCAAATCGGACACAGCAGTACATCAGAAAGATCATACACCATGACCCAGTAGGTTTTATCCCAGGGATGCAAGGATGGTACAATATCCGCAAATCAATAAACATGATACATCACATAAAAAAAAATTGAAAAAAAAAACCCACATAGTCATATCAATTGATGCAGAAAAAGCATTTGGCAAAATCCACTACCCATTTTTGATAAAACCTTTCAGTAAGGTGGGAATAGAAGGATCATACCTCAACAAAATAAAAGCCATATATGACAAACCCACAGCCAACATCATACTCAATGGACAAAAACTAACACCATTTCCCCTAAGAACAGGAACAAGACAGGGATGCCTACTCTCACCACTCCTGTTCAACATAGTACTGGAAGTACTAGCCGTTGAAATTAGAAAACAAGAAGAAATAAAAGGCATCCAAATTGGAAAAGAAGATGTAAAACTTCCCTTAATTTCAGACAACATGATATTATACATACAAAACCCTAAAGACTCCATCAAAAAACTACTAGACTTAATACATGAATTTGACAATGTAGCAGGGTACAAAATTAACCCCCAAAAAACTAAGGCATTTCTATACACCAATAGTGAACTTACAGAAAGAGAGACTAAAATAACAATCCCATTTACCATCACACCAAAAAAATTAAGCTACCTAGGAATAAACTTAACTAAAGAGGTAAAAGACCTCTACTCAGAAAACTATAGGACATTGAAAAAAGAGATACAGGAACACATAACCAGATGGAAGAACATACCGTGTTCATGGATTGGTAGACTCAACATCATTAAAATGTCCATACTACCCAAAGCAATCTATAAATTCAATGCACTTCCCATTAAAATACCAACGGCATATTTCACAGATCTAGAACAAACTCTCCAAAAATTCATCTGGAATAAAAAAAGACCCTGAGTAGCTGCAGCAATCTTGAGAAAGAACAAAGTAGGTGGGATCTCAATACCAGATATCAAGCTGTATTACAAAGCCACTGTTCTCAAAACTGCTTGGTACTGGCACTAAAACAGACATATAGATCAATGGAATAGAATAGAGAGCCCATAAATTGGCCGGAACCAATATGTTCAATTAATATTTGACAAAAGAGGCAAGAACATACAATGGAGTCAAGAGAGTCTCTTCAATAAAGGGTATTGGGAAAATAGGACAGAACCAAGAAAATGAATCTAGACCACCAATTTACACCATACACAAAAATAAACTCAAAATGGATAAACGACTTAAATGTAAGACGGGAAACCATAAAAATACTAGAAGAATCCAAAGCAACAAAATCTCAGACATATGCTGAAGCAATTTCTTCACTGATACAGCTCCTAGGGCACTTGAAACTAAAGAGAAAATGAACAAATGGGACTACATCAAAATAAAAAACTTCTGCACAGCAAAAGAAACCATCAACAAAACAACAAGAAAGTCCACTGCGTGTGAAAACATATTTGCCAATGTCATTTCTGATAAGGGCCTAATCTCCAAAATTTATAGGGAACTCATACAACTTTACAAAACGAAGATAAACAATCCAATCAAAAAATAAGCAAAGGACCTAAATAGACACCTTTCAGAAGAGGACATTGAGAAAGCCAAGAGACATATGAAAACATGCTCAAAGTCACTAATCATCTGATAGATGCAAATCAAAACAACAATGAGGAACCATCTCACACCTGACAGTGTGGCTATCATCAACAAATCAACAAACGACAAGTGCTGGAGAGGATGTGGAGAAAAAGGATCACTCGTGCACTGCTGGTGGGAATGCAGACTGGTGCAGCCACTATGGAAGACAGTGTGGAATTTCCTCAAAAAACTAAAAATGGAACTCCCATTTGACCCTGTGATCCCACTTCTAAGAATATATCCCAAGAAACCAGAAACACCAATCAGAAAGGATATATGCACCCATATGTTCATACCATCACAATTCACCGTAGCTAAGATCTGGAAACAGCCTGAGTGCCCCTCTGTAGATGAATGTATTAGAAAACGGTGGTACATCTACACGATGGAATACTATGCTGCTGTAAAAAAGAAGGAAATCTTACCATTTGCAACAGCATGGATGGAACTGGAGAGCATTATGCTAAGTGAAATAAGCCAGTCAATGAAGGAAAAATACCACATGATCTCACTCATTCATGGATAATAAAGACCATTATAAACTTATAAGCAAAAATAGATACAGAGGCAGAGCTGCCTCAAACAGACTGTGAAACTACAGCGGAAAGGCTGGGGAGGGTGAGGGCGGCAGGAGAGGGGGCGGGTAAGAGATCAACCGAAGGTCTTGTATGAATGCATATAAGCATAACCAATGGACATAAGACATTGGGGGGTAGGGTAGGCCAGAGGATTGTCCAGGGAGAGGGGGAAAAAGGAGACATATATAATACCCTTTGTAATATTTTAAGTAATAAAACATTTTTTAAAAAAAAAAGAGTTGCAAAGTACGATATAAAAAAAATAGAGGAGATAAATAACAAGAGACAATGAAGGACACTTCATAGTACTAAAGTTATCAATACAACAAGAGGATATAACTCTGGTTAACATATATGCACCCAATATAGGTCCATCAGAATATATATTAAAAAAAAACTTCTGGAGGATTTTAAGGGAGATATGGAAATCAATACAACCATAGTAGGGGCCTTTAGCACACCACTGACATCACTGGATAGATCTTCTAGACAAAAAAAGCAACAAGGAAACAGTGATCCTAAACAACACATTTGATCAGATCGAATTAATTAATAATTACAGAACATTTCACCCCAAAGCTACAGAATATACATTCTTCTCAATTGTATAAAGAGACCACATGTTAGGACACAAACTAAGTCTATACAAGTATAAGAAGATTGAAATCATATCAAGCATCTTATCAGAACACAATGGCAAAAATTAGAAATCAACCACAATAAAAACACTCAGAAACTTTCAAAAACCTGGAGGCTAAATAGCATGTTATTAAAAAATGAATGAGTTACCAAAGAGATCAAGAAAGAAATGAAAATACGTCCTAGAAACAAACAACATAATGAACACACAACCCCAAATCTTTGGGACACAGTGAAAGCAGTCCTGAGAAGGAAGTTCATAGCACTACATGCCTACATCAAAAAACAAGAAAAACTTCTAATAAATTACCTAACCATACAACTTTAAAGAATCAGAAAGACGACAACAAGAAAAGATCAGAGAAAGTAGAAGGAAGAAAATAATGAAGATCAGAGCAGAAATAAATAACATAGAGGCGAAAAGAAAGCAAAAGATCAACAAAACCAACAGCTGGTTCTTTAAAAATATAAACAGATGGATGAACCTTTAGCTATACTCATCAAAAAACACTGAGAGAGGACCCTAATAAACAAAATCAGAAACAAAAGAGATGATCTCACAGAAATACGAAGGATTGTAAAAAAATTACTATGAACAACTCTATTTCAACAAGTTGGACAACCTGGACAAAATGGACATATTCTTAGGAAAATACAACCATACAAAACTCAATCAGGAAGAATCAGAAAATCTGAATAGGCTGATAACTACTGATGAAATTGAAAGAAAACAAACAAACAAACACAAAACCCCCCAGTAAACAAATATCCTGGTCCGGATGGCTTCACAGGGCATTTTTACCAAACACTCAAAGAACTAACACTTACACTCCTGAAACTATTCCAAAATTCCAAGAGGAAGCGACACTTCTAACCTCTTTTTACAAGGCTAGCATTAGCCTAATTCCAAAACCAGATAAAGACACTACAAAGATAGAGAATACAGAACAATATCCCTGATGAACATAGACTCTAAAATCCTCAACAAAATATTAGCAAATTGAGTCCAGCAATACATTAAAAAGATCATACATCATGAACAAGTGGGAATTATTCCTGGAATGAAAGGCTGGTACAATATTTGGAAATCAATAATTGTGATACATCACATAAAAAAAATGGAAGACACAAATCACATGATCATATCAACTGATGCACAAAAAACATTTGACAAAATCCAATAACCTTTTTTTGATAAAAACTCTCAGCAAAGTGGGAATATAGGAATCATACTTCAAAATAATAAAAGCCATATATTACAAACACAAAGACAACATTATACTCAATTCACAAAATGTTTAACCATTTCACTTAAGAGCACTAACCAGGCAGGGAAGTCCACTTTCACCACTTTTATTCAACATAGTACTGGAAGTCCTAGCCACAGCAATCAGACAAGAAGAAAAAATAAAAGGCATCCAAATTAGAAAGAAGGAAGTGAAACTGATGTTATTTGCATATGATATGATACTGTACATAGAAATCCCTAAAGACTTCACCCAAAAATACTAAATTTAATAAATGAATTGGGCAACATAGCTGGATACAAAAGTAATATGCAGAAATCCATGGCAGTTTTATATACCAATAATGGACTCTCAGAAAGAAAAACTGGAAAGAAATCTCACTTACCATTACAACAAAAAATTAAGATACTTAGGAATAAACTTAACCAAGGAGGTAAAAGACCTGGATTTGGAAAACTACAGTTGAATAAAGAGACAGAAGAAGATATAAACATATGGAAGCATATACTGTGTTCATGCCCTGATAGAATATCATTAAAATGCCCATACTACCCAAAGCAATCTATAGATTCAATGCAATCCTTTCTAAAATACCAATGCCATTTTTCACAGATCTAGATCAAACAATCAAAAAATTTATATGGGACCAAAATAGACCCCAAATAGTCACAGCAATCTTGAGGAAGAACAAAGTTGAGGGATCACAATGCCAGAAATCAAGTTATACTACAAAGCCAGGGTATTAAAAACAGCCTGGTACTGGCACAAAAACAGAAATGGCATATTGATTTTCCCAGGCTTCCCTCGCAGCCACAGTGGCTTGACTCGGCCCAAGGCAACCATGGAGGCTGCTTTGGCCCTCACTGCCCCAGCCCAAGGCAACTGTGGCAGCTGCCTTGATCCTCACAGCCCTGGCTTCATCCAGAAGGTCGTCTGGAAGGACATCCAGAAGGACATCTTGTCTAATTAGCATATTACACTTTTTTGATATACTAGAAGCCCATTGCAGGTCGATTCCTGCAAGAATAGTGCTTCCTCCGTCAGATGGCACTGTCAAGCCCCTCCGCCCAGGACCTCAGATGGGGGTCCAAGCTGAGGGCTGGGCTTAGGCAGCCTGTTCACGCTGCCAAGCCCCACAGCCGCCCAGGACTGCACACGGGGGTCCTGGCTGGGGGCTGGGCTTAGGTGGCACACAGGAGCCCGGGTGGCCGCATGCGCTGGCCAGCCCTTCCTGCAGTATGCAAATTAGCCACCATATTTTTGGAGGTTAATTTGCATATCACACTAATTAGCTAATGGGAGGCATAGCGGAGGTATGGTCAATTACCATGTTTGTCTATTATTAGATAGGATAGCATATAGATCAATGGAACAGAACACAGATCACCCCAAAATTGACCCAAGGCATTATGCTTGACAAATGAGGCAGGAGCATACAGTGGAGTCAAGACAGTCTCTTAATAAATAGTGTTTGGAAAATTTGAAAGACACATGCAAAAATATTAAACTAGTCCACCTACTTACACGATATACAAGAATAAACTCAAAATGGATAAAAGACTTAAATGTAAGTCGTGATGCCATAAAAATCTTAGAAGAAACTATAGGCAGCAAAATCTCAGACATCTCTTATAGCGATATGTTTATAGATACATCTCATAGGGCAAAGGAAACTAAAAAAATAAACAAATGGGACTACATTGAAAAAAAAGCTTCTGAACTGCAAAAGAAACCATCAACAACGTACAAGTTGATCTAGAGATATAGAACCATGGAACAGACTGACGAATTTCAGAAGGAAGGTGGGGGGATCAGGGAGGTTTGATTAACTGGGGATCTTAAATGACTATATGTGCCTATGGCCACAGACAATAGTGTGGTAAAGGCTTGGGAGGGGCCTGTGGAGGTTGGAGTTGGTCAATGTGGGGAAGAAAAACAAAGAGGACATCTGTAATACTTTCAACAATAAAGATAAATTTTAAAATCAAATTAAGAAATAAAATACACAGGAGACAAGATGGTGGCAGAATAGGCAGATGCATCCCAAGGCTTGTCCCAGAGCAAATAGAATGAGCAACTGAAACAAATAACATCAACCCTGAATTGGCGAAGTATACTCAGCTGGTGAGACAGTTTGCAGCCGGGAAGGGCAGAGTTCCCCTGGAAAGGTAAAAATCAGGGATCTGGTAGGAAAGTTTGCCAAATCTCTGAGCCCAGAGGGTCAGAGGGAAACCACGCAGCACCTAGCCATGTCCCTTGGGACAGGCACAGCCTCTGATTGGGGAAAGGCAATTCGCGGGACTGTTGATGCCGGGAGATTTGAGATCTGGGTTCCATAATCAAGGAAGTCTGCGCCCAGAGAAGGCAGCCTGAAGCGATGACCAGATCATGCAGTGCTGGTAAGAGAGGAGCTTACAGAGACTCAGTATTCCCCATTTCTGCGGCCGGCATTTGTTTGTTTATTTTCACTGAACCCTGTTCATAGGAAATTTCGGATACAGACACTCAACCGTGCTGAGGAGTGGGAGAAGATGCGGACGAGTGGAATCTGGGGAGAGGCTGGGGAGAGAAGAGGGTCCAAGAGAGGTGGCAGCAAGTTGAGTGCTGAGTCACGCCTGAGCCCAGGACCCAGGCAGCCATTTTCTCCTGAGGATATAACTCCTCCCTCCCTCCAGTCCCCAGGCAAGGAATGCAGCCAAACCCAGATTCCACCCTGAATGGTATGAAGGATTAAACAAATCTGACTGGTCCCTGGGAGTTAACAGGGTCTGGTCTATAGAGAGGCCTTCAGGCCCAACAACAATAACAAAAAAAATCACAGACATTCCAGAAAACTGGTATTTTAAGCCAGCCAAAGGAATGACATGTCAATTTTTCATTTTTATTTTTTATTATTATTTTGTTACCTTTTTTTTGCTTCTTTCTTTGTTTTCCATTTTTTGTTTGTTGCTTTATTTTCTACTTCTTTTCACATTATTTTTTCATCATTCAATTTTATTTTATTTTTACTTACTATTTTCTATTTTTATACCATTTTTAAGTCATTTTTTTTTGTAAATATATTATTTTGTTCCCCTTCTGTCTCTTCTAATCCACTCATCCCTTTTCTACTTCCTTTATACTGAAGTGAGGTCCTCCCCATATTTATCCAATTATTAGCCTTATTTCCTATTTCCTGTATATCAGCTCAGCCTCTACAGATTCTGCCCCCACCCTCTTTACTGGGTGTTTGGTGTTTGTATTTGTTTGGTTTATCTATTGGTTCTGTGATTATATATATATATATATATATATATATATATATATATATATATATATTCTCCTTTTTCTTTTCTCTCCTATCTTTTTTTTTCTCTCTTAGATATCATTTGTGCTCTCTTTTCTCTCCCCTAATTCTCTTTTCTCAGGTGGTCACTTATATTGGGGTATTCGGTGTCATGAGTACATTCATGCCTTGTTCCCTTTGGGTCATGTCTTGTTAAGGTGAATTTTATCCTGTAG
Organism: Myotis myotis; assembly: GCF_014108235.1. NCBI lineage: Eukaryota > Metazoa > Chordata > Mammalia > Chiroptera > Vespertilionidae > Myotis > Myotis myotis. The sequence goes on from NW_023416346.1 coordinate 88,768,693, forward strand.
GGCTAAAGTGCCAGAAAGCAAGCCACATAACCAGACACCTGGAGAGGAAATTTCATTAACAAACTGGCCAATTACACCCTAGACCCAACTACAGAGGCAGGAAGAAGGCAGAAGCTAGGGTACAAAAGAGGAGTGTGTGGTTGTATGTGCGGTGTGTGTGTGTGGGGGGGGGGTGGATGAATGAGACACAGATAGACCCCACAGGACCTTCGGGGGTAGGCTAACCAGGATAGCCTAACTAGGCATCCTCTGCAACCATTGCAAACAGTACCAGGAGGCCAGCTCCTCTTCAGAGGCCTCGCCTTTTCAAAGGGGAGAGCTGATGTAACTGAGAGCACAGCCTCACCTCCATGCAGGGGGCCCTCAGGTAACAACTGGGACTCTACAGCAATCCCTTCCAGGGACCTGATACCTCGGCTGTGGATCCACAGTCACCGAGTCTCCATCCACCCCAGGCGAAGGTTCCTGTGAGTTCTGAAGCACGCTCCCTCTGACCAGCCCAACGCTTTAGTACAGGGCACTGCAACCACGTGAGCAGCAGACACGTGAGCAGCATGCTCCTGTCAAAGGAGCATCAGCCCCGTGAGAAGCCTGCCTCAGGCCTAAGAGCAGCAGCCTAATGTGGCCTGCCCCTGTCCAGGGAGCAGCAGCTGTGTGAGCGGCCCACTCTCCCATCCGAGGAGCAACAAAGAAGCAAGCAGTCCGACCAGTCCAAGGAGCAGCAGCCATACGAGCAGTCTGCCTACATCTGAGGAGTGGCAGCCTTGCGCAACCTGCCCCCATCCAAGGAGCAGTAGCTGCGGACAGCCTACATCCTGCACCAGTCCGAGGAGCAGCAGCCACATGAGCAGACTGCCCATGTCCAAGGAGTGGATGCCATGTGCAGCACGCACCAGTCTGAGGAGCACAACCACACACAGCATGCACCTGTCTCACGAGCAGCAGCCAGGTGAGTGGCCTGACCCCATCCAAGGAGGAGCAGCCACGCGTGCAACTTACTCCCATCTGAAGAGCAGCAGACTTGCAATCAACCTGTCCAAGTCCAAGGAGCAGTAGCCCCACAAGCAGCCCACAACATTACAGGAAGAACAGCAGCATGCAGCCAGTCACATTCAAGGATCAGAAGCCACGTGAGCTGTCAGCCCCAGTTCAAGGAACAGCAGCTGAGTGTGTAGCCTGCCCCCATCCACGGAACAGCAACCTCGTGATCAGCACACCCTCTGTCTGAAGAACAGCAGCTGTGTGAGAAGCCTACCCCCACTAGCCAGAGGAGCCACCACTGCTGTGAACACCACCCACCAGAGGAGATGCTGCCAACTGAGGAGCAGCTGCTATCACAACCGCCCGAGGAGGAATTGCAGCCTGAGGAGCCACTGCCATCCAAGGAGCAGCCCCTGAATGACTCAACATCTAGATCTGTCAGTGAGATCAAACATGGGTAGACAAAGAAACTCCCAAAGGAAAGAAAAGGAGGACTCACCAGAAAAACAGCTAAGTGAAACAGAGGCATGAAACATGTCAGAAAAAGAATTCAGATTAAGGGTCCTAGAGTGCATAAACTGGATGGAGGAAAAAATCAACAAGTTATGCAAGAATCAAGAAGAAATGGATGAAAAAATCAATAACTTATGTAAAAATCAAGAAGAAATGAAGATTGATATAGCTATAATAAAAAACACCATTGAAAGTTTCAACAGTAGACTAGGAGAAGCGGAGGACCAAATTAGCGAATTAGAAGACAGGGAAGCAAAACACACCCAAACTGAACTGCAATGGAGAAAAAAATTAAAAGACAGTAGGAGAGCCTAAGGGAGCAATGGGACATGAAATGAAACAACATATGAATAATAGGGGTGCCAGAACAACAGAAGGAGGAACAAGGGTTAGAAAAACTACTTGAAGAAATAATATCAGAAAACTTCCCTGAGGTGGGAAAGAAGAAAGTCACACAAACACAGAGAGTCCCAAACAAGATGAACCCAAAAAGACCCACAACAAGACACAACATAATTACCATGGCAAATATTCAGGACAAAGAGAGAATCTTAAAGGCTGCAAGAGAGAGATGGAAAGTTACATACAAGGGATCTCCCATTAGATTATTAAATGATTTCTCAACAGAAACACATCAGGCCAGATTATAATGGATGGAAATTTACACAGTGATGCAAAGCAAGGGACTGAATCTAAGAATACTCTATCCAGCAAGGCTATCATTCAAAATTGAAGGGCAATAAGAATCTTCACAAACACAAAAGGGCTAAGGGAGTTTATCACCACCAAGCAAGCAATGCAAGAATTGCTAAAGGGACTGGTGTAAAAAGAAGAAATAAAAGGCTAAGAAAGAAAACAGGTACAAAAATAGAAATGGCTACAAACAAGTACCTTTCAATAATAACTTTACATGTAAACAGACAAAAATGCTCCAATCAAAAGACTTGGAATGGCTGAATGGATTAAAATATATACATATGCTGTCAAAAAGAGACCCACCTCAGAATACGGGACTCACACAGACTGAAATTGAATGGATGGAAAAACACCATTCAGGGAAATGGAAATGTAAAAAAAGCTGGGGTAGCAATACTCATATCAGACAAAATAGACCTCAAAGTGAAGGCCATAACAAGAGACAACAAAGGCCACTATAATACTAAAGGGATCGATACAAAAAGAGGATCTAACCCTTAAATCATATATGCACCCAATGCAGGAGCACCCAAATACATAAAAAAAACTCCTGGATGTAATCAAGGGAATGGTCGACAACAATACAATCATAGGAGGGGACTTTAATACACTACTGAAATCACTGGATAAATCCTCTAGACAAAAATTCAGCAAAGAAACAGCAATCCTAATTGACTCACTAGAGCAGATGGACTTAATTGACATCTTCAGAACATTTCAGCCTAAACTCTCAGAATATAGTTTCTTCTAAAGTGCACATAGGACATTTTCAGAAATAGACCACATATTGGGGCACAAGCAAAGTCTCTCCTAATTCAAGAATATTAAAATCATACCAAGGATCTTCTCAGAACACAATGGCATAATATTAGAAATAAACTACAATAAAAACAACCCCAAATACTCAAACACTTGGAAGATGAATGGCATGTTATTAAATAATGATTGGGTTATCAATTAAATCAAAGAAGAAATTAAAAACATCTTGGAAACTAATGACAATAAAAACACAACAATCCGACTTCCAAAATGGCGACCAGCAGGAAGGTAGGGAGGGAGAGAGTGTGAGAGTGCAAGGAAGTGATAGAGGAGTGTGTGGACACGTGTGGTGTGTGTGTATGAGCTAGGGACAGTTAGATTCTGCAGGTCTTCTAAGGGGCTGCTAAACCGGGCAGTCTTAGGCGGCTGAGTCCCGCTCCGTGCACGGACACTCCTGGGCGGCCAGCACAGGCACGGCGACCACGCCATCTTGGGAAACAGAGCTGCTTGAGACTGCAATCCTGGCCTCAGCACCACCCAGTCTGATCTCAGACGCATACCAGGACCCTGCAGCCACCGGGGACAGAGACCTGTGACCACAGCTACTGACCTGCGGACACCAAAAGTTCAGAAATCCCTGTGGCAGATCCTTGAGTAACAGAGCCCGTCCCCCCTTCCCGCAGGATTGCGGGCAGTGCCAGAGTAACTAACTGATAGAACCAACCTTTGCCAGGGCCTCAGAGCTCCAGGAACTTTAGCCTGGAAGTGCGTGAGCACCTTGGAACTGACCCTAGGCACACTGCTGGCTTCTGAGCCCTGGGCTGGGAGCAAAGGCTCGAACCCCAGGAACTGAGCCCAGGCACACTGCCGGCTTCTGAGCCCTGGGCTGGAAGCAAACGCACAAACCCCAGGAACTGAGCCAAGGCACACTGCTGGCTTCTGAGCCCTGGGCTGGGATCAAACACACGAAACCCAGGAACTGAGCCTAGGCTCACTACCAGCTTCTGAGCCCTGGGATGGGAGCAATCGTGCGAACACTGGGAATTTGTCCCACATATCACAGGCCCAGGGACCCCGATTCTCTGGACAGGTGGCAGCACCAAGCACCAGTGACCTGACTGTGTTTCTTTTCACCTGCGCCTGAGATCCTGATTTCCTGTGCATTCATACTAAGAGCCAGTGACTCCAATTCCTGGTGCAAGGGCACACAGGGACCCTGATTCTCAAGGCAAGGTCCCGCCAAGCAACAGAGACTCTGATACTGGATTCTGGGGAACTCTGACTCCTGGCGCACGCTAGGGGGCTCTGGTTTTCAACACGCTTCAGGGGGGTCTCTGTTTCAGCATGGTGCAGGCAGAGTCCCTGATTCTAAGGGCGCGTACGAGGCCACATTGAGCGCTGGCAACACTAACTCTGAGCGAGCCTGGTTGCCACCAACCCACAACAACCACACATCTTAGTGTCAGAGCTCTCCAGTGACACTAGGGTGGTGGGAGGCTTCCACTGCACATGGCCAAGGCCCACGCAATTCGAAGTTTGAACCATCAGGAGATAATCAGAATGAAGAGACGAAAAAACACCCAGAGGAAAGACAATGACGAGTCACCAAGAAAGGACATTAATGAAGTTGAAGCATGCAACATGACAGAAAAAGAATTCAGAATAATGCTTGTACAATCCATTCACCGGATGGATGAGAAAATCAACAACCTATGCAAGAATCAGGAAGAAATGAAAAGTGATATAGCTAGAATCAAAAACACCATGGAAAGTTTCAACAGCAGACTAGAAGAAGCAGAGGACTGAATTAGTGAATTAGAAGATAAGGCAAAGAAACAAGCTCAATCTGAACAGCAACTGGAGAAAAAAAATTAAAAAGCAGGAGGAGAGCCTAAGGGAGGTTCGGGACAACATGAAACGAAGTAACATAGGCATAATAGGGCTGCAAGAAGGACAAGAAGAGCAGCAAGGATTAGAAAATCTATTTGAAGAAATAATGTCAGAAAACTTCCCAGATATGGGGAAGAAAAAGTTACACAAGTACAGAGAGTCCCAGGCAAGATGAACCCCAAAAGACCCACACTAAGACACATCATAATAACGATGGCAAATGTACAAGACAAAGACAGAATCTTAAAGGCTGCAAGAGAGAAACAGAGAGTTACCTACAAAGGATCCCCCATCAGATTATCAAATGATTTCTCAACAGAAACACATCAGGCCAGAAAAGAATGGACAGAAATTTACAAAGTGATGCAAAGCAAAGGACTGAATCCAAGAATACTCTATCCAGCAAGGCTATCATTCAAAATTGAAGGGGAAATAAGAAGCTTCGCAGACAAAAAAAGGCTAAGGGAGTTTAGCACCACCAAGCCAGCAATGCAAGAAATGCTAAAGGGACTGGTGTAAAAAGAAGAACTAAAAAGCCCAGAAAGAAAACAGCCACACAAAAACATAGAAATGGCTACAAACAAGTACCTTTCAATAATAACTTTAAATGTAAATGGACTAAATGGTCCAATCAAAAGACATTGAGTGGCTGAATGGATAAAAAAACATGACCCATATATTTGCTGTCTACAAGAGACCCACATCATTAGAAGGGACTCACACAGACTGAAAGTGAAGGGATGGAAAAATATCTTTCAGGCAAATGGAAATGAAAAAAAAAGCTGAGGTAGCAATACTTATATCAGACAAAATAGACCTCAAAGTGAAGGCCATAACAAGAGATAAGAAAGGCCACTTCATAATACTACAGGGATCAAAATAACAAGAGGATATAACCCTGATAAACATATATGCACCCAATGCAGGAGCACCCAAATACATAAGAAAACTCCTGGAAGATATCAGGGGAGAGATCGACAACAATACAATCATAGTAGGGGACTTTAATACACCACTGACATCAATGGATAAATCCGCTAGACAAAAACTCAGCAAAGAAAAAGCAATCCTAAATGACTCACTAGATCAGATGGACTTAATTGACATCTTCAGAACACTTCACACCAAAGCCACAAAATATACGTTCTTCTCAAGTGCTCATGGGACATCTTCAAAAATAGACCACATATTGGGTCACAAACAAAGTCTCCCCAAATTCAAGAAGATTGAAATCATACCAAGCATCTTCTCAGACCACAAGGCCATAATATTAGAAATAAACTACAATAAAAACAACTCAAAATACTCAAATACTTGGAAGCTGAATAGCACGTTATTAAATATTGATTGGGTTACCAATGAGATCAAAGAAGAAATTAAAAATATCCTGGAAACTAATGACAATGAAAACACAACAAGCCAAAACCTTTGGGACACAATGAAAGCAGTCCTGAGAGGGAAGTTTATAGCTCTACAGGCCTATCTCTACAAACAAGAAAAAATGGTAGTAAATCATCTAAATCTCCAGCTCAATGAATTAGAAAGAGAGCAACACGAAAAGCCCAGAGTGAGCAGAAGGAAGGAGATAATAAAGATTAGAGCAGAAATAAATAACATAGAGACCAAAAAAACAATACAGAAAAATCAATGAAACAAAGAGCTGGTTCTTTGAAAGGATAAACAAGATTGACAAACCTCTAGCCAGGCTCACCAAGAAGCAAAGAGAAAGGACCCAAATGAACAAAATCAGAAATGATAGAGGCGAAATAACAACAGATCCCACCGAAATACAAATAATTGTTAATAAATACTTTGGACAACTCTACTCCAACAAACTAGACAACTTGGAGGAAATTGGCATATTCCTAGAAAAATACAACATTCCAAAACTTGATCAGGACGAATCTAAAAATTTCAATAGGCCAATAACTATGGAAGAAATTGAAGCAGTCATCAAAAAGCTTCCATCAAACAAAAGCCCAGAACCAGCCGGCTTCACAGGGGAGTTTTACCAGACATTCAAGGAAGAACTAAAACCTATCCTCCTCAGACTACTACAAAAAATCCAAGAGGAAGGAACACTTCCAAGCTCATTCTATGAAGCCACCATCACCCTAATACCAAAACCAGGTAAAGACAACACAATGAAAGAGAATTACAGGCCAATATCCCTCATGAATAAAGATGCCAAAATCCTCAACAAAATCTTAGCAAATCGGATCCAGCAGTACATTAGAAAGATCGTACACCACGACCAAGTAGGATTTATCCCAGGGATGCAAGGATGGTACAATATCCGCAAATCAATAAACATGATATATCACTTAAACAAATTGAAAGAAAAAAACCATATTGTCATATCAATTGATGCAGAAAAAGCGTTTGACAAAATTCAACACCCATTTTTGATAAAAACTCTCAGCAAGGTGGGAATTGAAGGATCATACCTCAACATAATAAAAGCCATATATGACAAACCCACAGCCAACATCATACTCAATGGACAAAAACTAAAACCATTTCCCCTAAGAACAGGAACAAGACAGGGATGCCCACTCTCACCACTCCTGTTTGAAATAGTACTGGAAGTATTAGACATTGCAATTAGACAAGAAGAAAAATTAAAGGCATCGAAATTGGAAAAGAGGAAGTAAAACTGTCCTTATTTGCAGACGACATGATATTATACTTAAAAAACCCTAAAGACTCCATCAATAAACTATTAGACTTAATAAAAGAATTCAGCAATGTAGCAGGATACAAAATTAACGCCAAGAAATCTATGGCATTTCTATACACCAATAGTGAACTTTCAGAAAGAGAGACTAAAAAAGGAATCCCATTTACCATTGCACCAAAAAAATTGAGCTACCTAGGAATAAACTTAACTAAGGAGGTAAAAGACTTATATGCGAAAAACTACAGGACACTGAAAAAAAGAGATAGAGGGAAACATAAACAGATGGAAGAACATACTGTGTTCATGGATCGGTAGAATCAACATCATCAAAATGTCCATTCTACCCAAAGCAATCTATGAATTCAATACACTTCCCATTATAATACCAACGGCATATTTCACAGACCTAAAACGAACTCTCCAGAAATTCATCAGGAATAAAAAAAAGAGCCCGAATAGCTGCAGCAATCCTGAGAATGAAGAACAAAGTAGGTGGGATCTCAATACCAGATATCAAGCTGTATTACAAAGCCACTGTTCTCAAAACTGCCTGGTACTGGCACAAGAACAGACATATAGATCAATGGAATAGAATAGAGCGCCCAGAAATAGATCCGAACCAATATGCTCAATCAATATTTGACAAAGGAGGCAAGAACATACAATTAAGTTAAGACAGTCTCTTCAATAAATGGTGTTGGGAAAATTGGATAGATACATGCAAAAAAATGAAACTAGACCACCAACTTACACCATGCACCAAAAATAAACTCAAAATGGGTTGAGGACTTAAATGTAAGACAGGAATCCATAAAAATGCTGGAGGAATCCAATTCAACAAAATCTCAGACATATGCCGAAGTAATTTCTTCACCGATACATCTCCTAAGGCATTGGAATCTAAAGAGAAAATAAACAAATGGGACTACATCAAAATATAAAGCTTCTTCACAGCAAAAGAAACCGTCCACAAAACAACAAGAAAGCCCACTGCATGGGAGAACATATTTGCCAATGTAATCACCGATAAGTGTTTAATCTCCAACATTTATTGGGAACTCATACAACTTAACAAAAGGAAGATAAACAATCCAATCAAAAAATGGGCAAAGGACCTAAATAGAAACTTTTCAAAAGAGGACATTCAGAAAGCCAATAGACATATGAAAACATATTCAAAGTCACTAATATCCGAGAGATGCAAATCAAAACAACAATGAGGTACCATCTCACACCTGTCAGCCTGGCTATCATCAACAAATCAACAAATGACAAGTGCTGGAGAGGATGTGGAGAAAAAGGAACACTCGTGCACTGCTGTTTGGAATGCAGGCTGGTGCAGCCACTATGGAAGACAGTATGGAGTTTCCTCAAAAAGTTAAAAATGGAACTCCCATTTGACCCAGTGTTCCCAGTCCTACGAATATATCTCAAGAAGTCAGAAACACCAATCAGAAAGGATATATGGACCCCTATGTTCATACCAGCATAATTCACCATAGCTAAGATCTGGAAACAGTCTAAGTGCCCATCAGCAGATGAATGGATTAGAAAACTGTGGTACATCTACATGATGGAATACTATGCTGCTTTGAAAAAGAAGGAATTCTTACCATTTGCAACAGCATGGATGGAACTGGAGAGCATCATGCTAAGTGAAATAAGCCAGTCAGTGAAAGAAAAATTCCACATGATCTCACTCGTTTATGGATAATAAAGACCATTATAAACTGATGAGCAAAATACAGAGACAGAGCAGAATTGAACAGACTGTCAAACTACAGCGGGAAGGATGGGGAGGGTTGTGGCGCGGGAATGGGGGGGTAAGAGATCAACCGAAGGGCTTGTATGCATGCATATAAGCATAACCAATGGATATAAGACACTGGGAGGTAGGGGAGCCTGGGAATGTCAAGGGGAGAAAAAAAAAAGGAGACATATGTAACACTCTTTGCAATACTTTAAGCAATAAAAAAAAAGAAATAAAATAGAAAGAGGGAGGATACATTTTCAATGTCCAAGAAATTATAATCCTTCCCATAAACAGTAAGGAAGCACAAAGGATCAGAGAGGTATCCAAAGCCAAACTGTAATCAAGTCAGGAGCCCAGATGCAGGAAAGACGATGTATGGAAGAATTCTGAATTCTGCTCTGATCAGAGCCAGTCGGCTGGTGTCACAATAGAAGACTATGAATTTAACAAACAAATAAGGATTAGAACAGAAGAGGTCTGGAACAATTGTCCTGAATGTCATGTAGCAATTATAACTTCTGTCTGTGGGGCACATATAGTATGGACAATAGACTGCTCTTTGCCCCTGTTCTTAACAATATGCAACTGGCCTTTGTTTTCCAACAGGAAGACAGGAGGAAGCAGGAAGGAAAAAGAATGTTTTCTGCCCCTATTAAATGTCATCTTAACAATTCTATGAAGTAGCTTCTATTCCTATTTTACAGATAAGAAGACAAAGCCTGCTAACTCTCAGGCCAGTGCACTTCTCTCTGTGAATCAACCATCAGCCCCATTGCCAATGTTTCAGTGTTTCTCCCCCATTCTAAAACCACTTTAGTCTTTTTATGCCAGTGAAGGATGCAGATTTGACTTCCTATTTCTGGCTGCCTCATCCCTGCTAATGCTCTAGTCTCTGCCTGCTTCACAAGAGAGTCATCTTCTCTGAGTCATGCCTCTAATTTAAACCTTGCCACTTGTGTGGCAAAACTAGTCATGGTCAACCTCATAATAACAACAATGACATGTATCAGTTTTTGAGCACTTATCATGTGCCAGCCTTGTAGCAAGCTTTTAATATCCATTATCTCATTTATTTCTTATAAGTACTATTATTATCCCATTTTATAGAAGGGGAAAAATAAAATCTTGCCTACATCACATATCTTATCCTTCATCCTGCCCCATCCAATTGGCTTTCTTGTTTTCCTTAAACAGGTAAAATGTGTTCCCACCTCATGGTCTTTATAATTGCTATTCCTTCTGCCAGGAGCTCTATTTCCTCAGATTTATTCTCCATGGTTGACTCATCCACATCATTGAAATCTTTGTCCACCTTATCTAAAATAGCTTCCTGTGCACACACCCCTATCACCCTTTTTTTTTCCTGATCCTTATTTTTTGTAATTTATATCATTTATGAAAGTGTCTTAATTTTTACTTATTTATTGCCTTTCTCCCCTCCCAGACTGTAAGCTTCATAAAACCAGGGATTTCATGTATGTGTTCACAGCTATGAATACATATATGCATGGTAAGCGCTTAACTTGTATCTGATGTATGGATCTAGTACTGTATGACTTCATAATCAGTGTTTTTAATCACTACACTTGACTCCTACTCTGACAAATATGGGTGCCAATTCCCTTTGGGCAGAGGGAATTTATCACTTAAGATATTTATGTGAAATAATTACAGAGCAGTTATCTTTTCAACTAGGCTGTGTGCTGTCCAAGTACAGGGACTTTACCTTCCCTCCTATGCTGCAATGGAAGAAAGATGGACTTTAGAAGCCAGAAATAACTAGTTTCAAGCTCCTGTGCTGCCTTAGGTCTTTTTGAGACTTTAAAATGCTTAATCCCTTGTGAGACTCAGTTTTCATAGACATTACTTGTAGCTATGTGACAATTAAATTAGCTAACATAGGCAACCTTCTTAGCTTACTGCCTAGCACATAGTAGGCACTCAAATGTCAATACCCACAGAGTGAAACTTATCACATTTTTAATTAGTAGATTTGAATATTTATTTATTTTCTACCCTTCAGTAACATCTAGTATAGGATTTTGCATATAGAGGGTACTGGGAACTTTTTTCTTTAACTTCCTCAATTAATATTTGTTTAATCCCTACTTGGAGGTAGATCTGGAAGTATGTTCAATATGGGCATATTATAAAGCTAGAAAGAAGAACAAATAAGCTAGATGACAAAGGGAAAATCCAAAAAAAATATCCACAAGCTGACCTAATTAAGACAAATGTAATAATGATTATAATGTAAAGTTCTTAATTTGAATAAAAAAATACAATTATTCAAGTTCAGGCTGAAAAAGGCATGGCATAGCCCCATATGTGTGAAAACTTTAACTTGGGAGTTTCAGTTGTCAGAAAGTTCAGTATGAATAGGCAATGTGATATGATTACTAAAATCATGTAGTATCTTGATGTAAGGATACTCATTGGACCTTATCATCACTCGGAATTGATCCACTTACACAATCTTAAATAACATTATCTTACTTGGTCCACAGTATCCTTCTAGATTTCCCCCTTGTTCTTACTCAATGCATTTTCCTTCTCTTTATCATTTCCAGTCCTGGTATTTCTTTCTGGTCCACTAACCCTTTATGACTCTACCTCTTTCTCTATACAGCATAGATGCCACAATACATCATATTAACAATAGGTTTAATGTTGTAATGCCCTTGTATTTTACTCACATCCACCCTGATAAGTGATTCTCAATCAGATCATCTCAGAATATCCAAAATGACTGAGATAGGGGGCAGGGTGTGGCAAGGGAGGAATACTCAAAGTCATACAAGTTTTTTCAAGAGATTCTATTCCAAACCCACCCCAGCCTGGGACGATAATCACTGCCCTACAATGGGCTATAATTATAATGTTGTAGTTACTTATATTTAGACCACCTGTGTTTGAATCATGGCTCCTCAGCTTACTAGCAGTATAGCTAACCTCTACATTTCACTTTCTTTATCCATAAAATGAAAATAGACTCTTAAACCCTTTAATTGTTGCAAGGATTAAATGAATGAACAGATGTAAAGCATTTAGAAGAGTGAATGGGATATGTGAATTGCTCAGATAATTATTGTTCTTGCCACACCCTTCAGGAGTGTTGGGATGGGAAAAGTTTGAGAACTTTTGCTGTGTGCTCTCTTTCCACAATATACTAGTAGCTGTGAAGCTACAAATACCATGTAGCAAGGCACATTAGGGCACCTGCAAATCTATGTGCTCCATTCTCAGCTGGGCTTTCAGTACTACACTTGGCAATCTTTTTAATGTGCCCCTTGTCAGTCCCCTTTTCCATTTCCCACTCAGGCATTCCATATCTTTATGCACTCCTCAAATCAGTTATCCCACTACACCTCACCACTTCTTCTCAATTGAAAGAAAAATCTCTCTATCCTGAATCCCTCTCAAGCTGTCACCCTGTCACTTTCCTTCCCTTCTTTGGGAAGTAGCTCAACAAAGGAGTCTCATATCAATCTCCATATTTCCTCAGTCTACAACCCACTGCACTCCAGTTCACACTCTCACAACTCCTCTAAGAGTGCTCTGGTAGAGACCATTAACAATCCCTTTATTGCTGAATTCAGAGGTCTCTTTGCAGCAATCTGGCCCTCCTTTGACTCTATTGTCTACTTTCTTTTTCATGAAATTCTATCATCTCTTGGCTTCTTCCATATCTTTCATGACTACTTCACCTAGTACCTCTTTGATCATTCCTTCTCCGTCCCCTCTGTAGCATTCTCCTTTTCATACACCTGAAAGATTGTTGTGCCTAGAGATTTTATTCATTGGCCTTCAGTTTACATGGGTATCTGGGACAATCTCATATACTGTCAATACTCCATTTACAGCAGTGAATACAATGCAGGCATTAAATCCAGATTGACCTGGGCTTAAATCTTGGCTCTGCCATTTATTATCTATGTGAATTTCTTAACCTCTTCTAAGCCTTGGTTTCCTCATCAATAAAAAGGAGACTAGTATGCTTCCTAAATAATTAGGTCTTAGTGAGGATTAAATGAGATAATGCTTGTTAAGTACTAGACATATAATAAGCACTGTGCTCGATAAAAGCTAAAAATAATAATTCCAAATTCACAACCCAACATTTTATCCTTACTTCAGTGCCATATAACTGATTGCTTACTGGACATATCCCTTAGGAAACTTGAACTTGCTGTGTCCAGACATGCCCTCATAATTATTTCCTCCAATTTTTTTTCATCCTGTGTTCTTGGTGTAAATAAATGACACTCTCATTTATTGAGTACCTAAACCACAATATAAACCTGTATGTAAATAATCTTAGGTTCCTCCCTTTTGCTTACTCTCTATATGTCAAGCTAGTAACTAAGCCCTACTTATTTTCTGTTAATATTTGTCCTATTTATGCTCTCCTCCCCATCTGCCTTGTGCTGCTTAATTAAGACCTTCATCTACATATTCTAATTGGTTCTTCTTTCATCTGCATGGTCTTTTAATTTGTCTCCCTGCCTCCTGCAACCTTGTTTCTTTTTTAGTCCATTCTCTAAGCTGCTGCTAGAATGATCCTCTACTGGCTCCCTTATGCTTATAGGAAGATAAAGTCCAAATTATTTAGCATGGATTTAACACTTCCATGTGAAACAGTTATATTGCTGTTTTCTCTACTAGAAAAGCCTCCTCACCTTGGCCTTCTAAAAAAACATGTATTAAATGGTCAGAATGAATCTCTAGGCTCATCTTTTCCAGAAAGATTTCCATGACTTCATTACCCCTTGTCCCAATGAGAACTGACCTCCCCTTTCTTTTTCTTCTCCTCCTCTTCCTCCTCCTCCTCCTCCTCCTCCTCCTCCTCCTCCTCCTCCTCCTCCTCCTCCTCCTTCTTCTTCTTCTTCTTCTTCTTCTTCTTCTTCTTCTTCTTCTTCTTCTTCTTTTTCTTCTTCTTCTTTTTCTTCTTCTCCTCCTCCTCTTCGTTCTTCCACTCTACCCATGGACACTTCCTTAAATGCTTAAATTTTTTCTTAAATATTTTGTCTCCCATATTAACATATAAATTCCACATTCATCTGTTAAGTTGTAAGCTCCTTGATTCTTTGACTTTGTTTTAATTTTCTGCTTATTATAGCACCGGATACCACAGCATTGTTGGCTGAATGAATGAATGAATAACCCACAAGCTGGATTGATTAAAAAATATGCATCTTCAGAAGGATGGAAGGTAATCTTTGTGATTTTATTACTTTTTAAAAATCTTGCCATAGTCAGAAAACTATTGAAAGAAGAGTTTCAGTCAAAAGATATTTCAGATCCCTTTTACTTCTAAGTGTTTGTGATTCTATCTTTATATAATGTGATTATGTCCTTATAACAGGAGATAAGAAAGTATGAGGTATGATGTGTGTTCTTACAATATATATGATGACATGAGTCTAATGTTCATGGAAAACCTAAATAACATTAGAGGTGATAAGGCAATAGGGCTAGATATCAAATTAGTCATATACCAAAATAACAACTCAGAGGAGAGAATATTTACAACTGGCAAGAGTGGTTAGACAAGGCTTCCTGGAAGAGATGGAATTTAGTTATACTTTAGCAGATGAAAAGGCATGAGTAATATTGCAATAACAGCAGAGGCAGTATATAAAGTGGTTAGGAGCATTGACCCTATAGTCCAACTTTCTGGCTTTAAACCCAGCACTTACTAGCCATATGATTTTGGGAAAGTAACTTCACCTCTCTGAGCCTCAGCTACTTCTTCCATGCATTTAAGATGGTAATCTTATTTCCCTCATGTTTTGAGGGATAAATAAGATACAGTATATAAAGAGCTTAACATAATGCCTAGTTTATAGTAAGCACTGAATAAATCACTCAATAAACATTGATTGCTGTTATTATACTTTATATATACTAAGGGCTTCCATTTTGAAGAAGTTTTTATATCTATCTTTAGCAATGCTATGAGAGCAGCAAAATTATTATTATTCCCATTTGACAGATGGTGAAACTGAGGCCCAGAAAAATGGAGTGACTTATCAAAAGGGGTGAGCAAATGGAAGGATCAAGCCTTTTGAATTTCTGGCAGGCCAGCACCCTTCTTGAGCCTTCCCTTTGACCATGGGTTGGTCCTTCACACTCAGCGACATCACAGCTTCTGATCAGCTGTTTTATTCATGATTGGGATATAAAGCAGGGTGGAGTACAGCTAATTGGGGGAATATAAAGGAGGAAGTATTGGGAGTAACCTAGAAACATCTTTAGGATTTAATATTTGTTAAGGACTAGCTAGTTCAATGGAATAAGACAACTTACCCCACTAGAATAAAAATTGTTTCGTGGGGAGGGTATAAAAGTAGGCCAGGCCTCACCATTCTTATCAGCCATAAAGGCAAACAGAAAGTGCTGACAGAGTTGAGTCAATTTTCTGAGGAGGAAAAGAGAGCTTTTGTGCAATAATTAATAACATCTGGCAAAACTGTTTCTTTTTTTAAATAATTCTTTATTGTTGAAAGAATTACATATGTCCCCCTCCCCCCATTGATCCCCTCCAGCCCCACCTGTTCCCTCACCCCAGGCCTTCAGCACCCTATTGTCTGTGTCCATGGATTATGCATATATTGATTACTTTCCACCCCATCCACCCTCCCTCACAACTGTTTTTGATTGGCCAGCATGGGTTCCTAAGGTAACTCTCCAGGATTCAGTGTTGTGCAATTCATGTTTGGTTCTCACAGTAAGACAAATGTAACAATAACTATACTTTCCTTACTCAGATCACTCACTCATCAGAATCCTCCACTCAAGTGAAAGCGCGAGGGTTACACCCTCCATCTTACTCCAGAGACATCGACTTACGCCCGGCCAATTGGCAGAGCCCACAGTCATCTCACCTCCCCTTACTCCAACCCCCCTATTAAACCCCTCTTCCCACAGGGTTCGCTCGCTCTCTCAGCCGCTTGCCACTGCGTCAGCGAATGTGGCTGACGGGGGGGCCCAAACTAGTTTGAATAAAGACTCTCTGCTTTTGCATCGGACTCGGCTGGCTCCCTGATGGTCTATTTGGGGATCTTGAAATCTGGGCATAACACAAGGAAAAAGAACAATTCTTGAGTTAGCCTTTATTTTTTAGGCCCCACTACAAATGGGTCCTCCTTCCCTGTTTCTAGGCAAAGTTAGGTCAGACCATAGGAAAAGGGCCTCACTAGTTCTGTTTCACCACCACCCATCTCAGTTATCCTTTTCCCTCTCTCCTTCCCTCTCCTTTCCTCTATCCCTCCCCCATCTCACAAGTACACAAGCAAGCACACGCACTCTCTCAGTGCTGCCTCTCTGTGATAACCTAGAAGATTGATACTCTCTGATCATAAGTATAGTGTGGTTTTTAAACAGCCTAGAATATCAAAATAATTTAACTCTGCCAACTGCCTACCATATGACAGGTATTGTATAGTTTTAAATAGAACCCCTGTAATAAAACTTGGTTAGGGGATATTTCTATTTGAAAATAATTAGTTTCAGGTATATAACAATGATTCAATATTTGTATATATTTAATATTTGGGGATATTATTAATCTACTTCTTACAGATGAGCAAACTGAGACTTGAAAAAGGCAACGGAGGCAGTGGAACTAGAAATCAATGCCAACAATCTCTGGTTTCTGTTAGGTCGGAGAGAGCCCAGAATCGGATACATGCAGACATGTGATGAGATAATGGACTCCCCCTGGCATTTCTAACAGATCAGCATGCCAGACACAGATACAGACTTCTCCCTGAATCCACAACGACCTCCACACAGATACTGACTCATT
This sequence comes from Myotis myotis, assembly GCF_014108235.1. NCBI lineage: Eukaryota > Metazoa > Chordata > Mammalia > Chiroptera > Vespertilionidae > Myotis > Myotis myotis. The sequence goes on from NW_023416346.1 coordinate 88,785,775, forward strand.
CCTGAATACCTGGCTGACCCCCTACAGCTGAAACTTCCTCAACTGAATACCGCAGCTCATGTCCCTGCCCCTCACCCAACTGCAGTATAAAAAAAGCGCCCCCCTCCCTGTTGGCGTGAATCCACATGCCCTGTCTTTGGGGGTACGGTGGGTCTCCCGGGGACGCAGAAATAAACCTTTTTCTTTCCTTTCTTTTCTGATTCACTGGACTCTCTATTTCTTGCGCCGCCTCCTGAGCCACCTAACCTAATAGTTTCAAAGCCACTTGCTCTGTGCAATAGAGTTTCTCATTGTGGAAGAAACAGAACACCAGCCATGAACTAAGCATGATAAACTTATCTGTCTTATTTAATTCTCATAACAAACTAATAAGTTGGCTAGTTCTGTTATCTTCACTTTACTGATGAAGAAACTAAGGCTTATACTCACTTTCATAGCACATAAACTAAAACTGGAGCACTGGATAGATGATAAGCATGGCTCTATATAAGGAGAACATATACATTTATAAGTTATACTATATTTTTATATTTCTATAATGATGAGTAGTAAAAGAATGAATAAATGTATTACCCACTATCTTGATTTTATCCCACACCCATAATATTGAGTGAAAGATGCAAGACAAAAGAGAAAATAGCATGGTTCCATTCACATAAAATTTTAAAACAACAATCCTAAATTATAGTGTATATGTAGAGAGAAAAGCAAGGAAACTATTATTTATTATTGTATAGTCTCATTTATATTCCCTCTCTAATTCCTCCCTCCATCTCTCTCTTTCACTGTTCTTTTTTATGTGTTACATATATATTAAAATAAAACATTTACTCTTCCAGGATCTAGGGAAGGACCTGAGACTTTTTTGAGAGGAATTTTACATGTGCTGCACTACACCCTTGGTCCAGGTATGATGACTGTAAGATGGTCAAGGTAGAGTAGAGGGGTGGGCTGGAGATAGTTATCATGCATGGCCTTATTGTGAGTAAAGTAGTGAAAGTGCTTCATGGCTCACTGTGTTCTAAATCCCCAGAGTGATGAACCCTAGGAATCCTAAAGAGGTTAAAATGTTAATGTTGAAACTTGATAAATATAATCCTCTACTTTTTACTCTAGTTCAGGAGTTGTAGGGGCCAAAGAATAATTACTGGTAACATGGTATAGTATAAAAATAACAGAATTTGGGTTTCATATCTTGACTCTGATCAAGCTGTGTAGCATTGAGCAAGTTGCTTCCTCTCTCTGAGTTTTACCTTCCTCATAAATGGAGATATTTATGGGCTTAGCATATATGTACAAATCAGTACAATTAAAAGAAGGTAATAATTATATGTGGAATCTAAAGAGAAAAATAAACAAACAAAATAGAAACAGACTCATAGATACAGAGAACAGACTGATGGCTGCGAGAGGGATGGTGTTTGGGAGACTGGATGAAAAAGGTGAAGCAATTAAGAAGTACAAATTGGTAGTCACAAAATAGTAATGGGGATGTAAAGTACAGCACAGGGAATATAGTCAATAATATTGTAATAACTATGTGCGGTGCCAGGTGGGTACTTGAAATATTGTGAGGAACACTTTTAAAGTATATAATTGTCTAATAACTATGCTGTACACCTGAAATTAATACAAAATAACATTGAAGCCCTAGCTAGTTTTTCTCAGTGGATAGAACATCCGCCCTCAACTGAAGAGTCCTGGGTTCAATTACAGTCAAGGGCATGTACCTGGATTGCAGGCTTGATTCCCAGCTCGGGTATGGATGAGTGAGAGAGGCAACCAATGGATGTGTCTTTCTCACATCGATGCTTCTCATTCTGTCTCGCCCTCCCTTACACTCTCTCTGAAAATCAATGAAGAAAATATCCTCCAGTGAGGATTAACAAAACAAAACAAACAAATAAACAAATAACATTGAATGTAAACTGCAATTGAAAAAATAAAAAGAAGAATTTCCCTGTTGTTAAAAATTAAGTTTGTTTCTATTTTCAATGTAATAAAAGTACAACAAAAAAGGGTAATGATACTACCTAACTTACAGAGTTGTTTGAAGAAAGTACCTAATTAGGGGGAAACAAAGATGGCTGTGGTCTAACAACAGGCTGAGTGCCCTTGCTCCCAACCATGGACTGGACTTACAGCTAAAATACTGCATAGTCAGCTTGAAAAAATCAAGAGAAGTATATCTTATTTGACTTTTTTCCCCCTAAGGGACACTGGAGAAACAACATAGGACTGGTAAGAAAGGGGGAGTTGCAGAAAGGGGAAGCCCCTGCCCAAAGGCTGAAAGGTCTGAGGGATAGTGGCTGCAAAGTTCCATCTCCTTGGGAGTGTGGACTGGCATCCAAACACAGGGATCTCGAACCCTGAGTGTTGGAGGTGGGAAGGAGAGCCTGTGTCGGGCAGAGGGATCCAGGGGAACAACCTGCCTTCTAGGTGGGGTCAGTACCTTCCCAGTGAAAGAATGTACCTGATGTTGGCAGCCTTGGCAGGAGAGATTCACCCTGAGCTTTGACTGCTGGGAAGGCTGGCCATGGTGTGTGGTTCCAGAATAGAAAGGTGCTTGTGGGCTGCACCCAGAGGTGACCTAAAGGGGCCCTCTGCTCTCCTGAAAGGCATTGCACAGAGCCACAGACAGCATCTAAACTGTGTGGTGTGGGGAAGGAGAAGAGGGCCCTCCAGCCACCATAGACTAGAGCTGGAGGCAGGGAAGAGTGGGAATTTTTGACCTGAACTGAAGAGAACTTGGATCACAAGTGGAGCTGAGAATCTCAGCCCTAGCTTTACTGAGATTTGCTGTGTGGGAGATCTGCATGGGGCTGACTTTGTAATTCCTCCTGCTTGGACTGGAGGAGCAAGGGCACTGTGTCCTCACAAAGCAGGTTTCCTGCTTGTTTGTTTCTTTATCTGTTTTTTATTTTTGCGCAGCACCCTACAGCGTCTTATACTGGGGAGACAGAGCAGTGAGATCTGGCCTTTAAGTCTTCAGTGTGTTGAAGCTGACCCCATCACCCTGTGAGTTCAGGGAAAGGAGGGGTGGAGTACATCTATGTCTCCTGTAGGCTAGGATCACCTCCCCCAACAGAAAAGGGGCTGGATAAGCTCTCTGAATCCCCAGATAATCCCACAGGGCAGAGTTCAGGAGTAAAACTCTCAGGGAATCAGGAGGAAATGCTTAACACCCCTCATGGGGGCTGGGCAGGCAAGGTGCTAACAGGAGAATCTTTTTATCAATCCCACTGAGCCCAAGGTAGCTGAAACTGCCCAAACAGGAAAAGCATCAGGCTGTATCCCATCTGAACCTGCATCAGGCCATTTAAGGGGGAACTAGAATTGGAGGATATGATAGGGACTGAAGAGTTGACTTTGAAGTAGAGGTTAACTACCCCACAGTGATGCTTGATGGTCAAATCTCTAAGGGGTCCACTAGCCCTAGTTATCTACTCTGCCTCCACCCTAAAGACTATCTTCAGAAGACACTGGAGAAAGATCAGACAACTGTGGGTTGGGGAGGTGGAGTAGCTGACAGGTGAAGGTGGTCTGCAGAGAGCCTCAGACCAGCCAGCTACAAAAGGACACCAAGAGCTAAACTTGGAGAGCTCCCGACATTGGCTGACACAAAAGCACCTGAAATCAACATACAAAATAGTGAGCCTCAGACATCATAAGCTCCAGATGAACTTGACTTGGCTGGCTTTAAAAAAAATTGTGTGGGGGAGAGGGTTGTTTTGTTTTGTTTTGTGTGTGTGTGTGTGTGTGTGTGTGTGTGTGTGTGTGTGGCGTTCTTTATTCAATATTTTCTTGATATTTTCTGCTTTATTGCTTTGATATTATCATAAATACTAGTGGTCTAGTGTACAAATTCGTGCACATTGAAAGTAAATTAAATAGAAGAAATATTTTAATATTGCTATTTGCCCCACCCCCTGATCACCATTCCCTCCCTCTGCCTGCTGGCACCTGTCTTGGCTGGCCTGGTGTAGCCCACTCACTAGCCCCACCCCCTGATGACTGGTTGTTTCTCTGTTTGGTCAATTTGCATATTACCCTTTTCTTATATAGGATTAAGTTTTTTTCTTTTATCTCTTATTTTGTTCATATCTCTTATTGGCCTCTTTCATTACTCTATCTCCCCCACCCCGTTTTTTATCTTCCATTCTTTCTTTTGTTGTACCTTTCTCTTCTTAATTTTGCATAACTTTTTTTTCTTTCTTTCTCTGCCTTGTCTTTATTTATGGTTTTACTTTTCTTCCTCTCTACTCTTATTTTTTGCTCTCCCTTCTTCCTTTGTAGAATCTTTTTTCTGCCCCTTTTACCTCCCAGTAGGCTATTTATTTATTTTTTCTACTATTAGCAGTAATAGTCTTTTCTCTTTTTCTTTTTTGCCTTAGTAATTTTGTTCTCTCTTCTATTTCCTAATTCTCTTTTCTGTTGGGTTATTTTCATTGTGGTTGTCGGGATATTTTATATGTTCCTGTTTGTTTACTGTTGGTTTGATTCTGTTTTGTTTTCCCGTGTCAGCACCACAAAATGTGGTTGTAGCTGAACCTAACAGTGAGCCAGCCTGAGAGGAGAGTTCTCCCATGAACTGAACAACAACAATCTAGAACAAATCACAACAAGAGAGTCCAAATAACCCACAAAAGCAACACACATAGAGCATATAGCACAGTAATACAAGGAAAACACACCTCTGGGTCCCAAAGGACATTTACTATAAAAGCCCACCCCACAAGACTGGGAGTCATAGCAAATATATCTAATAAATAGGTACAAACACAAAGAGACAGCTAAAAGGGTGAGGCAAAGAAAGAAATTAAAGAAAAGGAGGAATAGCCAGAAAAAAGAACTAGACATAATGTATGTAAGCAAGTTATCAGACGTGCAGTTCAGAGTAATGGTTATAAAGATGCTTAATGCAAACTTCCAGGAACTTAGTGGGAACTACAAGGAACTTACTGAAAGCTATATCATCATGGAAACATATATAGATATTATGAATAAGAACCAGGCAGAAATTCAGAATACTATATTGGGCATCAAGAACATGCTGGATCCTAGCTGGTTTGCCTCAATGGATATAGTGTCGGCCTATGAACTGAAGGGTCCCAAGTTTGATTCTGGTCAAGGGCACATGCCTGGGTTGCAGGCTCAATCCCCAGTAGGTCGCATGCAGGAGGCAGCCAATCAATGATTTTCTTTCATCATTGATGTTTCTCTCTCCCTCTCCCTTCCTTTCTGAAATCAATAAAAATATATTTTAAAAAAAGAATGTGCCAAAAAAAATCAAAATCAGGCCCAATAAAGCAGAGTATCAAATAATTGAATTATAAAATAAGGTAGAAAAAATTCTTAATCAAAGATTAAGTGAAAAAATACTTAAAAAGCATGAGAACATTTCAAGAGAACTTTGGATAACATGAAATAAAACAATGTCTGCATCATAGGGGTGTCAGAGGGAGAATAAAGTGAGCAAATGATAGAGAACTTGCTGAAAGAAATAATGAGAGAAAATTTCCCTAAGCTGGTGAAGGAAGAAAACACACAAATTCAGAAAGCACACAGAGTTCCAATCATGAAGAATGCAGAAACCCACTCCTAGACACAGCATAATTAAAATGGAAAACATTAAGGAAGAATCAAACAAAGAAAGAATTTTAAGGGCTATAAAAGAGAGATGATCAGTGACCTACAAGGGAACTCCCATAAAGCTGTCAGCTGCTTTCTCAACAGAAACACTCCAGGCTAAGAGGGAATGTCATGAAGTATACAAGGTAATTAAAAGCAAGGATCTGAAACCAAGATTACTCTATCCAGCAAGGCTATCATTCAAAATAGATGGTGAAATAAAGAGACTCCCAGACCAAAAAAAAAAAGCTAAAGGAGTTTATTACCACCAAATCAGCATTGCAAGAAATGTTAAAGGGACTACTGTAATAATAATAAGATTATATATGCATAAAGAATAGAAATGTCAATAAATAAGTACCTATCAATAATAACCTTAAATGTAAAAGGATTAACTGGTACAATCAAAACACATAGGGTAGCTGAATGGATAAGAAAATGTGACCCACATATATTCTGTCTACAAGAGACCCACCTCAGATCAAAAAACTCACATACGATGAAATTTAAAAGATGGAAAAAAAATTTCCATGCAAGTGGAAACAACAAAAAAATCAGGGGTAGGAATAGTTATTTCTGACAAAAGAAACTTTACAGTAAAGGACATAATGACACAAAAAGTCCACTACATAATACTAAAGGAATCAATCCAAAATGAAGATATAACCCTGGTAAAGATATGAGCACCCAATATAGGAGCACCTAAATATATAAAAAAGTTCTTGAAAGACTTTGAGAGATCGAAAGCAATACATTCATAGTAGGGGATTTTAACACCCCACTGCCATAACTGGATAAATCTTCCAGACAAAAACTCAACAAGGAAACAGACACTTTAACGACACACTAGATCAGATGGATTTAATTGACATTTACATAATTTTCTATCCCAGAGCTGAAGAATATATATTCATCTCAAGGGGACATGAGACATTAAAAAGATAGACCACATGTTAGGACAAAAAAATAAGTATCTACAAGTTCAAGAGGATTGAAATAATATCAAGCATCTTGGATCACAATGGCATGAAACTAGAATCAATCACAATAAAAACACTCAAAAACATTTGAACACATGGAGGATAAACACTGTGTTATTAAACAATGAATGGGATACCAATGAAATAAAGCAAGAAATTAAAAAACTTTCTGAAATCAAATGAAAATGAGCACACAACAACCCAAAATCTATGGGACACAGGAAAGCAATCCTGAGAAGGAAATTCATAGCATTACAGGCCTACCTCAAGAAACAAGAAAAAGCTCTAGTAAACTAATATACCTAAAAGAATTAGAAAGAGAACATCAAGAAAAGCCCAAAGTAAGAAGAAAGAAGGAAATAATAAATATCAAGGGAGAAATAAATGACATGGGGACTAAAAAAATAATACAAAAGATCAATGAATCCAAGAGCTGGTTCTTTGAAAAGATTGATGAATCATTAGCCAGACCCATTGAGAAACAAAAAGAGAGTACCCAAACAAATAAATCAGAAACAAAAGAGATGAGACCAAAAAAATACAAAGGACTGTAAAAAAAAACCACTATGCGCAACTATATGCCAACAAGATGGACAAATGGACAAAATAGATAGATTCCTAGAAAAAGACAATCTTCTAAAACTCAATCAGGAAAAATCAGAAAATCTGAATAGGCCAAAAACAACTGATAAAATTAAAGCAGTAATCAAAAACACTCCCAGCAAACTAAAGGCCTTGTCTGGATGGCTTCATGGAGGAGTTTCACCAAATATTTAAATAAGAACTAACATCTATCATTCTCAAACTATTCCAAGAAATCCAAGAGGAAGGGACACTTCCAATCTCTTTTTATGAGGCCAGCATTATCCTACTCCCAAAACCAGAAACGACACTACAGACAGTCCTTAGGTTATGTCACCACCTCTCATTTATTTATTTAAAAAAATTCCATCATTTCGAAGTATATACATATGTGCTTTATGTTTTTTTATTATCGATTTACCACAAGTAAAGGTCAGGAATTGTTATCTTTCTTTTAATTTTTTTTAATTTTTTTTATTGTTTTATTGCTTAAAGTATTACAAAGGGTATTATATATGTGTCCTTTTTTCCCCCCGCCCCTGACAATCCCCTGGCCTCCCCTACCCCCCAGTGTCTTATGTCCATTGGTTATGCTTATATGCATGCATACAAGTCCTTTGGTTGATCTCTTACCCCCTCCTCCTGCCCCCCAACCCTCCTTGGCCTTCCCGCTGCAGTTTGACAATCAGTTTGAGGCAGCTCTGCCTCTGTATCTATTACTGTTCATAAGTTTATAATGGTCTTTATTATCCATGAATGAGTGAGATCATGTGGTATTTTTCCTTCATTGACTGGCTTATTTCACTTAGCATAATGCTCTCCAGTTCCATCCATGCTGTTGCAAATGGTAAGAATTCCTTCCTTTTTATAGCAGCGTAGTATTCCATTGTGTAGATGTACCACAGTTTTCTAATCCATGCATCTGCTGATGGGCACTTAGACTGTTTCCAAATCTTAGCTATGGTAAACTGTGCTGCTATGCACATAGGGGTGCATATATCCTTTCTGATTGGTGTTTCTGTTTTCTTGGGATATATCCTAGAAGTGGAATTACTGGGTCAAATGGAAGTTCCATTTTTAATTTTTTGAGGAAATGCCATACTGTTTTCCACAATGGCTGCACCAGTCTGCATTCCCACCAGCAGTGAAGGAGGGTTCCTCTTTCTCCACATCCTCTCCAGCACTTGTATTTTGTTATTTGTTATTTGTTGATGATAGCCATTCTGACAGGTGTGAGATGGTACCTCATTGTTCTTTTGATTTGCATCTCTCACATTACTAGCATATGCCTTATATTTCTTAGCTCTCTTCTTCTAGCAATAGACTCCTCGATCTGGGTGAGTATGTGATCCAGGCCTGGCCAAACAAAATATCTCACTCCTTATGACAGCATTGATTTATCCAGTCCAAGCAGATCTAGTTTGAATCCTTCTTTGAAATATATGGATGTTAGGAGAAATAAGGTATTTTTTCATTGAAGATGCTAAACCTAGGTTATTGACAATCATATTTTCTACCATGGGGACAAGTGAGAGGATACAAAAGCAGCATGCATAGAAAAGCAAAGATGAGAGAAGCAAAGTAAAAGAGAGTTCTAACCGCTTTGAATCCCTGGTTGTAGTCACCAACTATACTTCTGTACTTCTTCCTTTGATTCTGAGTTATCCTAGTACTTTCTAGATTATCCCAGCCAATAAATACATTTTTTGTTTAATTGCTTTTTTTTTCCCTAAGCTAGACTGAGTTAGGTTTCTGCACTTATAACTGAAAGAATCCTACTCCAATGCAACAAAGGTTTCAAATCCAATACATCTGGAATCAAATCAGTATCCTAGTTCCAAACTATATGACGTTTGGCAATTTACATCATGTTTTCAGGGCCTCAGTCTCCTCCTTTGTTAAGCTGAAATAATAATACCTCTTATAGTAGAGTTGTTGTGAGAAATAGATAAGATAGATGTATCAATAGAAGTCACAATGTATGGTGCAATAGATATTCTGTTAATGTGAGTTCTCTTATCCAATAAGATTCAAAAGGTCAGCTGACCTGCAGACAGGGAAAGAAACCCTCTGTGCTTACTAGTTTCTTATACCTTTTTGGGTGACTCTTGAGCATAAAAAGCATCCCAAACATCCACCCTAAAAATTAGGTCCTAGACCAGCTAGCCAGTATGGCAGGTATCATTTAGTAGCTTGTGGTTAAAAACCACTGAAACTCCTTGAATCCCTCTTCATACAAGTCATTCTCCTCTTGCCACACCTACTTATCTTCCTGAACTACACTCTGTAGCCCTCTCAGGCTTTTCAATGTGTGAAATACACTTGTCTGTAACCAAGCCTTCCAATTATGATGAAAGGTCAGTATCGCTGGGGAAAAATCCAAGATCAGCAGACCTGCCCAAGGGAGGAGTTTCATTAACCTTAAGACACTCCATTAGCTTTAAGAGACAGCATGGAGGGAGAGTAATCGGGAGCCACAGGTTCCTTGCTTGCTCCAAAATAAATCTGTTATATCAGAAAGGAGCTGAATCTGTCTACCCTGCTCTCAAGCCAGGCTCTCATTTGATGAAGTGGAATCAGAGAAACCCTTTTCCTTGGACTACCTGGCTGGAAACTGAAAGTAGGACCCCTGCTGCCTGTGTAGGGAGGGTGTGTTGGGGAATCTACAAAAGATAAGCTCAACTAGCCTCAAACTTGACAACCAAAATAACAAATGAGCTCCCCTACATGAGGACAAGACCAAGAACAGTAGTTTTTTCATTCTTCCCCCATTTCCAATTGGGAGCATACTCACCCAGGAGATTACTATAGGGCCTAGCTGAGAAGAGAGAGTAAACAACAAAATAAGCAAGGCCTTTTTCTGTTCAAGTTGCTGAGTTTGTGACAGTAACTATGGGCACATAAGGATGCTTATTGAGTAAATCCTATCTAACATCCCAAAGAGTGAGGCAGGCTTCTTTATGACATCGTTCATTGACTTAGTTTTTTGTGCCATTGGCTCAACATAGAAAGCAAAGCAGTAAAGACATTACAAGAAAACAATACCACAGAAGAGTCTCATGAATATGGATGCAAAAGTACTAAATGAAGTATTATTAAATTGAACCCATGTTTATATAAAGCAAATGTGTCACAAGCAAATGGTGATTGTTCTATGAATGCAAGGGTGGCTTAACATTATAAATCATGAACAGGAAAAAAAGAATAAAATAATATGATCATCTTATGAAATTCAGAAAACATTTGAAAAAATACAATGCTAATACATGATAAAAACTCTTTGCAGAGTAAGAATAGAAGGAAACTTCCTTAATCTGATAAGGAATATCTAGAAACCTACAGAAAACATCATATTTAGCAGTGAAGAGCTGAAACCTTCCTCTTGAAATCAGAAATAAGTCAAGAATGCTTGCTATTAACATTTTTATTCAAAATTATATTGGGGTTCTGGCCAGTGCAATAGAATAAGTAAAAGAAATAAAAGTCATAAGGATTCGAATATACAATATAAATTTATTATTCTCCGATGACATATTTGTGTATGTATAAAATCCAAAAGAATAGAAAAAATTATTAGAATTAAGTAAGTATAGCAATGTCACTAGATGCAAAATCAATATGCAAAATAAATTATATTTATATATACTATTAATATACTATTAATAGAAATTTAAAATTTAAAAGATGTCATTTACCTTAGTATCAAAAATGTCAAATACTTAAGAAAAAATATAGTGAAAAGTTGCAAGACTCTATGCTGAAACAATAAAATATTATTGAGTGAAATTAAAGAAGACCTAACTAAATGGAAGGATACGGCATGTTCATGAATTGGAAAACTCAGTATTATAAAGTGTACAGAAACCCTGAAATAAATACATTGACTTAGCACAAACCCAAATAAAATACCAAGTAAAATGGGAGGGTGGCCAAAATTATCCAACTCATTCTAAAAATCACATAGAACTTCAAAGGGCCAGGAATAGCCAAGGTAATCTTGATTGAAGGGCTTTTACTATCAGATATCATGACCTATCATAAATCTGTGGTAAACAAGATGGCTTTGTACTGGTACAATGATAAACTCACCAATGGAGCAGGATAGTCCAAAAATATATCCACGTATGTATAATCAACCAGTTTATGTCGAAGTTGATATTGTTGTGCAATGAGGAAATAATGGTCTCTTAAATAAATGGTGCTGTGTCAGGTGGATTGCCATATAGGAGAAAATGTGTCTTGATACTTATAACACCAATCCTAGGAATCAATTTCAGATGTATTGCATGTCAAAATATGAAGGACCAAAAAATAAAGCTTTTAGAGAAAAACCAGAGAATTTTCATGAACTTGGAGTAGGCAAAGATTTCTAAAACAGGACACAAAAGCCATATCCATAAAGGTGAAATTCAATAACACAAATTAAATTAAAATTGGGAACTTCTATTCATTAAAAGATGCCATGTCAAGAGAAAAATGGTAATTCAGAGTTGGAGAAGGTGTTAGCAATACATCTGACAAAGAGCTCATAGCTGGAATATATAAAGAATTTCTACAAATTAATGCCAAAAAGACAAACACTTTATTAGAAAAACAAGCAAAAGATTTCAAGACAACAAAAATAATATCCAAATTATCCATAAGCATACAGAGAAGTCCCCAATTTCATTAGTTATCAGTGAAATACAAATTGAAACTACAGTAAGATAACACCAAATATTTACCAGAATGACTGAAAAAAGAAAGTACCAATTTTAGGTAAAGATGGAGCAGCTGAAACTCTCATATACTATTGGTGGGAGCGTAAATTGGTACAGACACTTGGAAAAACTGATAGTATCTACTTAAATGGAACATAGGCGTACCCTACTCCTAAGTATATAACGAACAGAAATGGGTACATGCACTCATCAAAAGACATGATTAAGGATTTTTATAACAGCTCTATTGATCATAGTCCAATCCTGGAAACTCCCCATATGTACAGCAATAGAAGAATGGATAAAATGAATAAATACATTTCATACAAGGAACACTCTACAGCAATACAGTATAACTTCTGCAATTACATGCAACAATGGGAATGAATCCCATAATCAATTAAAGGAAGCCAGAGACAAATGAATACAAATTGAATGTTTTTATTCATATAAATTACAAAAACAGCCCTGGCTGGTGCTGCTCAGTTGGTTGAGCATTGTCCTAGTCAGGGCACATTCCCAGATTGCAGATTTGATCCCTGGTCAGGGTGCATGTGGGAGGCTATTGATAGATGTTTCTTTCTCACTTCTCTCTCTCTCTCTCTCTCTCTCTCTCTCTCTCTCTCTCTCTCTCTCTCTCATAAAAACATATTTAAAAAGAACAAAAACTAAATCTAAAACAAGTATTCCATGTTATAAATCTTGAAAATGGCTACTTTGGGGGTGTATAATAACTATAAAAGGGTACAAGGGGGAACTTCTGGGGCAATGGTGATGGTTTTATATGTTGATTTGCTATAGCTTAATAAGGGGAGATGAAGAAAGCAAGGCAGTGTATTAGTTTGCTAGGGCTACCATAACAAATTACCATGATCTCGGTGACTTAAAGCAACAGAAATTTATTTTATTTTTTTATAGTTATGTAGGTGAAATGTCTGCAGTTAAGGTGTTCACAGGGTTGTACTCCCTTTGAAAGCTCTAGAGCAGCGGTTCTCAACCTGTGAGTCGCGACCACTTTGGGGGTCGAACGACCCTTTCACAGGGGTTGCCTAAGACCATCGGAAAACACATATGTAATTACATATTGTTTTTCTGACTAATCACTGTGCTTTAATTATGTTCGATTTGTAATAATGAAATTAGGGGTCACCACAACATGAGGAACTGTATTAAAGGGTCACGGCATTAGGAAGGTTGAGAACCACTGCTCTAGAGGAAAATCCTTTCTTGCCTCTTTCAGCTTCTGGTGGTTGCAGGTGTTCCTTGGCTGGTGACTGCATAACTCTAATAACGTCCTCTACCTATACATGGCCTTCTCCTTCTTCTCCCTGTGTTTCTCCCTTATATGTGTCTATAGAACATACTTGTTATTGGATTTAGGGCCCACTTGGATAATCCAGAATTATTTAATCTCAAGACCCTTAATTTGATTACATCTGCAAAGCACTTTTTCAAATTAGGTCACACCCACAGATTCTGATGGGTTAGGACATGTACATCTTTTTGAAGACTACCATTCAACACATTGTAAGCAGGAAGAATAAAGAAAAAAATGTTTATCAGTAGAATTATTTCATTGACTGAGATCTGTAAAGGCCTCTTGCTTTGTGCATTCGTATTAACTATTGCTAATCTGGCCTCCTGAATTGAAAATGTTGCCAAAGGATTTCAGCAGTGTGTAGTTGATGACCTAATTGGAGGCATTGGCTTATCTGAGATTTAAACCCTAGAAGATATTTGGATCCAGGACTAATTTTAAATAGGTCATAGGGGAGGCATTGTGGAACTGCCCAGCTCCCGCACTCTCAACAAAAACTTCTGTGGTGAGTAGTGTCTATCTAGTCCCACTAAATAGAATGCTTTGTTTCTAGCTGTCCCCAGTGACCATACCCATGCCTTTGTCTTTCTATAGCTGAGCTAAGTCTTATAATGTGGTCAGCAGGACAGTTAAAAGAGAGGTTGATTTGTATTCAAAAATGACACTCTCAAAGGTGTGTTTTTTTTTTTTCATGCTGAGATTTGTAAGGGCCTTTTCATCAATGTATTGGTATTAACTATTGCACAGTAGACCTTTTGTTAGTAGGTGATGATGAGCCAGAATGGTTGCGTTTGTGAAAGAAAACATGATTGTATTGAATATGTCCCTCAAATAACTGAAGTTCTGGCTCATGGCTGACTTAGGTGCTGCATGCATTACAGGTGAGCCAAATATGTACAAAGTTGATTCCTTAGCCAAAACAGTGATACATGAATCTAATCTTATTTTGTTCTCTTATTCAGATAGTTTCCCTGGGTATCTCAAACTTAATATGGCAAAAACACAATACTCAAACAAACCAGTCATTCTCTCATTATTACTCATTTCAGTAATTAGCACTAACTTCCAATCAGTTTCTCATGCCCAAAACCTGGCAGTCATTTTTGACTTATGTTTCACGACATGCATTCAATTGGCATGTCAGGTCTATTCTACCTCTGAAATACTATGTCTTCTGAAATGAACTACTGATACTTGGTACCACCACTGCTACCAACCTGAACAAGCTTCTATTATGTCTTATTTGGATTACTGCAACAACCTACTAACCAGTCTCCTGACTTCCACTTTTGTCCAAAGAATATATTCACACAGATGTCAGAATGATATATTTTAAATAAAAATATGTTACAGGGTGAATTTTCCTATTGATCCAATGGTTATAAAGAGTGTCTAAAGAAAGAGGACAAATAAAAGAGGAAGCTCTGGCCAGTATGGCTCAGTTGGTTGGAGTGTCATCCCATAACCAAGAGGTGTCAGGTTAAATTCCAGGTCAGGACACATGACCAGGTTGTGGGTATAACTGATGTTTCTCTCTCATGTAGATGTATCTCTCTCCATTCCTTTCTCTATCTTCCTCTTTTTAAAATAAATTTTTTTAAATGAAAAGATGAATGAGAAAGAAGATAAATTTGGAGGAGAAGTATCTCATTCTAAACAATATTGCCAATAACTGGAGCCAATTATGCTCTTGAGGGCTTTCTGGAAGGTGGCAACATTGGTTGCTGAGGTCCAGCTCCAGCAGGTCCAGGGGTTCCAAAGGTGTGGACGGAGTCGGCGAAGAAGGAATGACATGGAGGCAGCGTTCAGGTGATCATCATAGCCAGCCAGGTTCCTCATTTTATTGTCCTCTTACATCTGTATTTATACTATTTGATCTTAATCCTATCAATTCTATTCCAAAGGTTAGGGTGTTCCTTATCTTCATTCCAAGGTTACTCTATTGTTCTATTAAGCTACAAGGAAGTAACTGAAGGAGATTATTCTAAGTAAAGATTATGTAGCTTAAGCATGATTGTTCGTAGTTAAAGTGATTAATTACCCGCCTGGCACTTAGTTAAGGGGTTTTACTGATAAAAATCCTCACCTGGGGAAACAACCTTTCTCAGAGAGGCGACCTTGGTTAAAACACATAGCGCTTAAGAAGGGGAGCAAACATATTAAGAACAGAATGCCATATACGCCAGGTCCCTTGAAACATAAGCTGTGCAGATGTTTCTTCCCTGCAGCGACTGCGTCAAGCATCAAGGGTGGATCGGCTTCCAGCAATTGGTCTTACCACAATTAAACCCAATACCTCCATCACCATATAGAACTATCAAACTCATGCATAATTTGCCTAATGAATAATACAGTGACTTTTTCCTCACTTTCATGAGTTGAGTGTGGGAGTGCCCTAACCCTTGAGCAATATGACATGGTGCTTCAAAACAAGAAAATCACTCAAGGCAATTGTAGGACCCTTTAAAAATTGAAAAAACTATTATCTTATTCCTCAGTCTGTAAGAATAAATAAATTTTCTGTGCATCAAATGATCACTCCAGAGGATAGCTAAATTTGAGCTGTTTTGCTAGGTCCCTACCCAAGAGGGCTTGCTACAAGATAAGGCTCCCCAGCAGAAAGAGGATTTGGGGTTTACGGGTGAGAGAAGCAGCTGAGAAAGGTTGGGAGAAGATGAACTGGAGCTGAATCTCCTACATTAGGAAACTAATCAGTATAAAGCCCTCATAATTCATAGGTGAACCTCTTGAACTCAGAAGACAGTATATAGTCAACAGTATCCATAGAAACCAAGAAAACCAACAAAGAACCATGAGTAAGTATTAAGAGGTGTTTCTTCTTATTCAGGTTTCTCTTTCCCCCAAGATCAGTGTTGGATCTTTAAAAGAGAAGTGAAGAAAGTATCTGCATAACTCAAACCCCCTTCAGACACACACACACACACACACACACACACACACACACACACACACACACACATTTCAGTTTCAAAGTGCTAGAGATGGGAGGAGAACATTGTGCAACATTTTCACAATATAGGCCTCTTAACCTACAAACCTGGCCTAGGATGTAGAAAGGAAATATTTCAATGTGATATGAAATTACAGTTTTAGATTTGTCAACTTTTAATAAGTAGTGTGACCAGGTAATTATTGAATTGGCGCAAGATGTCCTTAAGAAATTTGCTGCATATAAGCATAACCAATGGACATAAGACACTGGGGGGTAGGGGAGGCCAGGGGATTGTCAAGGGTGGGGGAAAAAAAGGACACATATGTAATACCCTTTGTAATACTTTAAGCAATAAAAAACAAAACAAAACAAAAAACACAAAAAACAAACAAAAAAACCCCACAAAAACACAAAAAAAAACAAAAAAAAGAAATTTGCTACTCAGCGAAGTGTTTCATAATTGTGTTCTGCTGTGTGCCCCTGTTCAACAAATCTGTTATACGTAAATCAGATCATGTCACTTTCTTAAAACCCTCCAAATGCTTCCCATCTCACTCAGAATAAAACCAAATTACTCATAATATTAGAAAATGCCCAATATAATCTCTCAATTACATATCCACTGTACCACCATCATATTGGCTTTCATATGTTCATTTAACCCAACTCACTTGTTCCCACATTTGCAAATTGTTGTTTCCACTGTCTGCAGCCTTTCTCCCTTAGATTTCACAGGACTGGTTCTTTATCATTCAGATATCAGCTCAAACATTATCTTCTGAGAAAGGCTACTGTGCACCATCCTAAACATCTTACCTAATAATAGACAAACATGTAAATTGACTGTGCCTTCACTACACTAACCAGCCAATCAGGAGAGTATGCAAATTAACTCAACAAAGATGGTAGTTAATTTGCATATGTAGGTGTGAAGTGGTGGAGCAAAGACAAAAGGCGGCTCTGGCCGGAGCGAAGGCCTGGGTCCCGAGTGCTGGAGGAAAACTGGTGCTGGCAGCCAGGGGAAGGGAAAGCCTATTGCACAAATTTCTTCATGCAGTAGGCCTCTAGTTATATATAAAAGTATATAAGAAGACTGGCTAGGATTTTTAGAATCTGAGGAATGATACAGTGATAAGTTCCATAAGTTTTCATTTTGTCTCACATATCCAAAACTGGGTACTGGAGAAGCTAGCAATGCAGAAATGCCAAAGAGCACAGAAAATCACCAAGAAAAGACTTTTCTCTTTTCTAGAAAAGGGTCAGGAAAAGAGAACCTGGGTAAGTCATAAAAAAATAAATAATATACCAAGTCTAATACAACCAGACACCACAAAAACAAACTAACTAACTAACTAACTAACTAACAACAACAAAAAAAAACCACACAGAAAAAACTGTGGCCCCACACTCACTTACGTAAGCAAAGATCAAATAAGGGACTAAAGTTCCATCCCAACCAGATTGTAATGAGGTACCCCAGCCCTCTTCCTCAATGTGGGTATACTTTGAAGAAGATTAGGTGAGATTCTGACATCAGAGGAATGGCAGTGTGAGAGATCCCCTTGGTCTCTCCCCTTGGAGTTTCAATAATTTGAACAGCTATAATTCAACAAAGGATTTTCTGCTCAATGCAAAAACACATCTGAGAAATACACACATTGAAACAGTCTAAATGTGGGCAAGTGGGAGTAAACTGGAGGAGAGAATGGAGAAAGCTGAGATGAGCCACAAACACAGACCTGCAGCTGGGAGCTCACAGTGGGGATCAGCCTGGAGAAGAGACGAATTAGGTTGTGGCTGGCACCCCATTCAGCAGGGAGGAGCAAAGAGATTTAGTGAGCATTCCTGCTGGAGTGGGCATTATGAACTGTGGCTTCAGTTCAGTGAGCTGGGCAGAGGTGTGGCCTCAGTTGTCTGGCAATCAGCATTCAAACTGAGAGAAATAAAAAATCCAGGGACTCTGAGCGTTTAACCTCCCAGAGCAGCAGTCACCAACATTTCGGACCTCAAGAACCACCAGTGGCCTGTGGACCACTGGTTGGTGACCACTGCTCCAAAGGTTTCCTTAACCAGAGCTCACATCCCTTTACCCATTGTGTCAGGTTTAAGAGTACATTATCTGCAAACCAAGAACTGATACTACAGAATCATTTGTTCCCTGAGTGACAGGTGCTCTTGGTGACTAATCCCAGATGTAGGTAGAGATGCAGGGGGTACACTGTAGAGATCCACTGGGTCGCCACTGCTGGGAGTGAAAAGCAACAAAAGAAGCAACTGGGTTCCCCAGCTCACTCCAACCCCAGGCAATGTATCTACAATGCCAGAAGTGTCTGGCTGTGGAGGACACCACTGGGATTTCAAAGATTTGGAGCCATAATGCCCACCATGTTCCCATGTGGGTGGTCCCCTGGGACAGGGGCTACTGAATCACAGGGTAGGCACCTACCTTCTCAGGGAGCACAGGCCATTTTCTCACCCCACAGAGATCAGAAAAGCAAGAGAAGTTCAAGAGAGATAAAATAAACTTGTGATCCAGCACTACCTACTAGAAAACAATAGCAAGACTTCTTATCAATCTACTAGAGAAGTGACACTTATATATAGATGCCTAAACAGAGAAGAAATCCATCAAATACAATGAATAAACAAGGTAATGAGGTATGCTCAGAAAAAAAAATGAGAAGTCTCCAAAAAAGAAACTTAAAGATATGGAAATATGTGACCTAAATGACAGATAATTCAAGATTGCAGTTCTGGAAAAAAACAAAACTCAATGCAAGAAAATAAGCAATTTAATGAGTTCAGAAGAAAAATCAATGAACAAAATGAGTACTTTACCAAAAATATTTAAAATTTAAAAAAGAACCAAATAGAAATTCTGTAGATGAATAACTCAGTAAAAGATATATCAAGAATAAACTAGTGAGTATAAGAAATAGAGCTTACCAGATGGAGGAAAGAATTAGTGATAGTGAACACAGAAATCTAGAAATGACAGAGGAAAGAAGAGAAAGACTTGAGCATTAAAAATAAAATGACTGTATGAGAACTATCTGATTCCATCAGAAATAGCAACATAAGAATACCAGAAAAAGTTGATGAGAACTTCCCAAACCTATGCAAAGAGATAGATTCTTGAATCCAAGAAGCAAACAGAATGACTATTTACCTCAATGCAAAAAGGTCTTCTCCCTATCCAAGGCACATTGTACTAAAATAGTAAAAAATTAATTACAAAGAAAGAATTCTCAAAGCAGTCAGGGAAGAAAAGAAAGTAATCTATTAATGAAAGTCGTTTAGGTTATCATTATACTTCTCAGTAGAAACTTGACAAGCTAGAAGAGAGTGGAGCAAAATATTGAAACTACTGAAAGACATAAATTACCAACCAAAAATAATATATCCAGCAAAGTTATCCTTTAAATATTAAGGAGAAATAGAGACTTTTCCAGACATATAGAAGCTGAGGGAATTTATCACCAGAAGTCCCCCATTACAGGAAATACTTAAGGGGGATATTCTACATGAAACAAAGAACAAAAGGCCACAAAACTAGAAGATCACCAACAAACTGGCAGCATAAACATGGATAATTTGTGACAACAAAAACATAAAAGTGGAGGGGGTTAAAGTCTGAATTTGCAAAGGAGAATGAAGATCAGATACATTCAAAAGAGAAAGGACTGCAGTATATGTGGACTTCCTTTTCATAAACCAAATGTTAACCCCCCCACACACACACACACAAACTGAAACAGACACAAATAACTTTAAAAAAGAGTAAACAGAGGAAAGAAGTATAGAACACCCCCAAATAAAAACAGCAGACATAAATACAAAGGAAAACAACCAATGGAGGCACAGAACTATCAAAAAAAATATAAAGTGGCTATAGGAAATCCTCATACATCAATAATCATGCTAAATGTAAATGTACTGAATTTACCAATAAAGTGCATACAGTACCAGATTGGATTAAAAAACAAAATCCAGCCATATGCTGCCTTCAGAAGACACATCTAAGCTTCAAAGACAATGATAAACTCCAAGCAAATAGCATCTATAAAAAAGCAGGTGTAGCCATGCATATATCTGACAAAATAGATTTTAAGGTAACAAAGGAAACAAGAAACAAAGATGAACATTTTATAATGATAAAGGAGACACTACATCAAGGTAATAAAGGGTGTCCCAAAATTCATGCAAGAAGTAATTTTGATAGAAAACACAGGTTTATAATTAAAAATTGTAAATTTTTTATTGATTCATAAAGTATACAGTATAGGGTTATGTATGGAATAGGATGTTGGGTAAATGGCCTCCACAGCTTTGCTGGCACATACGCACTCTTTTGTTGAAATTTTCCATGACCATTTTGCATAAATGTGGCTGAATTTCATTGATACAGCACTCAATTTCCTCCTTCAAGGCGTGGGTGGTCGTGGGCTTGTTGGTATAAACCTTAGACTTCAAAAAAACCCAAAGAAAAAAGTCCAACGGCGTTAAATAGCATGATCTGGACGGCCAATTCTGATCACCAAAACAGGAAATTACACGAGCAGGAAATGACTCATGCAGTAATTGAATTGTTTCTCGGGCTGTATAGCATGTAGCATCGTCTTGTTGAAACCACATGTCGTCCACATCCATATCTTGCAATTTAGGCACAAAAAAACTGGATTGTCATGTCGCGATAGCAAGCCCCATTAAATTCAAATCTTGCATGAATTTTGGGACACCCTTTTATAACACTACTCAATATATATGCACCCCATCAGGGAGGACCAAAATATATAAAGCAACTACTAACAGAATTGAGAGAGAAACTGAAAAAAACACAGCTATAGTAGGGGACCTAAATAATCCATTGAGAGCTCTATCTAGATCATCCAAACAAAAGGTAAATACATATTGGCTTAATTTATACATTAGATCAAATGGACATAATTGACATTCTTAGAGCCTTTCATCGTAGAACATCAGATTATATATTCTTCTCCAGTGCACATGGAATATGTTGGCTCACAAAACTAGCTTTAACAAATTTTAAAAAATTGAAATGATACCAAGCATATTCTCTAAACACAATGCTTTAAAATTAGAAATCGCCCTAACCGGTTTGGCTCAGTGGATAGAGCGTCGGCCTGTGGACTGAATGGTCCCAGGTTTGATTCCAGTCAAGGGCATGTGCCTTGGTTGGGGGCACATCCCCAGTAGGGGGTGTGCAGGAGGCAGCTGATCAATGTTTCTCTCTCACTGATGTTTCTAACTCTCTATCCCTCTCCCTTCCCCTCTGTAAAAAATCAATAAAATATATTTTAAAAAAATAGAAATCAACTACAAAACAAAAGGAAGTAAAGAAACCCACAAATACATGGAGATTAAACAACATATGACTAAAAAATGACTAGGTAAAAGAAGAAATAAAAGATGAGATCAAAAGATATATATAAAGACAAATTAGAATGACAATAAGTCATTCTCAATACTTGTGCACCCTGGTATTTTGGGCATTGCCCTGTGCAATTGCTGGTTTGATTCTCATTCAAAGCACCTGCCCAGGTTGTGGGCTCAATCCCTCGTAGGGGGCATGTAGAAGGCAGCTGGTCAATTCAACATTAATGTTTCTATCTCCCTCCTTCTCTCTCTATCTAAAAATCAATAAAATAATCTTTTAAAAAACTGTGTGGGATGCAGCAAAATTAGCAATAAGAAGAAAGTGTATATCACTGTAGGCCTATCTAAAAAAACAAGAGATCTCTGGCTGGACTTGCTCAGTGTTTAGAGCATCCAACACTGTTTAGAGCAGCGGTTCTCAACCTGCAGGTCATGACCCCTTTGGCGGTCGAACTACCCTTTCACAGGGGTCGCCTAAGACCATCCTGCATATCAGATATTTACATTACGATTCATAACAGTAGCAACATTACAGTTATGAAGTAGCAATGAAAATAATTTTATGGTTGGGTCACAACATGAGGAACTGTATTTAAAGGGCCAGAAGGTTGAGAACCACTGGTTTAGAGCATCAAGTTGAGCACCAAAGAGTCGCAGGTCCCATTCTTGGTCAAGGACACATACCTGGGTTGCAGGTTTGCTCCCTGCCCCCAGTTGGGGCACATGAGGGAAATAACCAGTCAATGTAGCTCTCTCACATTGATGTTTCTCCCTCTCTCCTCCTCTCTCTATCCCTTCCACTCTTTCTGAAAAGCAATGGGAAAAAATATATCCTCAGGTGAGGACTAACAAAAACAACAACAAAGATAAATCCTAAGTAAACAACCTAACATTACATCTTAAAGAACTAGTAAAAGAAGAACAAAAGCAACCCAGTTGGTGGAAGGAAGGAAATAATAAAAATTAGAGCAGAATTAAATGATATAGGGAACAAAAAGAGTGCACACAAAATTAATACAACAAAAGAGTCATATAAACAAAATTAGAAATGAAAGATGAAAAGTTACCACAGACCTTACAGATATACAAAGGATCATAGTAGAATACTATAAAAGATTATATGTCACCAAATTCAATAACCTAGAAGAAATGGATATGTTCCTAGAAATACATAACCTTCTGTGACTGAATCATAAGGAATTTGGAAATCTAAATAGATCAATAAACAATGAGGAAATTGAAACAACTATCAAAAGTAAAAAATATATATTTTCTGAAAAATTAAAATTCAGGACCAGATGGCTTCACTAGTGATTTCTACCAAACATTAAAAGAATATATGGTACCTATCCTTCTCAAACTCTTCCAACAAACTGAAGAAGAAACAATATGTCCTAATACATATTATGAAGCCAACATAACCCTGACACCCAAAGCTTTCAAGGATAACACAAAAAAAGAAAACTAGAGGGCAATATCTCTGATGAATACAGATGCAAAATTCCTAGACAAAATACTGGCAAATCAAATACAAAAATACATTGAAAAATAATACATCCAAATCAAATAGGATTCATTCTAGGAACACAAGGATGGGTCAACATATGCAGATCAATCAGTGTAATAGAGCACATTAACAAAACAAAAGATAAAGGTATATGATCTTATCAATAGATGCAGAAAAAAACATTTAAGATACAACATCCATTTATGATTAAAATGCTCAATAAAATGGGAATAGAAGAAAAGTACCCCAAACATAATAAAGACCATATATGACAAACCATCAGCTAATATCGTACTCAACGGTGAAAAGCTAAAAGTTTTCCTCTAAGATCAGGAACAAGACAAGGATGTCCACCATTGCTCTTGCCAGAGCAATCAGGCAAAAGAAAGAAATAAAAGGCACCCAAATTTGGAATGAAGAAGTAAAAGTGTCATTTTTTTGCAGATGACATGATTCTATGTATAGAAAACCCTAAAAACTTCACTAATAAACTATTAGAAACAAAACAAATACAGTAAACTTGAATGATATAAAATCAGTGTAAAAAAAAAACCCACTGCATTCCTATATACTAACAATAAAATTTCAGAAAAAGAAAAGAAAAGAAAAAGAATTCCTTTTAAAATTGCAACAGAAAGAATAAAACTCCTAAGAATAAATTTAGCAAATGATGTAAATGACCTACAAAACATTATTAAAAGAGATAGAAAAAGACACAATGAAATGGACAGATATTCTAAGTTCATGGACTGGAAGAATAAACATAGTTAAAATAGCTATATTACCCAAATCAATACTTAGATTTAATGCAAGCCCCATAAAAATACCAATGCCATTTTGTAAAGAAAAAGAACAAAAAATTATCAGATTTGGAGGGAACCACAAAAAACTCTGAATAGCTAAAGCAACCCTGAGGGAAAAAAAGAACAAAGCAGAAGGTATCACACTACCTGACTTCAAATTATATTACAGGGCAATGATAATCATAACAGCATGGTATTGGAAAAAACAACAACACACAGACCAATGGAACAGAATTGAGAGCCCAGAAGTGCTTGATAAAGGAGTCAAAAACACATAATAGAGAAAAGAAAACCTTTTCAATAAACAGTGCTGGGAAATTTGGAAAACCATACAGCAAAAAAAAAATAAAATAAAATAAAATAAAAAATGAAAGTACACTACAGTTTTCCCCCATGTACAAAAATTAATTCAAAATGGACCAAAGACCTAAATATATGATCTGAAACAATAAATTACATAGGAGAATGCATAGGTTCTAAACTCATGGAATTAAATACAATTAAAACTGGTCAAAGGACCAGAAACACACATTTCTCCCAAGAATACATACAAATGGCCAATAGGTGTATGAATACATGCTCAACTTTACTAGTTATGGAAATACAAATCAAAAATATAATGAGATACAACCTCATGCCTGTTAGAATGGTATTATCAACAAGACATGTGAAGTCTTAGAGAAAAAGGGGCCCTCATTCACTGCTGGAGGAAATGTAAACTGATACAGCACTATGGAAGAGTATGGAGTTTCTCAAAAAGTTAAGAATAAAAATAGGACCTAAGGATTCCTCTTCTGGATATCTACCTGAATATCTCAAAAATATGTATTTGCAATGATATAAGTATCCCGGTGTTCACTGCAGCATTATCCTATCTAATAATAGACAAACAGCGTAATTTACAGTACCTTCACTATGCTTCCCATTGGCTAATCAGCACAATATGCAAATTAACCGCCAACAAAGATGGCAGTTAATTTGCATACATAGGAGCCCAGCAGCTATCCGCTATCGGAGCCTGCAATCAGAGCTGAGAGGTCCCCTGCCCAGGCCTGACACCTCGATCAGAAGCATTAGGCCTGGGCATGGGAGGAGCCTCGATGGTGGGGAGCATGGGGGAGCCAGCGATGGTGGGGAGCAGGAGCAGAGCCCATGATTGCGGGGAGCTGGGGGTCCCCTGCCCAGGCCTAATGCCTCAATGAAAGGCGTTAGGCCTGGGCAGGGGTGGAGCCAGTGATTGTGGGGAGCAGGGGTGGAGCCAGCGATGGTGGGGAGCTGGGGGTCCCCTTCCCAGGCCTAAGGCCTCTGCCAGAGGCCTTAGGTATGGGCAGGGGCGGTGGAAGAGATTGCAGGTAGCAGGGGCAGAGCCAGCGATGGTGGGAGCTGGGGGTCCTCTGCCCAGGCCTAATGCCTTGGCCAGAGGCATTAGGCCTGGGCAGGGGCGTAGCAGGAGATTGCAGAGAGCTGTGGATCCCCTGCCCAGGCCTCGGTGAGAGGCATTAGGCCTGGGCAGGGTTGGAGCCAGCAATCGCAAGGAGCAGGGGCAGAGTTGGTGATCATGGGGAGCTGTGGGTCCCCTGCCCAGGTCTAACGCCTCGGCCAGAGGCATTAGACCTGGGCAGGGGAGGAGCCAGCGATCGCGGGGAGGTAGGGGTCCCCTGCCCAGGCCTAACTCCTTGGCCAGAGGTGTTAGGCCTGGACAGGGGCCAAGCCGGCAATTGGTGTGAACTACAGAGGAAACACCTTTTCTGACTGCTCATTGGCTTCTCTCCCTGTATGCCACTGGTAATATTCTTAGTAACTTGGGTAATAAGAATCCAAATAGGTGATCTAGGGTTTTTTACCACACTCCTGGAGAAAACAATGGAAGGTCCACTGCTGGAAGGTTAAGAAATGTCATAGACTGTCCTAGCTGGTTTTGCTCAGTGGATAATGCCTCGGCCTGCCCACTGCTGGGTCTGGGTTCAATTCTGACCAAGGGCATGTGGCTAGGTTGCAGGCTCCTCCCTGGTCTGGGCCTAGGTCAGGGCTCATACAGGAGGTAACCAATCAAAGTGTTCCTCTCGCTTTTATGTTTCTCTCTGTCTTTCCCTTTTTCTTCCACATTCTCTAAAAATCAATGGAAACGTATACTCAGGTGAGGATAAAAAAAGAAATAAAGAAAGAAATGTCATATCCTATGAAAGACACATCTTGAAAATGCCTAAAGAAAGTTTTCATTTTTTCACGGTAAAGGGACTGGAGTCCATGTTGATGAAAACACCTTGGTGGCTGTGGTGACTGGCAGTGGCTGCAAC
The DNA here is from genome assembly GCF_014108235.1 of Myotis myotis. Lineage (NCBI taxonomy): Eukaryota > Metazoa > Chordata > Mammalia > Chiroptera > Vespertilionidae > Myotis > Myotis myotis. Next base: position 88,811,943 of record NW_023416346.1, read on the forward strand.
AGCGGGGTGATGAGGCTGGTGCCTTCCACTGATCAGCCGGGTCGCCTCCCACAAAGGGAGGCCAGACTGTGGCTTAGGCCCGCTCCCCAAAGGGAACAGGGAGCAGGGAGTAGGACATCCCCTGAGGGCTCCCAGTATGTGATAGGGGGCAAGTTGGGCTGAGGGACCCCCCTCCAGTGCACAAATTTTTGTGCACCGGCCCTCTAGTTATTTTAATATATTTTATTGATTTTTTACAGAGAAGAAAGGAGAGGGATAGAGTTAGAAACATCGATGAGAGAGAAACATAGATCAACTGCCCCCTGCCCACCCCCAACTGGTGATGTGACTGCAACCAAGGTACATGCCCTTGACCAGAATCAAACCTGGGACCCTTCAGTCCACAGGCCGATCCTCTACCCACTGAGAAAAACCAGTTAGGTCCATTGCAGCATTATTAACTATAGCAAAGACATGAGACAACCACAGTGTCCTTCAATAGAGGAATGGATAAAGAAAATGTGGTACATATACACTATGGCATATTACTCAACCATAAGAAAAGATTAAATACTGCATTTGTGACAACATGGATGGACCTTGAGAATATTATGCTAAGCAAAATAAGTTAGAAAAGGCTAAGAATCATGATTTCACTCATAGGTGGGATATAAAACTGAAATGAATTTACTTTGGGTGGTGGGCACACAATGCAATATACAGATTATGTATAATAGGAAACTATATGTAAAACCTATACAATATTTGTTTCTTTTTATTGCTGACACTATTAAAGATATTACCATTTTTTTCCACTTTGCCTGCCTGCATCCACTCTACCCGCTTCCCTATGGCCATCACCGTTGTGTGTCCATGGGTTATGCATATACTGGTATGTTCTTTTTGTTATTCCTTCACTTTCTTTCATCCAGTCCCATACTTGCCCCTCCCCTCTGACAGTTGTACTTCATATCATATTTTTCTTTCTCTGACTGGATTATTTCACTTAGCATAACTAACTCCACATGCAACCATGCTATCACAAAAAGTAAGAGTTCCTTCTTTTTTATGGTCACTAGTATTCCATTGTGAAAATGTACCACAGGTATGTGTGTGTGTGTGTGTGTGTGTGTGTGCTTTTTCCCCCGCATGGTGTATGTGTTTACATTACTATACTTTTCATTGTTATTTTATTTATTTATATATTTGTTTGTTAAATTTATCTTTACTATTGAAAGTATTACAGATGTCCCCTTTTATTCCCTGAATTGACCCCCATATTCTGCTCCTACCCTTTCCCCAGGCCTTCACCTCACTATTTTCTGGGTTATGCATATCTACACTAATAAAAGAGAAACATGGTAATTGGTGTACGACCGCTACCCTTCCCATTGGCTAATCCCCCTGTCACTCACAGAGTAGGGCCGAGATATGCAAATTAACTGGCAGCCAAGGCAGCTGATTCGAACAGGGAGGCTTGCTAGCTTCAGTGATGGAGAACTCCAACATTCCCCACCTGACTTGCCAGCCTCTCAGCTGCAACTCTCAGCAACTATGTTGCGAATATAGAAGCTAAAAAGAAACCCAGAAACCTGCTTTACTCAGCGGAGCTTCAGCCAGCCAGACCGCAACATTGTATCAAATACAGACCGTAAACAAAGGCCAGAAACCTGTTTTCAGCAGCCAAGGCCTCAGAGCTAAAGCTGGCCCAGAATAAAAAAGAAAAAGAAAAAAAGGAGCGGTTGGGAGTTTCAGTCCCAGCCTGAAAACAGCCCTCAGCCCCTCAGCCAGACTGGCCAGGCACCCCAGTGGGGACACCCTGATCCAGGACACCCTTCAGGGCAAACCAGCCAGCCCCACCCATGCACCAGGCCTCTATTCTATATAGTAAAAGGGTAATATGCCTCCCGGCACCGGGATCAGCGTGACAGGGGGCAGCGCCCAAACCCCCTGATTGCCCTGCAGCTCTGTGTGTGACAGGGTGCGGCGCCCCAACCCCCCCGCCCCCCACAGGCCCTGTTCTGTGTGTGATGGGGTAGAGACATAACCTCCCTATTGGCCCTGCCCTGACTGTGACAGTGGTGGTGTCCCAACGCCCCCCCCCCCATGGGCCCTGCTCTGTGTGTGATGGGGTAGAGACATAACCTCCCCATTGGCCCTGCCCTGAGTGTGACAGTGGCGGTGCCCCAACCCCCTGATCGGCCCTGATCTGTGGGTGATAGAGGGCTGCGCCCCAACCCCCTGATCCGCCCTGCCCTGAGTGTGACAGGTTGTGGCCTGCCAAATCCCCTATAGGCCCTACTCTGTGAGTGACAGGGGGGAGCTCCTCAACCCCCTGATTGGCACTGCTCTGTGCATGACAGGGGGGAGCTCCCCAACCCCCTGATTGGCCCTGCTCTGTGCATGACAGGGTATGGAGCCCCAACCCCCCTGATGGGCCCTGCTCTGTGCGTGACAGGTGGTGGCACTGCAACCTCCCCATCGATCCTGCCTTGAGTGTGACAGGGGGCGGTGCCCCAACCCCCCAATTGGCCCTACCCTGAGCATGACTGAGGGTGGCATCACAATCTCCCAATCTGCCCTGCTCTGTGCATGACAGGGGAAGGTGCCCCAACTCCCCAATCAGCCCTGCTCTGAGCCCGACCAGGGGCTGCACCTAAGGATTGGGCCTGCCCTCTGCCACCCGGTAGCAGGCCTAAGCCAGCAGGTCGTTATCTCCCGAGGGGTCCCAGACTGTGAGAGGGCACAGGCCGGTCTGAGGGACCCCCCCTTCTCCCGAGTGCACAAATTTTGGTGCACCGGGCCTCTAGTCTATAATAATAAAAGCATAATATGCTAATTACATTGGCATCCTTCTGGATGAAGCGGGGCTGCAGCTGCTCTGGCTGCGAGGGAGGGATCCAGACAGACCTCCCTTCTTCCCTCCCCATGTGGCTGTGAGAGAGGGATCAAGACAGCCACTGCGGCTACAAAGGCCTACTCTTGCACAAATTTCATGCATTGGGCCTCTAGTATGCATATAAGTCCTTTGGTATGTTCTTCCATTTGTTTATGTCTTCCTCTATCTCTTTTTTCAATGTCATTTAGTTTTCTGAGTACAGGTTTTTTATGAGTAGTTAAGTTTATTCCTAGGTATCTTAATTGTTTTAGTGCAATGTTAAATGGGGTTGTTTTTTGTTTTGTTGTTGTTCTTTGTTTGTTTTGTTTCTCTTTCTGTGAGTTCATTATTGGTGTATAAAAAAACCATGGATTTCTGGGTGTTAATATTGTAACACGCTCCATTGCCAAATTCATTTCTTAAGTCTAGTAGTTTTTCTTGGAGTCTTTAGGGTTTTCTATGTACGATATCATGTCATCTGCAAATAATGCCAGTTTTATTTCTTTTTTTCCAATTTGGATACCCTTAACTTCTTCTTCTTGTCTGATCACTATGGGTAACACTTCCAGTATTATGTGGAACAGCAGTGGTGAAAGTGGACATCCCTGTCTTGTTTCTATTCTTCAGGGAAATGGTTTTAGTTTTTGTCTATTTATTATGATGTTGGCTGTAGGTTTATCATATAAGGCTTTTATTATGTTAAGGTATGATCTCTCTATTGCCACTTGCTGAGAGTTTTTGCCAGGAAAGGGTGTTGGATTTTGTCATAAGCTTTTTTTATCTTTAATTTCTTTATTGATTAAGGTATTATATATGTGACCTCATTCCCCCCATAACCATCCGCCCACTCATGCCCTCGCCCCCCTGTTGTCTGTGTCCATTGGTTGGGCTTATATGCATGCATACAGGTCCTTTGGTTGATCTCTCCCCCTTGCCCCCACCCTCCCCTACTTTCCCTCTGAGGTTTGACAGTATTATCGCTGCATCTCTGTCTCTGGATCTATCCCTTTTCATCAGCCTATGTTGTTCACTATATTCCACAAATGAGTAAGATCAAGTGGTATTTATCCTTCCCTGACTGGCTTATTTCACTTAGCATAATGCTCTCCAGTTCCATCCATAAAGTTGCAAATGGTAAGTGATCCTTCTTTTTACAGCAGCATAGTATTCCATTGTGTAGATGTACCACCGTTTTTAATCCACTCATCTGCTGAGGGACACTTAGGCTGTTTCCAAATCTTAGCTATGGTGAATTGTGCTGCTATGAACATAGGGATACATTTATCCTTTCTGTTTGGTGTTTCTGTTTTCTTGGGATATATTCCTAGAAGTGGGATCACTGGGTCAAATGGGAGTTCCATTTTTAGTTTTTTGAGGAAACTCCAAATTGTTCTCCAAAGTGGCTGCGCCAGTCTGCATTCCCACCATCAGTGCAAAAGGGTTCCTTTTTCTCCACATCCTCTCCAACACTTGTTGCTTGTTGATTTGTTGATGATAGCCATTCTGACAGGTGTGAGATGATACCACACTGTCATCTTGATTTTCATCCCTCATATAATTAGTGACTTTGAGCAGGTTTTCATATGTCTTTTGGCCTTCTGTATGTCCTCTTTCAAAAGTGTCTATTTAGGTCCATTGCCCATTTTTGTATTGGATTGTTTATCTTCCTTTTGTTAAGTTGTATGAGTTCCCTGTAAATGCTGGAGATTAAACCCTTATCGGTGATAACATTAGCAAATATGTTCTCCCATGCAGTGGGCTTTCTTGTTCTTTTGTTGATGGTTTCCTTTGCTGTGCAAAAGCTTTTTATTTTGATGGAGTCCCATTTGTTTATTTTCTCTATAGTTTCCATTGCCCTAGGAGCAGTATCAGTGAAGAAATTCCTTCGGCATATGTTTGCGATTTCGCTGCCTGTGGATTCCTCTAGTATTTTTATGGTTTCCCGTCTTATGTTTTCGTGCTTTATGCATTTCGAGTTTACTTTTGTGTATGGTGAGAGTTGGTGGTCTAGTTTCATCTTTTTGCATATATCTGTTCAATTTTCCCAACACCATTTATTGAAGAGACTGTCTTGACTCCATTGTAAGCTCTTGCCTCCTTTGTCAAATATTAATTGGGCATAGTGGTTGGGTTGATTTCTGGGTTCTCTATTCTATTCCATTGATCTATATATCTGTTCTTGTGTCAGTACCAAGCTGTTTTAAGAACAGTAGCTTTGTAATACAGCTTGATATCTGGTATTGAGATCCCACCTACATTGTTCTTTCTCAGGATTGCTGCAGCTATTTGAGATCTTTTTTTATTCCAGATGAATTTTTGGAACGTTCGTTCTAGATCTGTGAAATATGCAGTCGGTATTTTAATGGGGATTGCATTGAATCTATAGATTGCTTTGGGTAGTATGGACATTTTGATGACGTTGATTTTACCAATCCATGAACACGGTATATTCCTCCATCTGTTTATGTCTTCCTCTATCTCTTTTTTCTGTGTCCTGTAGTTTTTCGCATATACATCTTTTACCTCCTTAGTTAAGTTTATTCCTAGGTATTTTAATTTTTTTGGTACAATGGTAAATGGGATTGCTTTTTTAATTTCACTTTTTGTAAGTTCACTATTGGTATAAAGCAATACCGTAGATTTCCTGGCATTAATTATGTATCTTGCTATATTGCCAAATTCATTTATTAAGTCTAATAATTTTTGATGGAGTCTTTAGGGTTTTCTATGTACAGTATCATGTCATCTGCAAATAGAACAGTTTTACTTCTTCTTTTCCAATTTGGATGCCATTTATTTCTTCTTGTCTGATCACTATGGCTAGTACTTCCAGTACTATGTTGAACAGGATTGGTGAGAGTGGGCATCCCTGTCTTGTTCCTGTTCTTAGGGAAAATGGTTTTAGTTTTTGCCCGTTGAGTATGATGTTGGCTGTGGGTTTGTCATAGATGGCTTTTATTATGTTGAGGTATGATCCTTCTATTCCCACCTTGCTGAGAGTTTTTATCAAGAAAGGGTATTGGATTTTGTCAAATGCTTTTTCTGCATCAATTGATATGACTATGTGATTTTTATCTCTCAATTTGTTTATGTGATGGATCACGTTTACTGATTTGTGGATATTGTACCAACCTTGCATTCCCGGGGTAAATCCTATTTGGTCATGGTGTACAATCTTTCTGATGTACTGCTGGATCCGATTTGCTAGAATTTTGTTGAGTATTTTGACATCTATGTTGATGGAGGATATTGACCTGTAATTCTCTTTCAGTGTGTTGTCTTTATCTTGTTTTGGTAGTAGGGTGATGCTGGCTTCTTAGAACTAGGTTGGAAGTGAGTCTTCCTCTTAAATTTTTTGTAGTAGTCTGAGGAGGATAGGTTTTAGTTCTTCCTTGAATGTTTGGTAAAACTCCCCTTTGAAGCTGTCTGGCCCTGGGCTTTTGTTTGCTGGGAGCTTTTTGACAACTGCTTCAAGTTCTTCCATAATTATTGGCCTATTGAGATTTTTAGAACATTCATGATTGAGTTTTGGAAGGTTGTATTTTTCTAAGAATATGTCCATTTCCTCCAGGTTGTCTACTTTGTTGGAGTAGAGTTGTTCATAGTATTTTTTTACAATCCTTTGAATTTCTGTGTGGTCTGTTTTTATTTTGCCTCTTTCATTTGTGATTTTCTTTATTTGGATCTTCTCTCTTTGCTTCTTTGTGAGTCTGGCTAGAGGTTCATCAATCTTGTTAATCTTTTCAAAGAACCAGCTCTTGGTTTCATTGATCTTTTGTATTTCTGCTCTGATCTTTATTTTCTCCTTCCTTCTGCTTACTCTGGACTTTTCTTGTTTCTCTCTTTCTAATTCTTTGAGTTGTAGAGTTAGATGATTTACTACCATTTTTTCTTGTTTTTTTAAGGTAGGCTTGTAGAGCTATAAACTTCCCTCTCAGGATTGCTTTCATTGTGTACCATAAATTTTGGATTGTTGTGTTTTCATTGTCATTAGTTTACATAATGTTTTTAATTTCTTCTTTGATCTCATTGGTAACCCAATCATTGTTTAATAGCATGCTATTCAGCTTCCAAGTGTTTGAGTTTTTTGGATTGTTTTTATTGTAGTTTATTTCTAATATTATGCCATTGTGTTCTGAGAAGATGCTCGGGATAATTTCAATCTTCTTGAATTTGGGGAGACTTTGCTTGTGACCCAAAATGTGGTCTATGTTTGAACATGTCCCATGTGCACTTCGAGAAGAACGTATATTCTGTGGCTTTGGGGTGAAATGTTCTGAAGATGTCAATTAAGTCCGTCTGATCTAGTGAGTCATTTAGGATTGCTGTCTCTTTGCTGATTTTTTGTCTAGAGGATTTATCCAGTGATGTCAGTGGTGTATTAAAGTCTCCTCCTATGATTGTATTGTTGTCAATCTCTCCCCTGATATCTTCCAGGAGTTTTTTTTTATATATATTTGGTTGCTCCTGCTTTGGGCGTATATATATATTTATCAGGGTTATATCCTCCTGTTGTATCAATCCCTTTAGTATTATGAAGTGGCCTTCCTTATCTCTTGTTATGGCCTCCACTCTGAGGTCTATTTCATCAGATATAAGTATTGCTACCCCAGCTTTTTTTTTTCATTTCCATTTGCCTGAAAGATATTTTTCCATCCCTTCACTTTCAGTCCATGTAAATCCCTTGTTCTGAGGTGGGTCTCTTGTAGACAGCATATATATGGGTCATGTTTTTTTTATCCATTCACCCACTCGATGTCTTTTGATTGGAGCATTTAGTCCGTTTACGTTTAAAGTTATTATTGAAAGGTACTTGTTTATAGTGATTTCTGTTTTTGTGCCTGTGTTTTTTCTTACCTTTTTATTCCTTCTTTTTACAACATTCCCTTTAGCATTTCTTGCATTGCTCTCTTGGTAGTGATAAACTCCCTTAGCCTTTTTTTGTCTGTGAAGCTCCTGATTTCCCCTTCAATTTTGATTGATAGTATTGCTGGATAGAGTATTTTTGGATTCAGTCCTTTGCTTTGCAACACTCTGTATACCTGCTTCCATTCTCTTCTAGCTTGATGTTTTTCTGCTGAGAAATCATTTGACAATCTGATGGGGGATCCTTTGTAGGTAACTCGCTGTCTCTCTCTTACAGCCTTTAAGATTCTCTCTTTGTCATGAAGATTTGCCATTGTAATTATGACGTGTCTTGGTGTGGATCTTTTGAGATTCATCTTGCTTGGGACTCTCTGTACTTGTGTAATGTTTTTCTTCCCAATATCTGGGAAGTTTTCTGTCATTATTTCTCCAAATAGATTTTCTAATCCTTGGTGCTCTCACATCCACACACTCCTCTATTGCTCCTTCGCTCTCTCATACTCTCTCCCTCCCTACCTTCCTGCCAGTCGCCATCTTTGTCATATGCTTTTTTCTACATCAATTGATATGATTACGAGATTTCTGTCTCTCAATTTGTTTATATCTGGGGTCCTCAAACTTTTTAAATAGGGGGCCAGTTCACTGTCCCTCAGACTGTTGGGGTGCTGGAGTATAGTTTTAAAAATAAACTATGAACAAATTCCTATGCACACTGCACATATCTTATTTTGAAGTAAAAAAACAAATGTTTTCGGTGGGCCACATGTGGCCCATGGACCGTAGTTTGAGGACCCCTGGTTTATATAATACTAGTAGCCGGGTGCAAGAAATTCGTGTGCATTGAAAGGGGATTAGAGGAATGTAATTTGGACTCACTATCTAATGTCAATAATATGTGAGCATGAGGCAGTCCACGTTTCTGTAATTCAATGACATGATTTTTAGCTATTACTTTGCCAAATAAACAGAATTTACAGATATCATTTAAAAGAGCATTCAGCTTCATATTAAATACTCTGGCTACCAAGTCAGCTGTTTTCAACTTTTTGCCAGCACTGTAAATTGTTTGCAATATCTGCCCATTTGGGGTTGCATGTCATGGTTATGAATAAATTGGGCTTGCCATACTTCATTACAATTGCCATAGAATCCTGATATTGCTGCTGCATATTTCTGGGACTACCCTCAGAAGATAAAGGAAGTATTATCATTTTACCAATCGGCACATTGTCATTTTCAGATGTAGATTTGAGATAATCCATCAAACCACTATATTTTTCAACTTTCAACTTAGATTGGTTTGCTTTGATGAAATTTATCTGATTGGCCTCCATTTTTTAATATGAATCCATGATAAACTGTTGAGTTAATTTTCCTGCATTTAAAATAGGATTAAACATGTCCTGCACAAAGAGATGAAATCCATAACACTGCATTTGTGTGACTTGTGTCTCTACATTTTGTCTAGTGTTATTGTTGATTGCACTGTTGTCTCTGAGTCTTAACCCCTAGAGTGCCGGGGAGTGCGACCACGCTCCTCCTATCTTTCACCAAAAGTGCCGGGAGCACTATCAGGCTCCTCCTGCAGTATCACTATTAGATGCTAGTAGTTCACTCTTTATTGACAGATGGCACCTAAGTGTAGAAAACAGATGTAGTAAAGGTTTCCTTAAGTTTTTGAATATGTAGCTTCATTTACTTGCGATTCATTTTTTTTTTTCCTAAACTGCTGTAAAATCAGCAAAAATGCCTTGGCAATTTTAGCATAGTTCCTAGGATACTGGTTGGCACTCAAAGGGTTAATGCAATATCTGTTCCCCAGCCTTTTTGACGATGTGGGAAAAGAATAGGATATGTCCTTGCATCTAATGTAGGAAACAGGATATTGATTTGTTTCATTTTAGTGGCACTTGGATTATTGGGATCTGGTTTACAATGAATGAGCAAGTCCCTTTCAAAAGGAGGTTCTCCATCTTCGTTTCTGAATATGACAGCAACCTCGGTTACACGGGGAGAATTATATCTACCTGGGTCACTGTTACAATCGTATTTAATCGCCATTGTTACTTCTGTGGGAAGAATACCTTTTGCTGCTGCTTCAGATTGGGCTTCCTTTTCTACCTTATGTAGCATCTTGTGCGATTTTGTTAATTCACTTATTTCACACATGAGGTTGTTGATGTTGATCATGAGTCTTTCTGAGCAGCCCTGGTTTTCTGGCATTGCTAATCTTTTACTTGTAGCTTCGGCTGTATCCAAAATATAGAGTTGAGCAAACTTCCGAGAAACACCATCCGAAGGATGTAAAGTTCCAGTACGGTGATAAACTTGTCCGTGTCTTGTAAAGCAGTATGGCCCCTATCCTGATGGTGATGCAATATTTGCACCCATGGAAACAAAAGCAAAAGAACTATTTATGGAACAAATATTTTCCATGGAATTTTTACTGTCAGAATCTTTGTCATTAATCTTTTTAAATATGCCAGGTAATCTGGAAAATGTATATCATTTGGACAGACTATCCCTTTGCTACAACATCAAGTAAATTTCCCATCGGATGGTTTTTCATCAGAGAAATTTAGTGATAGGCAAAATTCACATCGACCAGTCATTCCACCACAACTATGTTCGAGAATTGCATCCTCATGTACATCATTTTCACTGAGAAGGCAGTTCCTACCAGTATTGGTAGTACTTGTTGATGACTGTTCTGTAGACATGTTCTGTCTTTGCCACCGCCTTCTTTCAACTTCAAAGGCACGTTGGTCTTTAGACATTTTCTGTCGATAACGCCGGTGTTTTTTGGCATCAGAGCGATGTTTTTCCAGTTGCTGGTGTTCAGATACATTCTGTCGCAGGCAGATCAGATTCATGCTGCTCTGCAGACATTTCTGTCAATAACACCGGCATCTTTTGGCTGCAGAGCTATGTTGTATCAATAGTTGTTCTTTAGACATAGTTTCACCTCTCTACTGTCATAGTCGGAGATGCAGGTGAATGAGAGTCCTGGTTGTCAGGCTGCTGAGAGCTGTCTGACCAAAGGCTGATTCTGGCTAATTCTGTGGGGCTGGGACTTCCTCCTCCCTGCTGTCAGTTTCCAAAGCTGATGAGGAACCTGGGGTGACAGAGGGAGCTGTACCCTCCAAGCTACCCTCACTCTCATTCTGCTCTATATCCAGCGGTCTACTGCTCTGCCAAGTCCTCCAAACCTCCCGCTCTCTGCCCATTCTTCCACTCTGCTCTCTGAGAGCAAGGTCCTGAGAGCCTGTGGGTGTGGCTAGGCGCCAGCGGCCTGCCCTCCAGGACTGGTGAAGGTACTGGGAGCCTGTGGGTGTGGCTAAAGCCTCACCTCCCAAGGCTGGCGAAGGTTCCAGGAGCCCACAGGCATGGCTTAGTGTGGCAGGCCCCACCTCCTGGGCTGGCAATGGTCCCAACAGCCCACGGCCATGGCCACCATTGCCTCCTGGGGCACTTGACACCTGCATGTGCAAATTAGTCGCCATCTTTGTCGGGTTAGTTTGCATAGTCACTCTGATTGGCTGATGGGTGTGGCTTGTGGGTGTGGCTTGAGCGTAGCGGAGGGATGGTTAATTTGCATGTTTCTCTTTTATTATATAGGATGCTGGATCCAATATGCTAGAATTTTGTTGATGATTTTAGCATCTATGTTCATCAGGGATATTGGCCTATAGTTCTCTTTTTTTGTGATGTCTTTCTCAGGTTTTGGAATTAAGGTAATGCTGCCTTCATAGAAAGAGTTTGAAAGTGCTCCTTCCTCTTGAATATTTTGGAATAGTCTGAGGAGGTAGGTTTTAGTTCCACTTTGAATGTTTGGTAGAACTTCCCTGTAAAGCCTACCAGACCAGGGATTTTGTTTGCTGGAAGATTTTTGATTACTGCTTCAATTTCTTCCATCATAATTGGCCTATTCAGATATTTTTATTCTTCCTGATTGAGTTTTGGAAGCTTGTATTTTTCTAAGAATATGTCCATTTCATCTATGTTGTCCAGTTTGATGGAGTAGAGTTGTTTGTAGCATTTTTTTTTTACAATCCTTTGTATTTCTGTGGGGTCTGTTGTTACCTCACCTTTTCTATTTCTGATTTTATTTATTTGGGTCCGCTCTTTGTTTCTTGGTGAGCCTGGCTAGAGGTTCATCAATCTTGTTTATCCTTTGAAACAACCAGCCCTTAGCTTTATTGATAGTTTTGTATTTTTTTTGTCTCTATGTTGTTCTTTCCACCCTCATCTCTACTATGTCGAACCTTCTGCTTACTCTTTTTTCTTTTCTTGTTGCTCTCTTTCTAATTATTTGAGTTTCAGGGTGAGATAATTTATTAACATTTTTTCTTGTTTTTTGATGTGGGCCTGTTGAGCTATGAACTTCCCTCCCAAGACTGCTTTCACTTTGTCCCATAGATATTGGATTGTTGTGTTTTCATTGTCATTTGTTGCTATGATGGTTTTTATTTCTTCTTTGATCTCTTTGGTAACACAATCATTGTTTAATAGCATGTTATTTAGCCTCCAAGTGTTTGATTTTTTGTTCATTGTTTTTATTGTAGTTGATTTCTAATTTTATGCCATTGTGATCTGAGAAGATGCTTGTTATGATTTCTATCCTCTTGAATTTTCAAAGTCTTTGCCTGTGTCTCAATATTTGGTCTATCTTTAACAATGTCCCCTGTGGACTTGAGAAGAATGTATATGTTGTGGCTTTGGGGTGAAATGTTCTGAAGATGTCAATTAATTCCATCTGATGTAGTGAGTTATTTACAATTGCTGTTTCTTTGCTGATTTTTGTTTAGAGGATTTATTCAGTGGTGTCAATGGGGTATTAAAGTCCCCAACTATGATGGTATTGCTGTTGATCTCTCCACTGATATCTTTCAGAAGTTTGTTTGTTTTGTTTTTTAATGTATTTGGATGCTCCTGTATTGGGTGCATATATTTTACCAGAGTTATATCATCTTGTTAAATTACTCCCTTTAGTATTATAAAGTGGTCCTCCTTATCTCTTGTTATGGCCTTCAATTTGAGGTCCATTTTTTTTGGATATATGTATTACTACCCCAACTTTTTTCTCATTTCCATTTGCCTGAAAAAAATATTCAGTCTGGGTGAGTCCTTTGTTCTGAGGTGGGTCTCTTGTAGATAGCAAATATATGGGTCATGTTTTCTTATCCATTAAGCTCCCCTATATCTTTTGATTGCAACATTTAATCCAGTTACATTTAAGATTATTATTGATGGGATCTGGTTTGTTTCCATTTTTATTCTTTATGCCTGTTTTACTTCTTCTTTTTCTGTTTCTTCTTTTTCTATCAGTCCCTTTAGCATTTCTTGCATTGCTGGCTTGGTGGTAATAAACTCCCTTAGCCTCTTTTTTCCATGAAGCTCTGATTTCACCTTCAATTTTGAATGATAGCCTTGCTGGGTATAGTATTCTTGGATTCATTTCCTTTCTTTGCAGCACTTTTTATACTTCATTCCATTTCCTTCTGGCCAGGTATGTTTTTGTTGAGAAATCAGTTAATAGTCTAATGGGAGATCCCTTTTAGTTACCGTTCTGCCTCTCTCCTGCAGCCTCTATGATCCTTAATTTGTCATTGTTGTTTGCCAATTTAATTATGTTGTATCTTGGTGTCAGTCTTTTGGGGTTCATCTTGTTTGGAACTCTATGCTTCTTGTACTTTTGTGTCTTTTTTCTTCCCAACATCAGGGAAGTTGTTATTATTTATTCAAACAGGTTTTATATTACTTGTTCCACTTCCTTTCCTTCTGGCAACCCTATTATAAGGATGTTGTTTTATTTCACGTTGTCCCAAAGCTCCCTTAGGCTCTCCTCCTGCTTTTTAAGTTTTCTTTCCAGTTGGTGCTCTGCTTGGGTGGGTTTTTCGTACCTTGTCTTCTAACTCGCTGATGTGGTTCTCAGCTTCTAGTTAACTGTTGAACATTTCCATTGTGTACTTTATTGCAGTTATGTCATTCTCCATTTCCTCTTGATTCTTCTTCAGTTCCTCTTAATTCTTACACATGTTCAATTTATCTTCAATCTTTTTCAGCATCCGTATAACCATTGCTCTGAATTCTTTCTCTGACAAATTGCTTGCCTCCACTTCATGTATTTCTTTTTCTGGTGGTTTCCTCCTTTTCTTTCAAATGGGGGTTGTTTCTTTATCTCCCATTTTTGCTGTTCCTTTGTACAGTGGGGTCTTGACTTACGAGTGTCCCAACTAACGAGTTTTTTGAGATATGAGCCGTCTCTCAGCTGATTTTTTGCTTTGAGTTGAGAGCTAAAATTTGGGTTATGAGCCAGTTTCAGATACCCCACCGCTAGTTGGCACAGCAAATGTCACAGTGAACACCACAACATCAGCCCAGCATCACGTGTCTCACTTGTTCACTGTTGATTTGACATACGAGTAATTTGAGTTACGAGCTCCATCACAGAACGAATTAAACTCATAAGTCAAGGCCCCACTGTAATTGTTTCTATGTATTAGATCAAACTTCTATGGCACCCATATTTTTTGAGTTTGTCCTATATAGTAGATGTTTTGTGGGACCCAGTGGCCAATCTCTCTGGTCTTCTGAGCTGGGTAATCTCAGGATTCCCCCTACTTGGGATATTTGGGTTCACTTTGTGTAGTTGGTTCTTGGGTGTTATTGTCCCATTCATGGATGGAGTCTCCTCTCAGGTTGTCTGGTTATGTGCCTCGCTCTCTACCTCATTGACTGAACAGCACAAAATACAATTCGACAAGACCTGACACAGAGGGAACAAAACACAAATGTACTCACGACACCGATAACCCCCATATAAATGACCACCAAGAGAAAAGAAAAAGAAGTAAAAGGAAGAAAAAATATATATATATATATGGAGAAAACACCACATAACAAACAGATAAACCAAAAAATACAAACAACAAACACCCAATAAAAGCGTGGGGGGGGCAGTATCTGTAGAGGCAGAGCTTATATACTGATAGTAAATTTAAAGAACTGAATGAATAATGGCAGGACCTTGTTTCAGTATATAGGAGATAGAAAGAGAATGAGTTGATAAGAAGAAAAGAAAGAAAAATTTAAAAAAAAATAAAATATAAAAAATAAGATAAAATAAAATAACTATAAAAATAGAATCAAAAAATATTAATGCGAAAAACATAAAAAAAAACATAAAAATAAAATTTTAAAAAAGGTTTAAGTAAAAGATAAAATAAAAAGTGTAGTGTCATTTATTTTTACCAAGTATTAATGCTCCTTGGGAGCTGGTTTAAAATCCTAGTTTCTACTCTGTCTGCTACTTCTCAGTTTCCTGTTAGGTAATCAGCACTGTGTTGAAGTTGCAAGTGATCCACTGCTCCTCTGTTTATGTCTGTCTCCACAGCCTTGACTGCATGCAGGCAGGGACAATTTTCCCACTTAACCTGTCTGCCAACTGTCAATCTTAATTTCTGAAGTGGCTGTTTCTGACAGGACTATACGTAGGGAGGGTGCTGTATCACTTTCTGGGACTGAATGGCCTCTCTTCAACCTGGTCCCTGAGGGCTCTTCAGGGCCATTCAGATTTTTGTGTCTTTTGTACTGCTCAGGATATAGTCTGGGTGTGGCTGTATTAGCTGTCTTGAGGCAGCTGAGAGGGGCTGGCTCTTCAGGAGACAATGGCTGCTTAGGTCAAGAGGGTCAGGAATGTCCCAGTGTGAGGTTCCTGGTCACCTCTCCCTAACCCACTCTCCTCCCCCGCCTCTCCCTAGACTCCACAAGTCCGCACCTCCAACTGCATTTCAGCCACGGTTGAGTGTTTATTTGAAAGGTCCTATGAACTGGGTTTGGTGAATAAAAGCAAAGACCAAACAGAGGCAAAACCACCATGTGACTGCTGGTTGGTCTCCCCGCAACACCACATGGCTGGGGCAGTTCTTCAGGCCTCGCCTCTGGGCTCAGCCTCTCGTGACTGTGGACTTAGAACCAGAATTCCCTGCTGCCAGCAGCCTTGTGGACGTTCTTTTCACAGTCAAGTGTTATGCATGTCTCCAAGGGACATGGACTTGGTGCTTTGCAGCTTACTTCTGACACTCTCAGCTCAGTGGTCTTGCAACTCTCTCCATCCCAGATCCCAGATGCTAATATTCTCTAGGCACTCTCTGCCCTTTCTGGCTGCAAATTGTCTCACCAGCTGTGTCTAACTTTCCAATTCCAGATGGATGTTACTTGATTTAGAAGCTCCTTCTATCTTCTCTGAGACAAGTCCTGGGACATGTCTTACTATTTGGCTGCCATTTATTCTCTCTCACTTCCTGCTCCCTTGGAATAAATATAACTAAGGAGGTTAAAGACTTTTACTCAGAAAACTATAAGACATTGAAAAAAGAAATAGAGGAATACACAAGCAAATGAAAGAATCTACTGTGTTCATGGATTGGAAGAATTAATATCATTAAAATGTCCATACTACCTAAAGAAATCTATATGTAGAAGCAATCCAAAAACCAATGGCATATTTCAAAAATCTAGAACAAACACTCCAAGAATGTATATGGAACCAAAGGAGATCCAGAATAACCACAGCAGGCCTGGGAGGTCTGCTCAGGGGGAGATAAATGTGCAAATTTGTGGACGGGCCCTGCACCTTCTCATAGAGCAGAAGAAATAGCTGAATCAGAGGACCCACCCAGAAATGGTGAATTAATCACAGCTGGCATGGCCTAAAGAAAGTCAACAAAGGAGAGAAAGAGCTACATAACCAGAAACCATGACAGGCATGATCATAGGGAAACAAAGAAACAGCCCATATATGAAAGAAAATTAGGAATCACCAAAAAAGGAAGTAAATGAAAGAGAGGCAAGCAATATGTCTGAGAACGAATTCAGAGAAATGGTCATAAGGTTGCTGAAAAAAATGGAAGACAAATTCAAGAATATGTGTAAGAACCAAGAAGCAATGAAGAAGAACCAAGAAGAAATGAAAAATGACAAAACTTCTATAAAGAACTCAATATAAATCATCAAAAGTAGACTAGAAGAAGCAGAGGACCCCATCAGTGAGTGAGAAAACAAGTATAGGAAAACAATACCCAAGCAGAGCAGCATCTATTAAAAACAAAAAACAAAAAAAACACTTAAAAAACAGGAGGAGAGCCTGCGGGAACTTTGGAACAACATGAAATGAAACAACATCCACATAATAGGAGTGCCAGAAAGAGAGGAAAGTGACCAAGAAATAGAAAACCTGTTTGAAGAAATAATGACAGAAAACTTCCCTGATATAGGGAAGAAAAAACTCACACAAGTCCAACAAGCTCACAGAGTCCCAAACGAGATGAACTCCAAAAGATCAATACCAAAACACCTTATAATTAAATTGGCAAACACCAACAACAAAGTAAGAATCTTAAAGACTGCCAGAGAGAGACACAAAGTTAACCTACAAAAGATCTCCCATCAGACTATTGAGTGATTTCTCAACAGAAACACATCAGGCCAGAAGGAAATGGAATGAAATATACAAAGACATGCAAACCAAGGGTCTGAATCCAAGAATGCTGTACCCAGCGAGGCTATCAATCAGAGTTGAGGGTGAAATCAGTAGCTTCACAGACAAGAAAGGACTAAGGGAGTTTATTACTGCCAGGATCTGGTCCATCCTTGCTGTTTCAAGGGACCTGGCATATAAGGCATACTGTTCTTAATATGTTTGCTCACCTTCTTGGCACTATGTGTTTTAACCAAGGTCACCTCTCTGAGAAAGGTTGTTTCCCCAGGTAGGGATTTTCCCCTGAAGTTAGGGAGGGAATAAAACCCCTTAACTAAGTACCAGGCGGGTAATTAATCACTTTAACTATGAACAATCATGCTTAAGCTACATAATCTTTACTCCCTGGAATAGAAGTAAGAAACACCCTAACCTTTGGAATAGAGATTGATAGGATTGGAATCAACTGGTATAAATACAGATGTAACAAGAAAACAACACACAGAACCTAGACACAGAACCTAGACACAGAACCTAGACACAGAACCTACATAGAGCCTAGAGACAGAAGAACTTCGCTGGAGAGAACATGGCAAAAGATCCTGGACAGAAACTGGCCACAGAACCTAGAGACAGAACCTAGCGAGAGGACCTGGCTGAAGAACCTAGAGACAGAACCTGGATAGAACATGTCAAGAGAACCTGACTAGAACCTGGTGACTGAACCTGGCTGGAGAACCTGGACAGAACCTGGCTGGAGAACCTAGCAAGAGAACATGGACACAGAACCTGGCTGGAGATCCTAACCAGAACTTCGCTGGAGATCCTGAACAGAACTTGGCTGGAGATTCTGGCTAGAGATCCTGGCTAGGCTGCTGATCAACTGAACACTGTCTCCGTGTCATTCCTTCTTTGCTGACTCCGTCCACAACTTTGGGGACCCCTGGCCCTGCTGGGGTTGGACCCCAGCATATTAACATCAAACCAACTGAGTGGATAAGAAAACATGCCCCATATATCTGCTGTCTACAAGAAACCCACCTCAGAAAAAAGGACTAACACAGACATATTATGAAGGGATGGAGAAAGGTTTTTCAGGTGAATAGAAATGAAAATAAAGCTGAGGTAGCAATGCTTATATCTAACAAATAATATCCCAAAGTGAAGGACATAATAAGAGATAAGGAAAGCCACTTCATAATACCAAAGAGAGCAATCCAACAGGAAGAAATAACTCTGGTAAACATATATGCACCCAGTAAAGGAGCACACAAATACATAAAAGAAAAAACTTCTGGAGGATATCAAGGGAGAGACTGACAACAAAACAGTCATTTTAGGGGACTTTAATACCCCGCTATCACCATTGGACAAATACTCTAAACGAGCAGTTATCAACCTGTGGATCGCGACCCCTTTGCAGGTCAAATGACCCTTTCACAAGGGACTCCTAAGACCATTGGAAAACACATATAATTACATATTGTTTTTGTGATTAATCACTATGCTTTAATTATGTTCAATCTGTAACAATGAAAATACAGCCTGCATATCAGATATTTACATTACGATTCATAACAGTAGCAAAATTACAGTTATGAAGTAGCAATGAAAATAATTTTATGGTTGGGGTTCACCACAACATGAGGAACTGTATTAAAGGGTCATGGCATTAAGAAGGTTGAGAGCCACTGCTCTAAACAAAAAATCATCAAAGAAACAACAATCCTAAATGCCTCACTAGATCAGATGGAATTAATTGACATCTTCAGAACATTTCACCCAAAGCCAGAGAATATACATTCTTCTCCAGTGCACATGGGTCGTTTTCAAAGATAGACCACATATTGGGTCCTAGGCAAAGTCTCTTCAAATTCAAGAAGATAGAAATCATATCAAGCATCTTCTCAGATCACAATGGCATAAAACTAGAAATCAACTACAATAAAAATAGTAAAAAAAAAAAAAAAATCAAACTCGTGGAGGCTAAGTACCATGCTATTAAACAAAGACTGGGTTACCAGAGAGGTCAAAGAAGAAATAAAAAGCAGCATGGCAACAAACGACAATGAAAACACAACAATCCAAAATCTATGGGACACAGTGAAAGCAGTCTTGAGAGGGAAGTTCATAGGTCTACAAGACTACCGCAAAAAAAAACCCAGAAAGCAAGAAATTATGGTAATAAATTACATAACCATACAACTCAAAGAGTTAGAAGAAGAGCAACAAGAAAAGCCCAGCATAAGCAGAAGGAAGGAAATAATAAAGAAGAGAGCGGAGATAAATGACATAGAGACAAAAAAAAATGAAATAAAAAAGATCAACAAAACCAAGAGCTGGTTCTTTGAAAGGATAAACAATATTGATTAACCTCTAGACAAGCTCACCATGAAGTAAAGATAGAGTACCCAAATAAACAAAATCAGAAATGAAAGAGGTGAAATAATAACCGATCCCAAAGAAATACAAATGGTTATGAAAAAATACTATGAACAACTCTATTCCAACAAAAAGGATAACCTAGATGAAATGGAAATAATTTTAGAAAAATGCAAGCTCTCAAAACTCAACCAAAAAGAATCAAAAACCATGAATAAGCCAACAACTAATGAAGAAATTAAAACTGATTAAAAATCTTCCAGCAAACAAAAGCCCTGGTCTGCCCGACTTTACAGGGGAGTTTTACCAGGCATTCAAACAAGAACTAAAACCTATCCTCCTCAGACTATCCCAAAAAATTAAAGAGTAAGGCACACTTCCAAGCTCGTTCTATGAAGCCAACATTACCTAATCCCAAAACCAGATAAGGAAACCACAAAATAGAGAACTACAGGCCAATATCCTTGATGAACATAGATGCTAATGTCATCAACAAAATTTTAGCAAATAGTATTCAGCATTATATTAGAAAGATCATACATCATGACCAAGTGGGATTTATTCAAGGGATGCAAGGCTGGTACAATATCCACAAATCAATAAACATGATATATCACATAAAAAAACTGAGAGATAAAAATCACATAGTCATATCAATAGACGCAGAAAAAGCATTTAACAAAATCCAAAACACTTTATTGATAAAAAACTCTCATAAGGCGGGAATAGAAGGATCATACCTCAACATAAGAAAAGCCACATAGGACAAACACACAGCCAATATCATACTTAATGGGCAAAAACTAAAACCATATCCCCTAAGAACAGTAACAAGACAGGGATGCCCACTCTCACCACTCCTGTTTGACATAGTACTGGAAATACTAGCCATAGTGATCAGACAAGAAGAAAAAATAAAAGGCATCCAAATTGGAAAAGAAGAAGTAAAACTGTCCTTATTTGCAGATGACATGATACTGTACATAGAAAACCCTAAAGACTCCATCAAAAAACTATTAGACATTATATATGAATTCAACAATGTTGCAGGATACAAAATTAACGCCAAGAAATCTATGGTATTTCTATACACCAATAATGAACTTACAAAAAGAGAGACCAAAAAGCAATCCCATTTACCATCACACCAAAAAAATTAAGATCCCTAGGAAGAAACTTAACCAAGGACGTAAAAGACCTGTACTCAGAAAACTACAGGACATTAACAAAAGAGATAGAGGAAGACATAAGCAGATGGAAGAACACACCATGTTCATGGATTGGTAGAATCCACATCATTAAAATGTCCAAACTACCTAAAGCAATCTATACATTCAATGCAATACCTATTGATATAACAATGGGGAAGACTTCCAAAATGTCAACCAGCAAGAAGGTAGGGAGGGAGAGAGTGTGAGAGCGAAAGGAAGTGATAGAGGAGTGTGTGGACGCCTGTGGTGTGTGTGTGTGTGTGTGTGTGTGTGTGTGTGCTAGGGACAGTTATATTCTGCAGGTCTTCTAAGGGGCTGCTAAACCGGGCAGTCTTAGGCTGCGGAATACCGCTCCCTGCGCAGACACTCCTGGGCGACCAGCACAGGCAGGCGACCACGGCATCTTGGGAAACAGAGCCGCTTGAGACTACAATCCTGGCCTCAGCACCACCCAGTCTGATCTCAGACGCATACCAGGACCCTGCAGCCACTGGGGACAGAGACCTGTGACCACAGCTACAGACCTGCGGACACAAAAAGTTCAGAAATCCCCGCGGCAATTCCGTGAATAACACAGCCCATCCCCCATTCCAAAAGGCTTGCTGGCAGTACCAGAGTAACTAACTGATAGACCCACCCAGGAACTTTAGCCTGGAAGTGCGCAAGCACCTTGGAACTGATCACGCATAGGGCCGGGTTCAGGAGTCCTGGGCTGGAAGTAAAAGCGCAAACTCCAGGAACTGAGCCTACGCGCACTGCGGGCTTCCGGAGCCCTGGGCTGGGAGCAATCTCACTAACACCAGGAATTTGTCCCGCATATCACAGGCCCAGGGACCCCGATTCTCTGGGGAGGTGGCAACACCAAGCACAAGTGACTTCACTGTGTTTCTTTTCACCTGCACCTGAGATCCTGATTTCCTGTGCATTCATACTAAGAGCCAGTGACTCCAATTCCTGGTGCAAGGGCACACAGGGACCCTGATTCTCAAGGCAAGGTCACGCCAAGCAACAGAGACTCTGATACTGGATTCTGGGGAACTCTGACTCCTGGTGCACACTAGGGGGCTCTGGTTTTCAACACGCTTCAGGGGGGCCTCTGTTTCAGCACGATGTAGGCAGGGTCCCTATTTCTAAGGGCGTGTATGAGGCAACATTGAGCGCTGACAACACTGACTCTGAGCGAGCCTGGTTCCCACCAACCCACAACAACCACACATCTTAGTGTCAGAACTCTTCAGTGACACTAGGGTGGTGGGAGGCTTCCACAGCACACTGCCCAGGCCCACGCAACTCGGAGTTTGAACCATCAGGAGATAATAAGAATGAAGAGACGAAACAACACCCAGAGAAAAGACAATGAGGAGTCACCAAGAAAGGACATTAATGAAGTTGAAGCATGCAACATGACAGAAAAAGAATTCAGAATAATGGTTGTACAATTCATTCACCAGATGGATGAGAAAATCAACAACCTATGCAAGAATCAGGAAGAAATGAAAAGTGATATAGCTACAATCAAAAACACCATGGAAAGTTTCAACAGCAGACTAGAAGAAGCAGAGGACCGAATTAGTGAATTAGAAGATAAGGCAGAGAAACAAGCTCAATCTGAACAGCAACTGGAGAAAAAAAATTAAAAAGCAGGAGGAGAGCCTAAGGGAGCTTCGGGACAACATGAAATGAAGTAACATACGCATAATAGGGCTGCAAGAAGGACAAGAAGAGCAGCAAGGATTAGAAAATCTATTTGAAGAAATAATGTCAGAAAACTTCCCAGATATGGGGAAGAAAAATGTTACACAAGTACAGAGAGTCCCAGGCAAGATGAACCCCAAAAGACCCACACCAAGACACGTCATAATAACGATGGCAAATGTACAAGACAAAGACAGAATCTTAAAGGCTGCAAGAGAGAAACAGAGAGTTACCTACAAAGGATCCCCCATCAGATTATCAAATGATTTCTCAACAGAAACACAACAGGCCAGAAAAGAATGGACAGAAATTTACAAAGTGATGCAAAGCAAAGGACTGAATCCAAGAATACTCTATCCAGCAAGGCTATCATTCAAAATTGAAGGGGAAATAAGAAGCTTCACAGACAAAAAAAGGCTAAGGGAGTTTATCACCACCAAGCCAGAAATTCAAGAAATGCTAAAGGGACTGGTGTAAAAAGAAGAACTAAAAAGCCCAGAAAGAAAACAGCCACAAAAAAAAAAAAATAGAAATGGCTACAAACAAGTACCCTTCAATAATAAATTTAAATGAAATGGACTAAATGATCCAATCAAAAGACATCGAGTGGCTGAATGGATAAAAAAAAATGACCCATATATTTGCTGTCTACAAGAGATCCACCTCATTAGAAGGGACTCACACAGAGTGAAAGTGAAGGGATGGAAAAATATCTTTCAGGCAAATGGAAATGAAAAAAAAAGCTGGGGTAGCAATACTTATATCAGACAAAATAGACCTCAAAGGGAAGGCCATAACAATAGACACGGAAGGCCACTTCATAATACTAAAGGGATCAATACAACAAGAGGATATAACCCTGATAAACCTATATGCACCCAATGCAGGAGCACCCACATACATACGAAAACTCCTGGAAGATATCAGGGGAGAGATCGACAACAATACAATCATAGTAGGGGACTTTAATACACCACTGACATCAATGGATAAATCCACTAGACAAAAACTCAGCAAAGAAACAGAAGTCCTAAATGACTCACTAGATCAGATGGACTTAATTGACATCTTCAGAACACTTCACCCCAAAGCCACAAAATATACGTTCTTTTCAAGTGCTCATGGGACATCTTCAAAAATAGACCACATATTGGGTCACAAACAAAGTCTCCCAAAATTCAAGAAGATTGAAATCATACCAAGCATCTTCTCAGACCACATGGCCATAATATTAGAAATAAACTACAATAAAAACAACTCAAAATACTGAAACACTTGGAAGCTAAATAGCACCTTATTAAATATTGATTGGGTTACCAATGAGATCAAAGAAGAAATTAAAAACATCCTGGAAACTAATGACAATGAAAACACAACAATCCAAAACCTTTGGGACGCAATGAAAGCAGTCCTGAGAGGGAAGTTTATAGCTCTACAGGCCTATCTCAACAAACAAGAAAAAATGGTAGTAAACCATCTAAATCTACAGCTCTAGAATTAGAAAGAGAGCAACAAGAAAAGCCCAGAGTGAGCAGAAGGAAGGAGATAATAAAGATTAGAGCAGAAATAAATGACATAGAGACCAAAAAAACAATACAGAAAATCAATGAAACAGAGAGCTGGTTCTTTGAAAGAATAAACAAAATTCATGAACCTCTAGCCAGGCTCACCAAGAAGCAAAGAGAAAGGACCCAAATGAACAAAATCAGAAATGATAGAGGCGAAATTACAGCAGATCCCACAGAAATACAAATGATTGTTAAAAAATACTATTGACAACTCTACTCCAACAAACTAGACAACCTGGAGGAAATGGACATATTCCTAGAAAAATACAACATTCCAAAACTTAATCAGGAAGAATCTAAAAATCTCAAAAGGCCAATAACTATGGAAGAAATTGAAGCAGTCATCAAAAAGCTTCCAGCAAACAAAAGCCCAGGACCAGACGGCTTCACAGGGGAGTTTTACCAAACATTCAAGGAAGAACTAAAACCTATCCTCCTCAGGTTACTACAAAAAATCCAAGGGGAAGGAACACTTCCAAGTTCATTCTATGAAGCCAGAATCACCCCAATACCAAAACCAGGTAAAGACAACAAAATGAAAGAGAATTACAGGCCAATATCCCTCATGAACAAAGATGCCCAAATCCTCAACAAAATCTTAGCAAATCGGATCCAGCAGTACATCAGAAAGATCATACACCACGACCAAGTAGGATTTATCCCAGGGATGCAAGGATGGTACAATATCCGCAAATCAGTAAACGTGATACATCACATAAACAAATTGAAAGAAAAAAACCACATAGTCATATCAATTGATGCAGAAAATGCGTTTGACAAAATTCAACACCCATTTTTGATAAAAACTCTCAGCAAGGTGGGAATTGAAGAATCATACCTCAACATAATAAAAGCCATATATGACAAACCCACAGCCAACATCATACTCAACGTACAAAAACTAACACCATTTGCCCTAAGAACAGGAACAAGACAGGGATGCCCACTCTCACCACTAATGTTCGACATAGTTCTGGAAGTATTAGCCATTGCAATTAGACAAGAAGAAGAAATAAAAGGCATCCAAATTGGAAAAGAAGAAGTAAAACTGTCCTTATTTGCAGATGACATGATATTATACTTAAAAAACCCTAAAGACTCCATCAATAAACTATTAGAATTAATAAAAGAATTCGGCAATGTAGCAGGATACAAAATTAATGCCAAGAAATCTATGGCATTTCTATACACCAACAGTGAATGTGCAGAAAGAGAGACTAAGAAAGTAATCTCATTTACCATCGCACCAAGAAAATTAAGCTACCTAGGAATAAACTTAACTAAAGATGTAAAAGACCACTTCTCATAAAACAACAGGACGTTGAAAAAAGAGATAGAGGAAGACATAATGAGATGGAAGAACATACCATGTTCTTGGATTGGTACAATCAACATCATTAAAATGTCCATACTGCCCAAAGCAATCTATAAATTCAACGCACTTCCCATTAAAATACCAATGGCATATTTCACAGACCTAGAACGTACTCTCCAAAAATTCATCTGGAATAAAAAAAGACCTTGAATAGCTGCAGCGATCCTGAGAAAGAACAAAGTAGGTGGGATCTCAATACCAGATATCAAACTGTATTACAAAGCCACTGTTCTCAAAACTGCTTGGTACTGGCATTAAAACAGACTTAATAGATCAATGGAATAGAATAGAGAGCCCAGAAATCAGCCCCAACTAATACGCTCAATTAATATATGACAAAGGAGGCAAGAACATACAATGGAATCAAGGCAGTCTCTTCAATAAATGGTGTTGGGAATATTGGACAGATACAAGCAAGAAAATGAAACTAGACCACCAACTTACACCATACACAAAAATAAACTCAAAATGGATAAAGGACTTAAATATACGATGGGAAACCATACAAATACTAGAAGAATCCAAAGGCAACAAAATCTCAGACATATGCCGAAGCAATTTCTTCACCGATACAGCTCCTAGGGCATTGGAAACTAAAGAGAAAATAAACAAATGGGACTACATCAAAATAAAAAGCTTCTACACAGCAAAAGAAACCATCAACAAAACACAAGAAAACCCACTGCGTGGGAAAACATATTTGCCAATGTCATATCTAATCTCCAAAATTGATAGGGAACACATACAACTTAACAAAAGGAAGATTAACAGTCCAATCAAAAAATGGGTAAAGGATCTAAATAGACACCTTTCAAAAGAGGACATTCAGAAAGCCAACAGACATATGAAAACATGCTCAAAGTCACTAATCATCTGAGAGATGCAAATCAAAACAATAATGAGGTACCATCTCACACTGTCAGACTGGCTATCATCAACAAATCAACAAATGACAGGCAAAGTCTCTTCAAATTCAAGAAAATTGAAATCATATCAAGTATCTTCTCAGACCACAAAGGCATAAAACTGGAAATCAACTACAACAAAAACAATCCAAAAAAATCAAACACATGGAGACTAAATAGCATGCTATTAAACAACGACTGGGTCACCAGTGAGATCAAAGAAGAAATAAAAAACATCATGGCAACAAATGACAATGAAAACACAACAATCCAAAACCTATGGGACACAGCAAAAGCAGTCTTGAGAGGGAAGTTCATAGCTCTACCAGCCTACTGCAAGAAACAAGAAACAATGAGAATAAATGACCTAACTCTACAACTCGAAGAATTAGAAAGAGAGCAACAAAAAAAGCCACTGTAAGCAGAAGGAAGGAAATAACAAAGATCAGAGCGGAGATAAACGACATAGAGACCAAAAAAACAATACAAAGATCAACAAAACCAAGAGCTGGTTCTTTGAAAGGATAAACAAGATTGATACACCTCTAGCCAGGCTCACCAAGAAACAAAGAGAGAGGACCCAAATAAACAAAATCAGAAATGAAAGAGGAGAAATAACAACAGACCCCATAGAAATACAAAGGATTGTTAGAAAATACTATGAACAACTCTACTCCAACCACTAGACAACCTGGAGGAAATGGACATATTCCTAGATAATACAACCTTCCAAAACTTAACCAGGAAGAATCTAAAAATCTCAATAGGCCAATAACTATGGAGGAAATCGGAAGCAGTAATCAAAAAGCTTCCAGCAAACAAAAGCCCGGGGCCAGATGGCTTCACAGGGGAGTTTTACCAAACATTCAAGGAAGAACTAAAACCTATCCTCCTCAGGACTATGTCAAAAGATCCAAGAGGAAGGAGCACTTCCCAGCTCATTCTATGAGGCCAACATCACCCTAATCCCAAAACCAGATAAGACCAATACAATGAAGAGAATTATAGGCCAATATCCCTCATGACATAGATTGCCAAAATCCTCAACAAAATCCTAGCAAATCGGATCCAGCAGTACATCAAAAAGATCATACACCATGACCAAGTAGGATTATCCCAGGGATGCAAGGATGGTACAATATCCGCAAATCAATAAATGTGATACATCACATAAACAAATTGAGAGAGAAAAACCACATAGTCATATCAAT